>NC_043706.1:52435698-52487624 GCF_006229205.1 Suricata suricatta
ATCAGTCTCTTGATTTCTCTTTCGGCTGCTTCATTTCTGGTGTATAGGAATGCAACTGATTTCTGTACATTGATTTTGTATCCCGCAACTTTACTGACTTCATTAATCAGTTCTAGAAGGCTTCTGGTGGAGTCAATTGGGTTTTCCATGTAGAGTATCATGTCATCTGCGAAAAGTGAGAGTTTGACTTCTTTGCCAATTCTGATGCCTTTTATTTACTTTTGTTGTCTGATTGCTGATGCTAGGACTGCCAGCACTATGTTAAACAGCAGTGGTGAGAGTGGACACCCCTGTCGTGTCTCTGATCTCAGGGGGAAAGCTCTCCATTTTTCCCCATTGAGGATGATATTGGCTGTGGGCTTTTCATAAACTGCTTTTATAATGTTTAGGTAAGTTCCTTCTATTCCGACTTTCTCAAGGGTTTTTATTAAGAAAGGGTGCTGTATTTTGTTAAATGCTTTTTCTGCATCTATCGACAGGATCATATGGCTTTTATCCTTTCGTTAATGTGATTGATCACATTGATGGATTGGTGAATATTGAACCAGCCCTGTAACCCAGGAATAAATCCCACGTGATCATGATGGATAATTCTTTTTATGTGCTGTTGAATTCGATTTGCTAGTATCTTGTTGAGTATTTTTATATCTGTATTCATTAAGGATATTGGTCTATAGTTCTCTTTTTTTTGCTGGGTGTCTGTCTGGTTTGGGTATCAAGGTGATGCTGTGTTCGTAGAATGAGTTTGGAAGTTTTCCTTCTATTTCTATTTTTTGGAATAGTTTGAGAAGAATGGGTATGAGCTCTGCTTTAAATGTCTGGTAGAATTCCCCTGGGAAGCCATCTGGCCCTGGGCTCTTATTCTTGGGAGATTTTTGATAACAGATTCGATTTCTTCACTGGTTATCAGTCTATTTATTCTTTCTATCTCTTCCCGTTTGAATTGTGGCATTGCATGTGCATTTGGGAATTTGTCCATTTCTTCTGTGTTGTCCAGTTTGTTGGCAAATAATTTTTCATAGTAATCTCTGATGATTGCTCGTATTTCTAAGGGATTAGTTGTGATAGATCCTTTTTCATTCATGATACTGTCTATCTGGGTGCTCTCTCTTTTCTTTCTGAGGAGCCTGGCTATAGACTTATCAATTTTGTTTATTTTTTCAAAGAACCAACTCTTGGCTTCATTGATCTGCTCGACTGTTTTTTTTGGATTCTATATTGTTTATTTCTGCCTTGATCTTTATTATTTCTTTTCTGCTGCTGGGTTTGGGGTGCTCTTGCTGCTTCCCTTCTAGTTCCAGTAGGTGCTCTGTTAGATTTAGAATTTGAACTTTTTCTAGTTTGTTGAGATTGGCCTGGATTGCAATATACTTTCCTTTTAGGACTGCCTTTGCTGCGTCCGAGAGATTTTGAATAGTTTTTTCGTTTTCGTTGGTTTCCATATATTTTTTAATTTCTTCTCTGATTGCCTGATTAGACCAATCATTCTTTAGTAGGGTGGTTTTTAACCTCCACATTTTTGGAGGTTTTCCAGACTTTTTCCTGTGGTTTATTTCAAGTTCCATAGCATTGTGATCTGAAAGTGTGCATGGTATGATCTCTATTCGTTTGTACTTATGGAGGGCTGCTTTATGCCCCAGTATGTGATCAATCTTGGAGAATGTGCCATATGCACTCGAGAAGAAGGTGAATTTCCTAACTTCAGGATGCAGAGTTCTAAATATATCAGTTCCATCTGTTCCATTGTGTCGTTCAGATCCATTGCTTCTTTAGTGATTTTCTGTCTAGTTGCTGTCAGTGGAGTATTGAAGTCGCCTGCAATTAGCACATTCTTATCAATAAGATTATTTCTGTCACTGGAGTATTGAAGTCACCTGCAATTAGCACATTCTTATCAATAAGATTATTTCTGTCTGTGATTAATTGTATTATGTATTTGGGCGCTCCCAAATTTGGCACATAGATATTTATAATTGTTAGCTCTTCCTGATGGAGAGATCCTGTAATTATTTATTATATAATGTCCTTCTTCATCTCTTGTTACTGCCTTTACTTTAAAGTCCAGTTTGTCTGATATAAGTATGGCTACTCCAGCTTTCTTTTGACTTCCAGTTGCATGATAGATAGTTCTCCATCCCTTTACTTTCAACCTGAAGGTATCTTCAGGTCAAAAGTGAGTCTCTTGTAGACAGCAAATTGATGGATTTTATTTTTTTATCCATTCTGCTACCCTGTGTCGATTGGTTGGAGCATTCAGTCCATTTACATTCAGTGTTATGGAAAAATGTGGGTTTAGAGTCATTGTGTTCTCCCTAGAATTCATGTTTATATGATGTCTCTGGCACCTTGTATTATTTGCAACATTTCCCTCATAGAGTCCCTCTTAGGATTTCTTGTAGGGCTGGTTTGGTGGTAATGAATTCTCTCAGCTTTTGTTTATGTGGGAACACTTATCTCTCCTTCTATTTTGAATGACAGGCTTGCTGGATAAAGGATTCTTGGCTGCATGTTTTTTCTGCTCATCACATTGAATATTTCCTGCCATTCCTTCCTGGCCTGCCAAGTTTCATTCGATAGGTCTGTAACCACTCTGATAGGTTTCCCCTTGTATGTGAGGGCCCTTTTCTCCCTAGATGCTTTCAGAATTCTCTCTTTATCTTTATATTCTGCCAGTTTCACTATGATATGTCGTGCAGATGGTCGATTCAAATTACATCTTAAGGGGGTTCTTTGTGCCTCTTCAATCTGAATGTCTATTTATTTTCCCAGACTTGGGAAATTCTGAGTTATAATTTGGTCTAGTATCCCTTCATGATTTTTCTCTCTGTCTTCCTCTTCAGGAATTCCTATGATACGAATGTTGTTCCGTATGATTGTATCACTCAGGTCTCAAATTCTCTATTCCTGCTCCTGGATCAATTTCTCTCTCTTTTTTTCAGCTTCCTCTTTTGTTATAACTATATCTTCTACTTTACCTATTCTTCTCTCTGCCTTGACAATCCTTGAGGTGGCTACCTCCATTTTGTTATTCAACTCATTTATAGCCTTTTTAAACTCATTACACCTATTATCAAAGTGCCTAGTCATTGTCTCAGTTGCTTCTTTGATGCTTTTTTCAACCCCAGCGATTAATTTTATGGCAAGTTTTTAAAATTCTTGATCCGGTATATTGTCTAGATCTGCCTTGATTAGTTCTGTGGCTGTGACTTCTTCCTGGAGGTTCTTCAGGGGAGAATTCCTTTGTTTTGTCATTTTTGCTAGTTTTCTGTCTCTTGTCAGCTTTAAAAAGCTCATTGTGCACTGTGCACCTGTTAATATTGCTCTTTTAAAGGAGGCTTATTGACTGTCCAGGGTCTGTCGTTTCAGGAAATATTCTTTTAATGGTGTCTCTCAGTTTTTCTTGAATGCCTTTGAGTATTTTATTTCCCTATTCAGCGATATTTGGGACTCAGTGACAGCACTCTTTGGCTTGTTTCTTGGTGTAGCCCTATAAAGGAAAATATACAGACACACACAGAGGGAACAGAAGCACACAAACACACAGACAAATCAAACAAACAAACAAATTAAAAGGAGGAAAGGAAAGAAAGAAAATGGAGAGAAAAGAGACAAAAAGAAGAGAAGAAAAAAAATAATAAAGGGGTCAGAGGCAACAAAGGACAGTGGACAGTCTAAAAGTGTATGACCATTTGCGGGGAGAGATAAGGATGAGATACAGGGGAATATATCTGGATTGCAAGAAAGAAAAAAAGAGGGAGAGAGAAGAAAGGAAAATAAGGAGTAAAAAATGTTCAAAGTTTTAAGTAAAAAAGGTAATTATAATAAAAAGTAAGTACGAAGAAAAAGGAAAAAATAAAAAAGCAGCAGCTCTCCCTTGCAGATAGGAGTGGTTTCGTATGGTAGGTCTCGGAGGCTGCTCTCAGAGGCTCCGCCTTGGTGGCTGCAGTGAGTAAAATGGCAGCATGCCACGCTCCACTGGAGCATGGCACTGTACACTGTAGGCCACTCTAATGAGTCCGATCTTCTGCCGCAGCTGAGCCAAATTGTATTTTCCAGGCCCACCTCAGTTCAAAGTCCTAGTCCATGCACTTTTATGCTATCACAGATGAGATGTACTTGCTTTGGTGGCTGTCTTTTTAGGGAGAGGGATCAGTTTCTTTTGGCTCAGCCCGGGATTTCGGCTGCCCCTGCCTGAGGGGAAGTGCGCAGCAGGAGGTGTAGTGCACGCCTTCCCAGACACCGCTGTGGACTCCCAGCCCCCAGTGGGATCACAGTCGCATTGGGGGAGGGATGAGTTTCTCTTGGGGCCTGCTGGGAATCGCGCTGCTGCCTGAGGTGCTGGGCGCTGCCGGAAATGAGCTGCGAGCTCATTTTCGGCAGCCGGACCACATGCCTTGGCCTCCACCGCCGCCAACTCCCTGCCAGGATCGCATTGGGGCGGTGGCTATTTTTTCCGTTGGCACCCGGGATTCACACGGCCAATGCTAGAGGTGAGATACGCTGTGGAAATGAGGTGCATGTTCCCACTCCCATAGCCTGGAAATGAAGTGCGTGTTCCCACTCCCATAGCCGAGGTCGAAGTGAGCATCCCTGGGGCCCCCGCCGCGGCCGCCAACTTCCAGCCAGAATGGCGCAGAGCTGGAAGCTGTTCTTTACCATGTGCCACCCGGATTCGGGATTCGCGCTGCCCAGCAATTATTTATGGAGTGGGAGTTTCTCTGAGCATGGTTAAATGTTCTTTATCTCTTCCCCAAAGACAGTACTATAAGCGTGTTCAATCTCGTGCTCCGCGCGCATGCCTCATGTTGAGCTGGGGCTCCCACCTCCCCTGCCCATCTCGGGCTGGCCTGTTTTCCAATCTCCCCAGTTCGCACTTACTCACTCAGGTATCTTTGAGGTTGTCTTCTTTCTGGAGTCCGTATTTTCTCCTTCTGCTCTTGCAGATGGGAGTAATGTCCTTCTCAGTTTGATAGATGGGGCAGACGAAGTTTACAGAGCTGCCTTCCTCTCCGCCATCTTGGGTCCTCCTCTGTCCTTCATTTTACAATTTATCAGTAGGTACTTTCCATGCTTTTTAAAATAGCTTTATTAAAATATTATTCTCATACCATACAATTTACCCATTTGAAGTTTACAATTCAATATTTTTTTGTATATTCAGAGAACTGGGCAACCAACACCACAATCCAATTTTTAAGAAACATTTTTGTTCTCTCTAAATGAAAGGACATTCTTATATGCATTAGCAATCATATCTCCTTCCCTACTACAATCTCTTATCCCTAAGAATCCATTAATCTATTTTCAGTCTCTATAAATTTGACTATTCTTGAGATTTCATATAAATAGAATTATATAACATGTGATCTTTTGTGACTGGTATATTCTACTTCACATGTTTCCAAGACTCATACATGTTGTAACACCAAAACTTTCTTATTGCCTAATAGTATTTCACTGTAGGGATATGCTGCATTTTATCTATCTCTTCATGAGTTGATAGACAGTTGGAGTTTGGGTTTTTGTTTTTGTTTTTTACTTTTTAGCTATTATGAATAATATAGCTATGCACGTTTATATACAAGTTTTTGCGTAGATATATATTTCTCTTGGGTATATATTTGGGTAGAATTGATGACTCAATGTTTAACTTTTGGGGGAACTACCAGACTGTTTTCTAAAAATGCCCACACTATTTTACAATCCCATCAGCAGGGTCTAAGGGTTCCAACTACCCCAATTTTTTATCAACGCTTATTATTTGCTGTCTTTTTTTATTATAGCCATCTTGTTGGGTATGAAGTGACATCTCATAGTTTTTATGATCATTTCTGTAATGATTAATGATATTAGGCATTTTTGAGTGTGATTTGGCTGTTTGTATATCTTCTGTGAAGCAATGCCTATTTAAATCCTTTGCTCTTTTAAAAAACTGGGTTGTCCCTTTACTTTGCATTGTAAGAATTATCTATGTATTCTGTATACAAGCCCCTCATGAGATCTAATTTTAAATATTTTCTTCCATTGCATGGGTTGCCTTTTTAACTTTCTTGATGGCCTCATTTGTGAAGATGAAGCTTTTGTTGTCATATTTATAAAATCAATGCTTAACCCAAGATCACAAAATTTCCTCCTATGTTTATAGTTTTAGTTCTCACATTTAGGTCTATGATCTAAATGTGAATTTTGAATTAATTTGTATGTATTATGTGAGGTAGGATATGCTCTTTTGCATATGAACATTCAGTTGTCACACCACCATTTGTTGCAAAGACTCTTCTTTCCTCATGGATGTCTTTGCATCCTTGTCAAAATCAATTGACCACAGATGTAAATGGCTTATTTCTCGACTCTCAATTCAATTCTATTCTAATGATTTATATGTCCATCCTTAGGCCAATGCCACACTTTTTTTTTTTAAGTTTATTTATTTACTTTAAGAAAGAGACCACGTGAGGGGCACCTAGGTGGCTCAGTTGGTTAAGCATCCAACTTCAGCTCAGGTCATGATCTCACAGTCTTAGGTTCAAGCCTCACATCAATCTCTGTGTTGACAGCTCAGAGCCTAGAGACTGCTTCAGATTCTATGTTTCCCTCTCTCTCTGCCTCTCCCCCACTCACTTTCTCTGTCTCTCTCAAAATAAAATAAAGACATTAAAAAAAATTTTTTTAAAGAGAGAGAGAGAGAGAGAGACCACGTGAATAGAAGAGGAGCAGAAAGAGAGGGAGACAGAGAATCCCAAGCAGGCTCCACACTGTCAGCATGGAGTCCTCCCCGATGCTTAGACCCATGAAACCATGAGATCATGGTTAAAGCTGAGCTAAAACCAAGAGTGAGATGCTTAACTGACTGAGCCACTCAGGTGCCCCAGTACCACATTGTCTTGATTCCTGTAGCTTTGTAGTAATATTTACAATGGGAAAGGAGAGGATTCCAAGTTGCTTCTTTTTCAAGATTGTTTTGGCCATTCCCAATCTCTTGCATTTTCATATAAATTTTAAGATCACTTCACAATTTCTGAAAATATCATTATCATTATTGAACCAATAGTGTCGATAGTGAATTTCATTCTTACAGACTTGACCATCATCAGTTCCATGAATTTTTTCAGAAATAGAAGTCGAATATTCTGACTTGCCATGCTGTGCAAGCATTCTGGTAACCTTAGCAGTGGTCAAGTTTCACTACAAATGTTTGAGCTCAGGGCCAAGATTGAAATTTTTGTGAATGAGAACTGCCCTCAACCACTCCTATGGAAGGCTGTATGGCTTTTGGAATGCAGAATGGTTAATGGAAATTAGCTTTTGCTGCAGACTTGATAATTGTTTCTTAACAAATTTGTTAGCAAACTAGAAGATAAAATTGCAAGATGATACATGTACTTATATGCAAAAATTACACTCAGGTAAAGTATATTTTCTATAACAACTAATATGTCAATTATAAATAATGTCTTAGGCTGCTTTATATACTTCCCCTGCTGCCATAAGTTAAAACAAGAATTAAGATATTCATCCCCATTCAGATTAGCACCACATGTATTTTTCCAGTTCAAACTACAGTTCCAGTATTGTGTTTCAGACCTCAGTGAATGCAAAGAAAATGCAAAAAAATGCAAAAACCTATTCCAAAATACATTTAACTGTGCAATGGGGAGCTTCCACATAACTTTTAATTGGAAGTAATTAATTGTTGTAATGGAGTGGCACACTAAAAGCAAATACGAAAAGAATTTAATAGAATTCTATAAAATTCTACTAGGAGATGAATATCCTCAGTTAACATTATTAGCTTATATTGGGAGGTATGAACTTTCTTGGTGATGATCATGTGGCAGGATTTTTTATACCTCAATACCTGGGATTCATTGTCTCGCCGCTTCAAAGAATGAAGAAGTGGACACAAAAAATAATCAGCAGGCAAAAGTTTATTAAAGAGTTGAAGAGTAGAAAGTAAGAATAGTATGAAAGCTCTATTTGCAGAAAGGGGACATTAGAAAGTGAATACCCACCTACCATAGGCAAGGGACTTTGTTTTATAAGGTTTTGATCACTTCCCCATTCCCTTCCCCCTTATTTCTTTTCAGGTTCTACCCTTAATGGCTTGATAACTCCAGGTGTTGGGCTGTTGAATCCTGATTGGCTCTATTTCATTGTGTGAGGAACAGACTGTGGTCACACTGTCCCTCATACAACACAAGTTTCATGGTTTTCTCATTTTAGTTAGGTATTTTATTTATTTATTTTTGAGAGAGAGAGGGAGTGCATGAGCAAGCAAGCAGGTGAAGGACAGAAACAGAAAAAGAGAACGAAATTCTTTTCGTATCTTAATTCTTGTTTTAACTTATGGCAGCAGGGGAAGTATATAAAGCAGCCTAAGACATTACTTATAATTGACATATTAGTTGTTATAGAAAATACACTTTACCTGAGTGTAATTTTTGCGTATAAGTACATGTATCGTCTTGCAATTTTATCTTCTAGTTTGCTAACAAACAGAGAGAGAGGAAGATAGAATTTCAAGCAGGCTCTACAGTTTCAGAGCAGAGCCTGATGCAAGGCTTGAACCCATGAACTGTGCAATTATGACCTGAGCCAAAATCAAAAGTTGGATGCTTCATTGACTGAGTTAGGTATTTTGATTGTCAAATTCCTGAGGGGAACCTGAGGGGGAAATAGGTGGTGTCTGTTTCATTCTTAAGAGGAAGTTTACAACTGGGGGAGTTTGCTTGGGGTCTGACATTCCCAGAAGAAATGTCTTAAAATGTGTTTTTCCCCACTTAGGACCTCAGTTCCTAACTTTTCCCTCTCTGCATACTGAATCCCATCTTTCCCTATCATAATTGTACAATGTTGTGAATATACTAAAAAACAAGTGAACATACACTTGAAATGATTTAAATGGTGAATTTTATCTCAGTTAAGAAGATTATAAACTCATGGCTTAATATCAATATATGATAGTAATTATTGGTGTAAAAGACATTTTCAAATCTGGAATATATAAAATCTTGTTGCAGGTCATCATTAACGAATGAACATCTGCAAATGATTTTGATGGTAGGGAAAATTTTGAACTCCAATTAAACAAGATCTTAGTTTTTAAAATTCTATTCTCATTAGTAGAACTGTCTTACAAAAAGATGTATTCAATTATTATTAATATATTTTCAACTTTATGAATAAAAATTTTGTGAAAATTTATTTTCTCTTTTGCTATATAAGAACTATATAATATCCTCAATTTTACCTTTTGACCTACAAAGCCTCAACTGTTTACTGTGTGACTCTTTAACAGAAAATGTTTGTCAACCTTGCTCTTAGTAAATGGATTAATGATATTTGCTAGCAGTGGAGTTTCTTATCTATGGAATGCTTTTAATTGTATATCTTTGATTTAGGATTACTTATGGCAAACAAACCTAGAATCTATGGATTTATAACTTCCTAGAAAAGGTCATGCAAGTTAAAAAAAAAAACTCTGAGGTACAAAATGGAGATGTGTCACAGCTTAAAAACTCCTCACCGTGTGAGGTGACCCTCAAACCTCATTTAGAGGCCTCACTTATTCTAGACCACAGAATGCCTATATGATCTGAGAAGAGGACATATAAAGACAACAAAATGCCCTACACCTCCCCTTACTTGACCTGTGCCTCTTGAAGGCTTGTATCATTGAAATAATTAATAAAGTTTGATGCTAAATAAGATCTCTGATATTTGTGAGTCAGATATGACAGCCCAGTCCCATGTGTGAGCTCAACTATTCTTCATATATTTGAAAACCCAAAGTAAGTTTTCAAAGAGTCCCAACAAGCAATTTTCGCAAGACCATCCAAAATATTATTTCATGTTTGAAATAGAGAATGATGGATTTTCTTAAAGTAGGTAAAAGACCTAAATTTATTATAAAAATTATTTAGTGTGATTTAGTAAGGAGCATATATTACCTTCTGCTCAACAGTCTACGTATTTCTTGAAGTCCCTTTGCGCTCACTACCTTCTGTAGTTGAAGTTTTATTACCTATAATTAAATATCTTTTCATAGAAACAAACCAATATATGCAAGTAATAAGGATACTAAGACCAAATGTACCATATCATCTGTATAGCAAAAATTAAAGTTAAACGTTTCAACCCTGTTCTATCTAAATTATCATTTGCTTCATCAGGTTTTGAAAAATGATTATCCCTTAAAATTTTTTTGAAATGTATTTTTGCCATTGAGATATATTTTTCCTCCGTACTTTATGGTACAATTCTTAGTTAAACCAAAGAAAATCTCCCATTTCAAAACTCTAGATTTTCAGAAAAAAAATAAAACAAAATAAAACTTTAAGCAATTCTTATTGATATCCTTTGGAATATTTTGGTCCTGATGAGATCTACTATTATTAATGCCTTTTACAACTTTATCCTGTGAAATTCTGTTTGCATAAATTTATAATGTTTCTACACTGGTTTTTAGACTCTTCATAACTGACTGACAAGAAAAAACTTGGAAAAATGGAAAATTGTTTTACACTATTTCATTTTATAAGGGACAACTCATTGCATATCAGTCATATCATGGAAACGGACATCCTCAAGATGATGAAATTGAAAGATTTTGAATCAGACAAAAATGTGTACTAAAGTGGTCAGTGGAAAAAAGAGAAGCATTTAGTAAAAGTACTAGTTGAGTGGCTAGTGCCATTATGAAACCTATAGTTGTAAATGCATTATGTATCTTTTTTTGTTTTTGTTTTTAAGGAAAAGCATTAATGTTGGGGCTACGTCCAGAATAGCAGCGTCTACATGAGCTTTCCCTCTTCCTACAATTTCAGAAAATATTTGATAACTACTTAAGAAAATGCAGAAGATCTTTCAAACAGATGACATTACCAATACCCAAGCTCTTAGAAAAGGAAAGAGGAAAAGGACAGAGACAATGGACTCAGAAAATGCAAATAGTGACATGGATAAAGGACAGGTTGGTGTTCTGTTACCTCGATGTCATTTTTGTATCTAGCTTCAGCATAGTTCCATAATTCTTTTCATCATTTATTACTTTAGTACTTTCCCCTCTTTATTAACTTATGCTTCCCTGTAATTCTTTATTCAACTAAGGGAATAAAATGCCATGTTCTCTTTGTTATGCTGAACAAGTTGAGTGAGAAACTTACTCAAAAGTCATTTTACCTGCTTCTGTATAATTATGACCAATTATGCCATTGTTCAAAATTTCCTTCATATTCTTGAAAATGAAAGAGCAGCAAACTGTCAGAAACTATTTTTCCTCTCAAAAAGTACTGAAGAAATTGAAATATCTCTTCTTTAAGATTCACTGTTTCTTTTCTTTTATAACTCCAATTTGTGGCCCATATTCATCACTGGTTTGGTCTAGGATCCTTTCTTATTTTATTTGTTTATTCCTTTTTGATTGGAATTCCCCACTCCCATAATCCTTTTATGCTTTGGACAATCCATCAGTGTGTTTATTCTGAATCTTTTTATTTGTTTGTCTTTGCAATATATATATATACATATATGTCTTTGTAATACATGTAGTGTTTTTATGCATGTATTCTTGGATAATTTTTTAAATACATACTATACATTCTCATAGCTTAAAATATTTTTTAGTCTTCCAGGGATAGCGTCTAGAGTCATTCAGGATGGTCTGGCATTTGAGACACTGTCATAGGCATACAACACAGTCTCTAGCAAAACTAGGCTCTTTCAAAACCCTGGTAATAGAATTGTCTACCTTTATACTAAGAAAGCTAGTAAATTACCAAAATTTGCCTATGGAGTGCACTCGGACCATCTTTAAGGAGTTGTTTGTGCTGTGAGGCTTAAAGTTCTTATGAGAATGAAATGAAAAAACAAGTCAGCAGGGCCCACGGTGGTTCCACATGTGCTAAATGTGTGCTTGACAGGGTCAGGCATATTTTCTTTTTTTTTTTTTTTAATATTTTATTATCAAATTGTTTTCCATACAACACCCAGTGCTCTTCCCCACAGGCATATTTTCTTTATTGAAGAGCTGAAAATCATTGTGAAAGTGTTAAAGGCACAAGAAGAGTCAGAAAGGGAAATAAAAAATAAAGCATTTCTGAGTTTAAAAATATATATCAAAAGGATTAAACATATATTATATATAAACATACATACACACACATTTATATATATCTATATACATAAATATACAAATATACATATGTCAGCACAGAGCCTGACATGGGACTCAAACCCACAAACCATGAGATCATGACCTGAGCTGAAGTTGGACACTTAATGGACTGAGCCACTGAGGCACCCCTATTTATTTATTTTGAGAAAGAGAAAGAGAGAGAGAGAGAGAGAAAGGGAGAGACAGAGAGGGAGGGAGAATATGAGTGGAGGAAAAGAAAGAGAGAGAGAGAATCCCAACTACACTCCACCCTGTCAGCACAGAGCCCATGCAATGAGGGGCTTGAACTCATTACCTGTGGAATCATGACCTGAGCCAAAAGGAAGAAGAGTCAGGTATATAAAGAACTTTCTCCCTTTCTCTCTGACCCTCCCCTGCTCGCACGGTCTCTCTCAAAAATAAATAAAAGACATAAAAAAAATTTAAAAATGTTTGTTTAGTTTGAGAGTGGGGGGGAGGGGCAGAGAAAGAGAGAGAGAGAGAGAGACAGAGGATCCAAAGCACAGAGACTGATGTGGGGTTAGAATTTATGAACCATAAGAACATGACCTGAGCTGCAGTCAGATGCATAACCCACTGAGTTACAAGGTGCCCCAGAACTTTCTCTTTTTTACAACTCCATATTATTCCACTGTGTCTGTATACCAGTCTTTACTTACCAGTCCCCTATGATGGAGATGGCTTGTTTCCAATCTTTTCCTTTTTGTAAATCACACTGCATTGTACAACCTTATGGATACATCATTTAGTAGTATATTGGTATCATAATATATACTTCGATCTGTGTCAGATTTTTCAATCAGCACCGTTTTTAACATCTATTTATATTGCTATTCTACATCTCCAATCCATTGTATCTAACTACTGCATAACACCAGATTTTACTTATCCTTTTCTCCAATGATGAATACCTAAATTTCCTGCACCATCTTGCTACTACAAACAATGAAAAAAATATATCCTCATACCTGTCCTTTTAAGACACAATGTGAGGGTTTCTCTGGAGTAAACTCATCGGAAGGGAGATTTATGGCTTACAAGTTATATGTTTGTATATCCTAAGATTACTTTCCAGAACATCCACATCAGTCTACATGCCCAGAAGCAGTACATGAAGGGCTCCAATATTTGTACTTCCCTTTCAACACTTAGCATTTGTATTCATATTTCATATTTTTGGCAATGATGGGAGAAAATGACATCTTTTTTTCAATTTATTGGTGCAGATTTGGGGGAACTCAGTAGTTCTTGAGGGGTAAAAAAGTCACATGATCTTGCAGGCTACTGTTGTGATTTCTTTAGCAATATGTTTTTTTCAAAAAGTGGATAACTTTCCAAGTTACTTATTTGTAATTTGTTCCACAGCTAGTCACTACAGCCAGAGATTTGGTCATAAATAAGCCTGAAAACTCTCATCTTTTATTATGGCAACTACGTTCAGCCTCTTTTCTCTCCAATTTATGGCAGTTATTTAATGACCATGAGAAACAAGCTCAAAGGGAACACATGAAATTTGATGCTTACCATTGGGACAGATCTTAATAGGTATCAAGAGAAGCTCTTGAGAAAGCCTTGAGGTCACAGTCTTACCTTCTGCTGTTTAGATATAGAAGTAATTGGCTTTTTCAAACCTTGAAGATTTAACATTATTGATTATCAGTAAATTTAGATTGTAGGCTGCATTCAGGTGGAAGGAGGTAAAAGGAGAAAATCTTCCTCTCTGCAAACTGGCCAGCTGACAAGAAGTCATTAGTACACACCAACATTTCTTTGTTTTCAAGGCTCAGTATACACGTGGTTTGTCTTCCAAAGTATTAGAGGTGACAGTATTACCCAGTATGTCATGAGGTCTGACAACAGTCAACAGCTTTCCAACATGTTATATCTCTGCTTTTGGGACCACAACCTGATCTCTAAATAATTCAAACATAGTCAGGTTTTGGATATCTTGCTTCTAGTTACCAAAATCTGCATTAGTTATGATTCATGTTTCAAAAGCTATAACAAAGACCCAAATATAACAGTGGTTTATACATGAGGGAGGTTTACTTCCTTTTCACATAACAGCAGGGACAGTCCAGGCTCACTATGGCAGCTCCACAAAGTTGGGGATCTCTCTTATCTTGCTGGTCTACCTTACTCAGCACAGAGCCTCTATCTCTGGGTCCAGAGTGACTCCTCCAGCTTCTACCATCCTGCCTTCCTCTCTGACAGCAGACAAAGAATACAGGCGGTAGACATGCCCATTTCTTTTAAGGTCATGATCCAGTAGTGGTATGCATTGGTTCTCCTTCTATCTTATTGATGAACATTTAGTCACATAGCCACAGAGATGCGCAGGAGCCTGGGCAATGTAATCTTTAGCTGACAGCTACCTGCCCAACTAATAAACCTATCACTGTAAGAAAAATGGGAGAACACATACATGGAGAGAAGAAGCAGTCTCCGTCACTGTCCACTTTTCTATTGGACTCTTTTCTGTTGTTTTTTTGTTAGTCTATTCTAGAGGGTTTCCTGTTCTAGTCTTATTTATTTGCACAAATACTGTACCTACTGAAGAAAGTTAGTCTCTTGTGGTTTTAGTTTTTGCAAATATCTTCTCTCAATCTGATATTTGTCTATTAACTTTATACTGTGCATTGATGATTACAAATATATTTGCTTTTGTTTCATTTCATTTCTTTCTTTTAGGAATTTGCTAAAAATGGCAAGAACTAGACCACAGGTTCTATTTTTTTCAAATTTCTCTTCATAGATTGTTACTCTTCAGTTTTCAAAAAAATCTTTCATTTTTATTTAACTAAATCCATCATTTTTTTCTTTAAGATTTATATTGCTAATGTGAGTACATTAGCTAATTGCCTACATATGACATAGCAATTCTCACTAGTTTTATATAATATATATGTCACATACACATATATATAATAATGAAATATATACACATATACTTTTATATTTATAAAGTAAGCAATGAGGTTGAATGTATACCTTATAAATCATACAAAAATGTAATTGTATTTTCTATAACCGATCTTATTGGGCTTTCCATCTCTGCTTAATCAGAAAGAAAAAAGCTTCAACTTGCTTATTCACAGTGAATTACATTTAGAGTTTTCTAGTTTTTAAAAGTCTCTTAGTCACCTCAAGATTTAAGCCTTGGAGGATTCTAAAGTCTTACCCTCCACCGTTTTGTATTTTTTTTTCCTGGAAAGTGATCCAAGTTTCCAGGTCTTACATATCATCCCGGAAAGGATAATAGGTCTTCTGCTAATGTTCTAACTTTCCTGCTTGGTACCTAAGTGTCCAGTAATATTATTATTGAGATACAGCCAATCCTTCCATTTCCTTTGGGGGTTCTGCTGGCACAGCAGCTAAAGTTTGCCATCCTGACATGCACTGCTGTATTCTTGTTTATTTTGTTTTCATCATGGTTAAGTGGACACTTTCATCTCCATCATCTATTTCATCCATCCCCCCACCCACTTCCTCTCCAGCAACCATCAGTTTGCTCTCTATAGTTAAGAGTCTCTTTCTTGGTTTCTAACTCTCTCCCTTTTTTTTTCCTTTGCTCATTTGTTTTGTTTCTTAGATTCCATATATGAGTAAAATCATACAGTATTTGTCATTCTCTGACTGACTTATTTAGATTAGCACTATACTCTAGCTCCATCCCTGTCACTGCAAATGGCAAGATTTCATTCTTTTAAATGGCTGAATAATATTCCATTGTGCATATATACCGTATCATATTTATTTATTCATCTATCAATGGACACTTAGGCTGCTTCCATAATTTGTCTACTGTAAATAATGCTGCAATAAACAAGGATGCATGTATCCCTTTGAATTAGTGTTTTTGTATGCTTTGGGTAAAAACCAGGTAGTGCTTTTATGATTACTGGATCTTAAGAAAGCTCTTTTTTAAATTTTTTGAGGAAACTCCATACTGATTCCACAGTGGCTGTGCCAGTTTGCATTCCCACCAACAGTACATGAAGTTTCCTTTTTCTCCACATCCTCACCAACACTTGTTTCTTGTGTTTTTTATTTTAGTCATTCTGGCAGGTATGAGGTTATATCTTATTGTAGCTTTGATTTGTGTTTCCATGATAATGAGTGATGTTGAGCATCTTTTAATGTGTTTATTGGCCATCTGTATGTCTTCTTTGGAGAAATATTGGTTTATGTCTTCTGCCTATTTTTAATTGGATTATTTTGGGGGGGGGATGTTGAGTTGTATAAATTCTTTTTTCTCTTATTATTTTTTTTAGAGAAGGAGCAAGTGGGGGAGAGGCATAGAGGGAGAGAAAGAGAGAGAGAGAGATCGAATCTTAAGCAGATTACATGTTCAATATGGAGCCTGATGCAAGGCTCAATCCAATGACCCTGGAATCATGACCTGAACCAAGATCCAGAGTTAGGTCCTCAACCAACTGAGCCACCCAGGCACTCCTATAAGTTCTTTATATATTTTGGATACTAACTCATTATCAAATATGTCATTTGTGCATACCTTTTACCATTTAGTAGGTTGCCTTTCCATTTTGTTGATTGTTTCCTTCAGTGTGAAGAAACTTTTTATTTCGATGTAGTCCCAATAGTTTTTTGTTTGTTTGTTTTTTCCCTTGTTGCAGGAGATATATCTAGAAACGTGTTGCTGTGGCTGATATCAGAGAAATTACACTGTGCTGTCTTCCAGGATTTTTATGGCTTTAGGTCTCACATTTAGGTCCTTAATCTAATTTTGAGCTTATTTTTGCATATGGTGAAAATGAGTGACCTAGTCTCATTCTTTTGTATGAGATTTGTTGAAGATATGGTCTTTTTTCCATTGTATATTCTTTCCTCCTTTGTCAAAATTAATTGACCATATAATGAGGGTTTATTTCTGGGTTTTCTCTTCTATTCCATTGATGTATGTGTCTATTTTTATGTCAATACCATACTGTTTTAATTACTACCACTTTGTAATAATAACTCAAAGTCTTTTCTTCTTTGATTTTATTTTTATTTTTAATTATTGCTTTTTGGGCATTTGGGTAGCTCAGTTGGTTGAGCGTCTTTGACTACAGCTCAGGTCATGATCTCATGGTTCATGAGTTCGAGCCCCATATCGGATGCACTGCTGTCAGTGCAGAGCCCACTTAGGATCCTCTGTCCCCCTCTCTCTGTCCCTCCCATTTGCATTCACTCAAAAGTACATAAACATTAAAAAAAAAAAAAAGATTGCTTTGGCCATTCAAGGCCTTTTGTGATTCCAAACAGATTTTAGGATTATTTGTTCTAGTTTTGCAAAAAATTATTTTGGCATTTTAATAGCAATTGCATTAAATCTGTAGATTACTTTGGGTAGTATGGACATTTTAACAATATGTATTTTTCCAACCCATGAGCATGGAATGTCTTTCCATTTGTCTGCATCATCTTGAATATTTTTCATCAGTGATTTATATTTTTCAGAGTACAGTTCTTTTACTTCTTTGGTTAAGTTTGTACCTAGATATTTTATCATTTTTGGTGCAGTTGTATATGGCATTGTTTTCTTTTTCTTTTTAATGTTTATTTTTGAGAGAGAAAAAGACAGAGTGGAGTGGGGGAGGGCCAGAGAGAGGGAGACACAGATCTGAATCAGGCTCCAGGCTGTCAGCACAGAGCCCCACTTGAGGCTTGAACTCATGAACCATGAGATAATGACCTGAGCTGAAGTCAGAAACTCAACTGACTGAGCCACCCAGGCACCTCTATCTCTCTCTCTTTTTTTTTTAGTTTATTTATTTTGAAAGAGACAGGAGAGTGCAAGTGAAGGGAACGGCAGAGAGAGGGGGAGAATCCCAAGCAAGCTCTACTCTGTCTGTCAGCACAGAACCTGACACAGGCTTGAGCCCACAAAACCATGAGATCATGACCTGAGCCAAAATCAAGAGTCAGCTACTTAACTGACCAAGGTACCCAGCCACCTCTGGGATTGTTTTCACTTTCTGCTACTTCATTATTAGTGTAAAGGAATGCAACAGATTTCTCTCCATTGATGTTATATCCTGTGACTTCATGAATTCATTTATCAGTTCTAGTAGTTTTTTGGTGGTCTTGAGAGTATTCTATAAATAGTATCAATGTGGTTGTCCTTTCATTCTTAATGTTGTCTAGTTGCTGTGGCTAAGACTTCCAGTACTATGTTGAATAAAAGTGGTGAGAGCAGATTTCCCTGTCTTTTTCCTGATCTTGGGGGAAAAGCTCCCAGTTTTTCACCATTGAATATGTTGTTAGCTGTGTGAATATGTTGTGGCCTTTATTATGTTGGGGTTACCCTCTAGACCTATTTATAGAGGGGTTTTATCATAAATGGATGTTGTACTTTATCAAATGCTTTTTCCACATCTATTGAGATGATCCTATAATTTTTAGCCTTTCTTTTTTTTTTTTTAGCCTTTCTTTTATTGATGTGGTGTATCATGTTGATTGTTTCACAAATATTGAACCACTCCTACATCCTGGGAATAAACATACTTGATTGTGGTGAATGATTTTTTTAATGTATGGCTGGATTCAGCTTGCTAATATTTTGTTGAAGATTTTTGCATTGGGGCACCCAGGTAGCTCAGTTGGCTAAGCGGCCGACTTTGGCTCAGGTAATGATCTTGCGGTTCGTGGGTTCAAGCCCCGCATTGGGCTCTGTGCTGACAGCTCAGAGCCTGGAGCCTGCTTCAGATTCTGTGTCTCCTTCTCTCTCTGCCCTTCCTCATGCTCACACTCCATCTCTCTATCTCTCAAAAATAAATAAACATTAAAAAAAAGAGAGAAGAAAAGAAAGATTTTTGCATCTATATTCATGACAGATACTGGCCTGTAGTTCTCTTTTTCTGTGGTGTCTTTATTTGGTTTTAGAATCAAGGTAATACTGTCCTTGTAGAATGAATTTCATGTTTCCTTTCCTTTTCATGTTTTGGAATAGTTTGAGAAAAACAGGTATAAACTCTTGTTTAAATATTTGATAGAATTTACCTGTGAAGCCATCTGTTCCTGGAGAATATTCCATGTGCACTTGAAAAGAATGTAGATACTGCTGTTTCAGGATAGAATGTTCTAATTATGTCTGTTAAATTCATCTAGTCCAGTGTGTCATTCAAAGCCACTGTTTCCTTGTTGATTTTCTGTTTGGATCTATCAATTATGTAAGTGGAGTGTTACATTAGTTACACTAGTAGTTCCCTACTATTATTCTATTACTATCGATTATTTCCTTTATGTTTGCTGTTAATTGTTTTATGTATTTGGGTATTCTGACCTTGGATGCATAAATATTTACAGTTGTTGTATCCTCTTGTTGAATTGTCCCCATTATTATTATATAGAGTCCTTCTTTGTCTCTTGTGACAGTTTTTGTTTTAAAACCTATTTTATCCTATATAAGTATTGCTACCCTGGGTTTCTTTAGACATCCATTTGCATAATAAGCATTTCTTCATCCCCTCACTTTCTTTTTTTGTTGTTGTTTTATAAGAGAAAGAGGGCACAGTGAAAGAGTGGCAGAGAAAGAGAGAGGAGAGAGAGAGAAGTGGATCTCACCCAAAGTGGGGCTCGTGTTCACCTGACATGGAGTTCGACCTCACCCGATGTGGGACTCAAACTCACAAACCATGAGATATGACCTAAGTCAGAGTCAGATGCTTAACCAACTGAGCCATCCAGGTGCCCTCCATTCCCTCACTTTCAATCTGTAGATGTATTTTGGTCTGAAATGAGTTTTTTTTTTTCTTTAAAGAAGAGACTTTATTTTTGTCTTTAAAAATGTTTATTTTGAGAGGGAGAGAGCATGAGCAAGACAGGGGCAGAGCAAGGTAGGAGCAGAGAGAGAAGGAAAAAGAGAATCCCAAGCAGACTTCAAGCCTAGTAGGGAGAGGCCCAGTGTTGGCCTCAATCCCATGACCACAAGATCATGATGATCAGATGCTTAACCAACTGAGCTACCCAGGTACCCCTGAAAAGAGTCTTTTGTAGGCATAAAATAGATGAGTCTTGTTTTTTACCCTTTCTGTCACCCTATGTCTTTTGATTGGAGTGTTTAGTCCTTTTAAATTCAAAGTAATGATTAATAGATATGTATTTATTGTCACTTTGTTTTATTCTTTGTAGTTGTTCCTATAGATTTTCTCTGATCCTTTCTTCTTTTGCTCTCTTTGGTTTGGTTTGTTGGCTTTCTTTAGTGATATGCTTGGAACCCTTTCTCTTTATTTTTTGCGTATCTACTGTTTTTTATCTGTGGTTACCATTAGGTTTTTATATAACATCTACATAGAGTAGTCTATATTAAGTTGATGATTGCTTAAGTTTGAAACCATTTTTACTCCTCTCCCTGTGTTTTAGGTATATAGTGTCATATTCTACATCCTTTCATTTTATGAATACCTTTGACTGGTTTTTACAGAAATACTTATTTTTACTGCTCTTGTATATTTTTCTTTTCATACTCTCCTTTATTGTCTTTCCTTTACATTCAAAGGGAATATTTCTTTTTTTTTTATGTTTTATTTGGTTTTGATACAGAGAGAGACAGAGCATGAGAGGGGGAGGAGCAGAGAGAGAAGGAGACACAGAACTGGAAGCAGGCTCCAGGCTCTGAGCTAGCTGTTAGCACAGAGCCTAATGCGGGGCTCAAACCCAAGAACATGAGATCTGACCTGAGCTGAAGTCGGAGGCTTAACCGACTGAGCCACACAAGCACCCCATCAAAGGGAATATTTGTTGAAGGCTTGCTTAATGGTCATGAACTCTTTTATTTTTTGTCTGAGAAATTTTTATTTCTCCTTCCTTTTTGTATGATAGCTTCTCTGGCTAGAGTTTTCTTGGCTGCAGCTTTTTCCTTTATTGGAGTTTGAATATATCATGCCACTTCTTGCTGTCCTGCAAAGTGTCTGCTGAAAAAGCCATTGACAGCCTTATGGAGTTGTCCTTGTATGTAACTGTCTTCCTATCTCTTGTGTCTCTAGAATTGTTTACATTATTACTTTTTGCCATTTTAATTCATATGTGTCTTGGTATGGACCTCCTTGGGTTGAATTTGGGGGTTTGGGAGAATCTCTGTGCTTTTTGGATGTGGATATATGTTTCCTTCCCCAGATCAAGGAAGTTTTCAGCTATTATTTCTTCAAATAAATTTTCTGCCTCCTTTTCTCTCTCTTCTTCTTATGAGGTCTCTACAATGTGAATGGTGTTATGCTTGATGGAGTCACTGAGTTCCCTAAGATTATTCTCAATTTGAGCAAAAGAGAGGAAAGAAAATTAGCTTTTCTTAACAAAATTAGTTTTTGCTCAGCTTGGTTACTTTCCATTACATTGTCTTCCAGGTTATTAATTCATTCCTCTGCTTCATCTATACTGCTATTTATTCCATCAAATATATTTTATATTTCAATTATTTTGGTCTTGATCTGATTTTTTTTATCTCTGTGTTAAAGGTCTCACTGATGTCCTGCCCTCTTTTCTCAAGTCCCGTGAGTATCTTTATGATCATTACTTTATTATTTTATCTATCTATCTATCTATTATTTTTAGAGATATTGAGAGAGCATGAATGGGGGAGAGGGACAGAGAGAGACAGAGAGAGAATCCCAAGCAGGCTCCATGGGCAATGCAGAGTCTGACACAGGACTTGATCCTATGACTCTGGCATCATTACCTGGGCTGAAATCAAAAGTCAGATGCTCAACTGACTGAGCTAGCCAGGCACCTCTGATCATTACTTTAAAATCTCTATGAGGAATATTTCTTATATCATTTTGCTTAGGTCTTTTGCTAGGATTTGTTCTTTTTCTTTCATTTGGGACATATTCTTGCATCTCCTCATTTTAACTCTCTGTGTCTGTTTCTCTGTGTTAGGAAACTCAGCTACTTCTCTTGCTGTTAACAATAATAACCTTACAAAGAAGAGGTCCTCTATTGCCTGTAGTGCAGTGTTCCCTATTCCGCAGGGCCTAGCACTTCAGGGAGTGTCTCTTATGTGTGTTGCATGTGCGCTTCTGTTAAATCTTGGCCTCTTGGTCCTTCAGTTCAGTTGTCTGCAAAGGTACTCTTTGCTTACTGTGGACATTGTTTGGTCCCAAGCAGGGATGGGGCCTGCCGCCTTCTATAAGGTTGTGGCATTGTGTGGTCTCTATGTCTACACACTGAACTATTTCTGTTTCCCCAGTTTCCTTAGCACTTACCCATTTCCTGATAAGGACACAGGGACCATTTGGGTTCTCTAGCTACTTTATAAGAACTCTATAGAGTTTGGCTGCTCTCTCTATAGAGTTTGACAGCTGGACCAGCTATCTAGATACTAATCTTGGCCATTTCAAACTTATGACCCTGACAGGCCCCATGTTGACCTGATATTAATGCTGGACATGATGCCTCTTTGGGGAGTTTTTAATGCACTGAAAATGAAAGAGCCAACCTTGTTGCTCTAAGATTGCCCCTCACTTATCTGGATGTTTCTACCCTATACCCTTACCCCTGTGATCCATCTCCCTTCCCCTCACACAGTGGGGTTAGGAAGAGCAAAGACACTTGAATCTGATTTCCTGCCATTCCAGGTCCTTATTCCCTAGGCTTTTCCTGGCACCAGAATGTCTCTTCCCTTCTTATACAACAGAAATTTTCTTTATGTCTTTATCTCTTCTATTCTAAAGTTTATTTTTAAAAACTTTATATCCCAGCCTTTTAAGTTTGGATCTTTATAAATTCATTACCAAGGCAAATTTGGTAATTTGAGGAAATCCTTTTCTGTCTCAACACAGCCTGTGGTTTGCAACTCAAATGTGTATGTTTCCAGAGTATTATCTTCCTATTGAACTTAAAAATTATTTTTAAAACTAAAAGGAAAGCATGAATGTTTTTCTAAGTGAATCTTCTCTCTCTTTTCTCTGATGCACTAAACCCCCAAATTTATAACAATCTCAACAGAGAGGCTGTGAGTGAAGAGTTAGGGGGGAAATGGAGTGTGGGGATGAGTTACAAAGGTTTGAGTGGCAATCTGGTTGATCTTTCTCTGTTATACTATTTTTCTACTTTATATTCTTCACTGAAGTTATACAGAATCGTGATTTCTGCTATGTGAGAGATGTGTACGTGAAACTTTGATGTCTTTCCTTTTTCTGAGCTCCCCTAGAGAGGGGAAGACAAAGCTGAGGCGAGTTCAGTAGGGAGGACAACTCCTTGTCTGTAGCAGGAAATGACCAGGAGATGAGGGATTTGTAGGTCTGATTAGGCCCCTTCAGCACACATATAATGGGATAAACCATTAAAGTCACTTTGAAGCTCTTTTTGTTGTGCCTGCCTTGTATTTTAGAGAGACCCATATTCAGGAAATGCCTTTCTGCCTGGTGAGAGTTCCAGTGAGGATGAAGAGCCTTTAGCAGAATTGTCAAAGGAGGAATTGTGCACGAAAATAAAAAGCCTGAAACAAAAACTAACAAACACCCGGAAAGAAAACAGCCGACTTCGACAGTCTTTGGTCATGCTTCAAGGTAAACTTTGAGAAAATTGACATTTTTAGATGAAAGGGAAAATACATGATGAGTGAAAATTATTGCAAATCAGCTGTCAAGAATGAAAAAGAAAATCACTACCTTAGAGAAAAAATCAAGCATCACATTTTTCAAAAATCTGTGATTTTCTAAGTACTCTATTGAAGCCTTTAGTTTATAGCTTAGAAAATTTTAGATTATTCCTACAAAATACCAAATGTTGTATTCATTTAATAGCATTCAATGGCTACTTATTGAACATTTAATAGAGGCTACTCACTGTGGTAGGCCCCAGAAAGAAAAGATTACTGAGACAGAACAAATATGTTAAGGTATTCATAATGTATTGATCTCATTTGCCTCTGCTAGGGAAAGCACTAGAAAATAAGGCCTGTTATGATCCATTATGTAATTACTAGAATTAAAGATCCCATATATTGAATTGTAGTTTTGGAGTTGGGAAAAGTAGTTTGAGAAAATAATCACATTCCATTGAAGAGAAAGATCTGTCTTTACAAATTAAAAACCACTTGGTCTAATGCCTTCTGTATGATCCTATATTGTATTTAAGTATTTATTTTTCAAAAATTATGTTTTCCATTTGCATTTAAGCACCATGCCCTATTTTGTGCTGCTGAATATTTAGCAATCATGTTCTATGCTGGGCAGCATCTTGTTGCAAAACAGTAAATACACAGAACATTTTGAAAATAAATCTCTCTGGCTTCTGTATACAAAATGAATGTAAATAACACAAGAAAGAAAGTGAGGAAGGACCATTCTCTAATAGTACTGCAGTCATCCAGACTAACATGATGGCAGCCTAGCCAGGGTTGATAGCATGGAGGTAAAGAGGATAGTTCCACATATTTTTGGAGGTAGTAATGATCAGAGACAGATAGAACACGGTGATGAGCTAGATTGACAGAGTAATGGCTCACATGCTTTCCTAAGTACCTTTATGAAATTGAGGACTCCATAGATTTATGTAGACACAGCTATAGCTTAAATATGTTTATTGCATCGCCAAGCCATTATCTCTTTATTTTTTCAACTTTAAATATTGAATATTTGTAACCAATGGTTCTCTTTGGTGAGGTTTTTGTGAATTTTGAAGAATAAATAATTCTCATATTTATTTAATCTGTTCCAGAACACAGAGTATGATGAAAAGCTAGTTTATAAAGATAGCATAAATTGCTGGTTCGAAGTATTGATTTTTGAGTTACAGACCTTAGTTTGAATCCCAGCTCTGCTTATTAGCTATACAACTTTGGCCATGTCACTTTTCTGGGTCCCAGCCCCAGCTTCAATCTTCTCATCTACAAAATGGGGACAAGGGCAATCTATCATGTCCTTACTGCTATGAAGATTAAAAGAGATCATTGGAAGAAATGCTTTCCCCAGAGCACATGATAGGTGGTTCATAATGTCATTTATCATTGTCTCTGTTTTTATCAACACCAGAACTTGACACATGAAAGCCACATTAGACCAATCTTTGTTATACATGTAGATGAGAAAATTCTAAATGAAAGAGTAGCAAATGAGTGTCAATCGTATATGAAAATAATTACTATGACCACTTTCTCTCTCCAACACTTCCAAATGCCATTTCATTTTCTTCTTTCTCTGCCAACTTCTCCCATATCCTCACTTTCAGGAGATGACTTTGCTTCTGACTTCGTTGAGAATTTGGAAGATATGAAAGAGACTGTCATCTCCCTTCACACATGCTTTATTTATTTATTTACTTATTTATTTATTTTATATTTTAAGTAAGCATCTCTGCCCAAGTTGGAACTTGTACACATGATCTCAAGCTCAAGAGTTGCATGCTCTACCAACTGAGCCAGCCAGGTGCCCTATCCCTGCACCCATGCTTTATGCTTCACTCTCTCCTGTCGCTCATGATGATCTATCTGCTTGTCTAGCCAAATGCAGTATCTATGCCTCAGATACTATCTTCTTTTATCTATCTAAGGACAGAGCTCCAGAGGTTCTCCCCGCTCTCTGCTACAAGATAAGGTTTTCTTTCTCTAATGAATCTTTCCCATTAACATCAGACATACTATTATTTCTCCCCTTTAAAACAAAACAAAACAAAACAAAACCCTACAGGCCTTTTGCTTCTCCACCTTCCACCAGATTTCTCTCCTTCCCTTTAGAGGAAGAAGTCCCTAAATGACTCGACACTACACACTGTGTTGAGTCTTTCCCCTTCTAGTCTTTCTGGGTCCACTTCACTAGTTCCTTATCATTCTATTGTAACCTCTTGTCTCTTCATCAGTAATAACCTACATATATAAGTTTGCTAGTAACAAAGTACCACAAATTGGATAGCTTAAACAAAAAAAATGTGTTGTCTCCCACTTCTGGAGGCTAGATTCCAAAGTCTAGGTGTCAACAGGGCCACACTCCCACTCCTAATGAAGGTGCCAGGTAAGTTCTTTCTCACAGTTTTTGGTTGTCCCTTGGGTTGATGACACATAATGCCAGTTTTCACGTGGTGTTCTCCCTATATGCTTCTCTCTCACCATGTTCAAAGTTCCCCTTTCTTATGAGGACACCAATCATACTAGATGAGAACCTACCCTAATGACCTAATTTAACTTGATTACATCTGTAAGGACCCTACTTCCAAAGAAGTTCACATTCTGAGGTACTGGGACTTAGGACTCCAAAGTTTCTTTTTTGAGGGGACACAGGTCAACCCATAGCATTACATATTGCTAACCTCAAAAGCCATTTATCAATGATCATCTAATTGCCTTGTAAGAGCAGACTGCCAATTGGTTATTTATCTTTTGTTCAGTAATGTTCTTTAAAACTCTTTGATCTAATAATCAGGGCTCTTTTCAACTTATAAAGCCTACTAAGTAAGAAAAACAACAGAATATATATGCCACTTCAGACATTCAGAATGGCAAATGTATATGTGTCATATGTGTATATGTTAAGCATCTGAAACGTATCTTTTGGACCACAACTGACCAACACTATATGATATAAAAAGAAGGGGTACCTAGGTGTCTCAGTTGGTTAAGCACCTGACTCTTGATTTTGTCTCAGGTCATGATCTCACGGTTTGTGGGACAGAGTGCTGTGTTGGGTGCTGCATTGACAGAGCTGAGCCCACTTGGGATTCTCTTATGCCACTTTCTTTCTCAAAATAAATAAATAAACATTTTTATAAAGAAGATATAAAAGGGAAAAAGGTGATATATCTATTGTATAGAAGTTATCCATCTATTTTGTCATTAATTTTAGAAAATGAATGTGTACCATAAAAAGAAAAGCATTGACTGAAAATTCAAGTCTCAAAACTAATGAGATTACAGTAAAGAATAAAAAATTAGTTTAGTTTTGCCCAAATTTCTTTAAGTATGACATAAAGCTTAAGTGAAATATGTGTGGCTCCCTTCTTTCTTGAAATCCTACTAAAAATAAACTTAAAATGCATAAAAGGATGTAACAAGAAAACCTGAAAGGAGACTACAGCAGATAAAATATGCCAATAAAATTTTAGAAGATGAAAAGGAGATGGATGAGTAGTGACTGACTAACTCTGTAGAAATCTGAAAACTCAGTGTCTGTGATGGGGGTGAGGAGGGAATAGAGGTAGAGAAATTAAAAAGAAATAAGTCAAATCACACCACAGAACTATAAATGGTTTAGGGATTGTCCCTGTGAAAGGGATTGTGAAAGTACTGGTAGTGTGAAAAGACCTACATGAAGGGGTCATTGAAAGGAGGAGTCATTGAAAGACCTACACAAAGACCCTTTGGGTCCACAAAGTCATAGAGTAGTTGCTGTCTGCAGCTACCAGTCTTCACCACAGCAAAAGATAAAGGTTTTCTCTCAGGAGTGGTTGAACCAGAGCTATGAACTCAGGGACATTGGGCACACCTGAGGGAAGGTGATTATTTGAGGAAATCTTCTAACATGGAACACAGATCAAAACAAACAAAGAGAAAAATAAGGTCAAAGGAAATAGACAATTCACGGAGCAGAAGAAATCTACATGATATAAGAATAGAGTAATTTAAGAAATGAATATCCAAAGAACAAGGGAAGAAATCTAGAAATTAAATAAAATGTCTGGAATTAAAATTAAGAGACTCTTGTAGATATTACAGTAAGAAGACCAAGAAAATGAAAATAGAAAGATTAGGAACAATAAAGACTTAGTCCTGGAAGTTGAATGTTCAAAGACAAGAAGTTCTTTTTTTTAATTTTTTAAAATATTTTATTCATTTTTGAGAGAGGGAGACAGAGCAAGAGCAGGGTAGGGGCAGAGAAAGAGAGAGAGACAGAATCTGAAACAGGCTACAGGCTCTGAGCTGTCAGCACAGAGCCCAACACGGGGCTCCAACCAACAAACCATGAGATCATAACCTGAGCTCAATTTGGAGGCTTAACTAACTGACTCACAAGGTGCCCCTTAATGTTTTTAATGTTTATTTTTGAGGGGGAGGTAAAGCAGGGGAGGGGCAGAGAGAGACAGGGAGACAAAGAATCTGAAGTAGACTCCATGCTCCACAATGTCAGCACAGATCTGGATGTGGGACTTGAACTCATGAACTGTGAGATCATGACCTGAGCCAAAGTCAGTCGCATAACCGACTGAGCCACGCAGATGCCCCCAAAGACAAGAAGTTCTAAAAGATGGATGAGGGGTGCCTAGGTGGCTCCATTGGTTGAGTGTCCGGCTTCAGCTCAGGTCATGATCTCATGGTTCATGGGTTTAACCCTGTGTCAGGCTCTATGCTGACAACTAGCTCAGAGTCTGAAGCCTGTCTTCAGATTCTGTGTCCTCCTCTCTCTCTGACCCTCCCCTGCTCATGCTGCCTCTCTCTTGCTCAAGAATAAATTTTAAAAAATTAAAAATTTATAAAAGATAGATGAAAGAAGAGGGAGAAGCTAACAGAAGGACACAAATTTTTAAATTAAAAGATGACTTGACCAAGACATAACATTGTGAACTTTCAGAACACCAAAAGTAAAGGGAAGACCCAAAAGCTTTCAGACAGAATAAACATGTCCTAGGCCAAGGATTGGAAATCAGAATACCATTGGCCTTTTCACCAACAACACTGGAAACTCCAGGATAATTATGCAATGCCTTCCAAATTCTGAAAGGAAATTATGTAAATCTAGACTTTTATACCCAGTGAAATTATCAACCAAGTGTGAGGGTAGAATAATACTTCCACACTCAAAAAATCTCACTAATGTGCTTCCTATTATTTCTTTTTCAAAGGCTAATGGAGGATACACTTGTTCCAAATGAGAGCATAAATCTTGAAAAATAAAAAGATAATATCCAGAAAACAGGTGGTTCAATTCAGGAAAGAGACAAGGAGGGGCCATAGAATGATAGGGAAGGAAAGCTCCAGGGTGACAAGTAAACAGTGGACTAGACAGAGCTAGTCCAGATTGTAAAGTGATATGGAGGGCTCCAGGGGAGAGAACTCCCAGAAAAATATGAAATTGATAGATGATATGATGTATCCAGATATAATGAAAGGAGATTTTACACCTCAGATAGGAAGTTCAGAGATGTTTAAGTGAGATAAATAGTGTAAAATAATAATAATTAATAATAATAATAACATAACTATTAACTCTAAGGAAAATGTTTTAAAGAATAGAAATTGTGAATAATATTTATATCACTATAATAATGTAAGCACAATATTTATTGAACTAACAATTGCATTACCACTATTCTGGGATGATAAGAGTGTGTATATATGTTTGCATGTGAGTAGCAGGTGTGTGTGTGTGTGTGTTTCTGTGTGGCTGGGGGAGGATTTGAAAGAGAGCGATATTGTCATATTACATAGCTTAAACCCAGTAAGTAGGGGTGCCTGGCTAGTTAAATCATAGATCAAGTGACTCTTGATCTCGGGGTCATGAGTTCAAGCTTCACACTGCATGTAGGACTTACTGAAAAAAAAAATCAGTAAATAAATAGTTGTATATGCATTATTTAAGATTATGAAGGTAAGTACCAGAAGCAGCAGGTAAATGGATTGGAATTGGTGGTCTCTAAGAGTAGTAATCAAGAGTGGTGAGTGACTACTGCTATTCATCATAAAACTTATTTTATTTCAAAACTGATCAATAACTAGTACATAACAGGTGCTAAAATCTAGCAGCTATCATTTTCTTTTAAAGTCAGTAATTTCCATGTAGGTCAGAAATTGCCAGTTGCATTCTTGGAAGAAAAAGTATCTAGTCACATTAATTACAAACAACTATAAAATATCTAACACCCCTAACAAGAAATGTATGTGATCAATGAAGAAAAATAAAAAGCTCACTGGAGGGGCTCCTAGGTGGCTCAGTCAGGTGAACTTCCAACTCCTGATTTTGGCTCAGGTCATGGGATTGGGCCCTGCGTCCGGGCTCTGCATTGGACGTGGAGGCTGCTAAAGACTTTCTCTCTCTCTCTCTCTCTCTCTCTCTCTGCGCCTCTCCCCAGCTTGTGCTCTCTCTCTAAACTAAAAACAAAAACTAAAACGAACAAAACAAACAACCCAAAACCTCACTGGAGAAATAAACAAACCTAAATTAATGGAGAGGCTTGTCACATTCATTGATGAGAGGAGAAGATGCCAGTTCATCCCTATACTTTAAGTGGAATTCCAATAAAAATACTAATGATTTTTTGTTTTGTTTTGTTTTGTTTTTGGAAAATTGACAATGATCATTATAAAGTTAACCTGAAAAAATAAAAAGGTAAAATCAATTAAGAACATTCAGAAAAAGAATATGAATATATAACCTATCAACATTAAATCATATAAAATGACTGGCTAGTGCAAGACCAGCAGATCAATGGAACAGAATACACAGTCCCCAAACAGAACCTTATGTGATCAAGAAACTATCCCCCAGAGGCCTATGGCATAAAGGTAAAGAGTATAGATTTAGGGGGGCCAAACCACCTGGGTTCAAACCCCAGCTCTGCCACTTATTAGCTGTGGAGCCATATGCAAGTTGTTTAACCACTCTGTGCCTCAGTTTCCTCATCTCAAAACTGGAAATAATAAAAGTACTTAGCTGGATTACAGGTGAAGTATTCAGAACAGAACATGGCCATGTAAGTATTTGTTATTCCAATGTTCACTATCAGAAGTCATCAGGGCCAGCTTCATGGATGTGGGACCTGTGCAGTCCCTGACAACCCTACTCTTGAAAGGCCCCACATACTGATTAAAAGCTCTGCTGTCACCATAAAACTTTTAAGAAGTTTTGAACAAGGAGGGCTGCATTTTCTTTTTTGCAATGGGCTTGGAAATTTATGTAGCAAGTCCTGCAAGTTAATCAGGAAAAGGATAAATTATTCAACAAATGTCGCTGGGAACCTGATATTCCAGTGTGTGATGGGGGGAGAGGTGGGCAGTTTCAAGTTAGGCTCCCATTTCACACCATGTGGCATGCTAAAATCATAGCTATACAGTTTAAATAAAAATCCCATGTTCTGAATTTTGAGTGGGAAGTACTGGCTTAAACACATGGTGAAATTTATCTTTAAAAATGAATAATATGTGTTTTCTAATACTGTTTGTTCACTGAACAGGCCTAGAAACAAGAACTCAAGAGCAAAGAGCACTTGTAGCACCTGGATCTAGTCTTAAAATAACATTTCCCACTAAAAGGAGCTAGGGTTCCTTGAAAAAATGGATGATTGCAGAACTTGCACAGGAAATGTACAAGATGAGTCTTGTTGGGAGCTTAGAACAGGAAACATAGATGAAACTCTTGTCACACCAGTGAGCAAGGCAGTTAGTGAAGACTGTGGACATGCCAACCAGAAGAGGTTCCCAATGGCCAAAGATGGGAGAATTTGAGTATCAATCATAATGATAACTGTAACAGGTTATCATGTATATTTAAATGCATGAGTTCATAATGGTATTCAAAAAAGAAAAAACGTAATGATCATTTGGAAACTGGCAAATACAGATTAAAAAAAAACCATTATTTGTCATTATTGTATGAAATGAACCTAACAGTAACCAAATAGTTGATAGGAGGAAGTTTCCCTTTGTACAAGAATTCTAGCCAATAATTGAAGAATAATTAGAATATCACCATTTTGCAACTCCTTATGATGTAATGAATATAAGTAGTGATCATCAGTGAAAGCTAATATCCCAAAAAACATTAACAATGCATTCTATCACTACCTGATAGAATTTAAAACACTACCTAAAGCTTATCGAGACTTTAGATCTAATTACCAACTTAGAGCAAATACAGAGAACAGAATAATGTGTTAAACACTGCTTTGTAGGTACAATCAGCAAAATTCCACTGCGGAAAACACTATTAAACAAGCAACCCAGTTTCTTCAATTAATAAATTCCAGGGACTCCTGGGTGGCTCAGTCAAGTAAACGTCCAACTTCAGCTCAGTTCATGATCTCACAGTCTGAGTTTCAGCCCCCTGTCAAGCTCTGTGCTCAGAGCCTGGAGCCTGCTTTAGATTCTGTGTATGTCTCTCTCTCTGCCCTTCACCCACTCGCGCTCTTTAAGCATTTAAATAAATAAACGTGTGCTCTTTAAACATTTAAATAAATGTTTAAAAATAATAAATAAATAGATAAATAAATAAATTCCAAAGAAAAACTAGGACAGAGAGGGGGAAAAAAACTATAGTTTATAAAAGGACAGCAACTAAGCATAATATGTGTACCTTATTTGGATCGTGATTCATATAAAGGAAAAACAACAGTGATGAGAAAATAAGAGAAATTTGGACATTTACAAGGTTTTTCTATGATATTAAAGAACTATTGTTTGTCACAATGATGTTATGCTTATTTTTTATATTTATATTTTATGTAAATATGCATATATAAGTATATATGCTTATATATTTCTATTTTATGTAATATCTTAAACACATATGTTTTCTTTCCTGTAGAGATACATATGGAAATATTTAGAGATAATTGAGATGCTGCCTGTGATTTGTTTGAAGTATTCTTAGGGATGGGGAGAAAGTGAATGGGGGTTTAAAGAGAACAAGACTGGCTGTGATTTGAAACTGGAGGATGGATATGGGAGTTTACAATTTCTGTTTATATTTAAAACTATCCATCAGAAGTTAAAAAATTACATCCCAGTGGGAAAAATCTCATTTGTAAAAAGGTATTTAAACCATACAAAATATAAGAATATTTTACTGAACTGAATGGTGAATGACTTTCTAAGCATACCATAAATAATACACCGAAGAAAAAAACTGCTAAAAATGTGTGTATGCTTTCAAAATATCATGAAGTTAAAAGGTAAACACTCTAAGAAAAACGCCTGCAACTTATGACAAAGAAAAGGTTAAAATGCTTAACACGTAAGGGAGTAAATAACAATAACTAACACACCGTGCTTATAACACATTAGGCACGCTTATAAGCACTTTGCAAAAACTATCTAAATTATTAAAAATAGAAAAGTACTAGAGGTGCCTGTCTGGCTCAGGTGTAGAATATGCAACATTTGATCTCAGGGTTGTAAATCTGAGCCCCACATCAGGCATAGAGATTACATTAAAAAAAGTACTGGGACACCTGGGTGGCTCAGTTGGTTAAGGTGTTGACTTTGGCTCAGGTCATGTCTTGTGGTTCATGAGTTTAAGCTTCACCTCAGGCTCTGTGCTGACAGCTCAGAGCCTAGAAACTGGTTCAAATTCTGTGTCTTACTCTATCTGCCCCTCCTGCACTTGTGCTGTCTCTCTCTCTCTCAAAAAATAAACATTAGAAAAAAAATTTTAAGTACTAATATTCCATGGTCTAACAGATAACTCAGAAAAGGTCAAATAACCAATAAATAGTATATATTTAACTTTACAATAATAAAATAATTGCAATTTAAATTTTATTAACATTTCTACCTATCCAAATAGTGAAGATTATTGTTAGTGATTCACACCTGTTGGTGGTGGTGGAGTGAAACGCTGACTTCTTACATTGTTAGTGGGTGTGTAAGTTGGAAAACTCTTTCTGGAGAGCAATTCAGCAGTATTAGTTGAGGTTGGACAACATTTATACCTTTGACCCTATTATTATGCATTAAGGAATTTGTAGCATTGTTGAAATCAGAGATATATATATGAAGACATGTGCTACAGAGGACATAAGAGTTTTGTTTGTAATAAAGAAAAATTGGAAATTTGAAAAATGAGAGTGTTTATGTTATAAAACATCAATACCTCATAATATTAGGGAACCATTAAAATCATGTTTTCAAGTGGAAAATAACCCCATCAACAGGTAAATGAAAACTTTGTGGAGTATGCATATATTAAAATATTAGCAATGAAAAGAGATGAGTAACTGATACAACAACCTGAATGAATCTCAAATCATCATGCAGAGAAAAAAAAAAGACCAAAAGCCTGAGAATATACCATTTGAAATCACTTACATGTAATTCTAGAACAGGTAAAATTTATCTCTGACCAAAGAAGTTAAAGACTTGGACTCTAAGATGAGTCCAAGGATTTACCTGAAAGGGACAAGAGGCAAGTTTCTGGAAGGACAGAGATGTCCTGTGTCTTGTTGGGTGTCCGTACCTGGGTGTATCACTCCGTCAAACTAATCCCCTTTTACCTACTTAATTTCTGCTCACACTTTGTATAAGATTTTGCTTTTGTGTCTATGTAAATTAGACCTCAAAAGCTCATCTTTTCCAAGATTTAATGAAATAGGCAAATATTAAACTTACAGTCTTAATTGGAAAAAAGAACCATATATAGAAATACATGAATATGGGTAGAAATACACAGAAATGACAAGAAGGATACATTCCAATGAATATGTCCAACTTTCATTATTAGGGAAATATCAGTAAATGTTCTTCAAACCTCACTTTATAGCAAATTCCCTTTTTCTCTTTACATCCTAGCTACCTTCTTGCAGTTTCTCAAATACAGAACTTACATTTACTTTGCCTCTGATGACTTCCTAATTTTCTCCAGCTATTTAATCCCTTTGGCTCTCAGATCAATCTTGACCTCCCCAGAGTAGCCCTCCGTATCCCTCCCCTCCTCAGGCTGGGTCAAACGTATTATGCTTCTCTTTTGTGACACTTAACAATTGTAATTTTTCATTTCTTTGCATGTCCCTCAAGTTAGCCAAATTGTAAAGTTAAGTGCACTGTCTTCTGGACTGCCACATTTGCCTAAGACTTCTGATGCCAACTACAAGCTCAGACATTTTCCTAAAGCACCCTCAGGTCCAATAATTTGCTAGAGAAACTCACAACTCACTGAAACCTATTATACTCATAGTTACATTTATTACAGGAAAAGAATACAAATGAGAGGCAGCCGAAGTCAGAAGACACACATAGAGTAGAGTCTGAGTGGTTTCCAAATGTGAGCTTCTGGTGCCTTCAGGATGCATTATCCTCCTAGCATTTGTTACAATATATATGGAGTATCAGTATTGAGAGTTTTTATTGAAGGTTCATTATGTAGGCATAATTAATTGAGTGGTTGATTGCTTATGTTGAATTCAGTCTCCAAATCTGTCTAGCTTTCTGGGTATGGTCCACTTCTACACTAAGACTATTGGGTGTGATTGTCCACACCCTGAGATACACTTTAACATAAATGTCAGGTGTGGATTGAGGGACTCACCTGAATAACAAAGACATGCCTCCTGTCACTCAGGAAATTCCAAGGGTTTAGAGGCTACTTTCGAGGAACTAGGTGGTTAGATGGAGGCCAGACCTCTTTAAGCAAGCCAAATTCTTACTCTACTCCATGGTTAGGTAAATAATGGCCCAACCCCTCTTCCCTTCACTTCAGTTCAAAAAGCCAGGATCACATTTGGTTTTGCGCCCAGTCTCAGCCTTTGCATTTAATATGGTGGTTGGTAAATGTTGACAATCTACATAACATATCCGTTTATAGCATGGAATTGGCTAAGTCTGAATTTGCATCTTGGCTCCTCTTTCCACTAACTGAGTTGACCCTGGATGGATTTTTTAACCTCTCTCACTGCCTAATTGTCCTCATCTGTAAACTGGGGATAATGATAATATCTATCTCAGAGAGTAATGAGGATTAAATGATTGAACATCAGTAAAGTTCTCAGAATAGTGCCTGGCACAGAGTAAAAGCTAGACAAATGTTTATTATTAAATGCCCAATAAACAATGCTTATTGAATTAGTGTCTGGCACATGAAAGATGCTTAGTAAATATTAATTGAAAGAATATAAAAGATTTTCTTTAGCAGGTTTTACTATTTTTCTAATAATATGGTACCAGATGTATTGATTTGTACGTATATCACTACGCTGCTTTTCAGCTTTCAAATCAAATATTAGTCTAAAGATTATAGCTTAATAATGTGCTTAAGAAAAGTCCAAAAACGTTTCAGAGTTATTTACTTCTCCAACATCCAGTACCCTCAACCGTGGGTGGGAGCTAAATTAGGGTTCAATGTGTTTTCCAACTCCAACACAATGTTGTTTGTCCTTAGGAAACAAACTAGATATAACAACAGAGAAGACCATTTTACATGGAGACATGAACCTTTCAATGTGTGGGTTTCCATTTAAAAAGGAATAAGGAGAACATTCAGCTGATTACCAAAATTCATCCTTAATATGTGAAAACATAGTTTTGAATAATGGCAATAGATTTTTATTTATTTGATGAAATTTGACTTCCTGGAAAACCACACACAAGGGTCACTGAAATGTTATTTTAATAAATTTAAATAGAAAGGGTCACTTAAATTGGCCTGATGTGAATATCAGGAAGGTGATTGATAATAGAATCAGTAATGTCTCCAAATAAGATATGAAACTTTCAAGTAATACTGTTAGTGATTAGAAGAAATGAATCAACGTCTTAATTCATTTTAGTTATTTTATAATTCATGTAGTTATTTTAGTTATGATATAATGAATATATGTTTAAATACAATAACCATTTTTATAAGTTTATTTATTTCTTTTTGAGAGAGAGAGGCAGAGAGAGAAGGGAGAGACAGAGAATCCTAAGCAGGCTCCACACTGGCAAGACAGGGTCCCATGTGGGCTTGCACCCACTAACTAGGAGGTCATGACCTGAGCCAAAATCAAGAATCAGATGCTTAACTACCTTAGGCACTGAAGCACCCCCAATAACCAAATGTTTTTAAATATTATTATTAAGCCATTGTTATATAAGAAAAAGTAAATATGTCTCAATCACTCTTCTTGCCATGCTTAGTTTCCAAAAGTAGAAAATGTTAACAATTTGTCCCACCTATTTCTATACCCACATTACAATGTGTATCTACCACAATAAAAAATAAGAATATATGTCCCTATTATTAGAAGTATTGATAACGTGTTACTTTCTCTTGCCATTTTAGTGTTACCACAGGCTGTCACCCAGTTTGAAGAACTGGTTGGTATGGCGGAGGCCCTACTGAAGGGTGGAGGAAGCATGTCTACATCTGCGTCCACTCTCTGGAGAGCAACAAACAACTCCTCACCAGATTCATTTGCCTCAACGTGCAGTAATTCTAATTCTAATTCCAGTTCACCAATTTCCTTGAAAGCTGAAGAAGAGCATCATACTGATGAGAAACAGGTCAGTTGGTATACTTGCCCTACCTTTTTCTGGAATACAGTAAATACAAAACTTAAAATAAGACTACAAGATGATGGAGGGCCTGGCTGGCTCAGTCCATGGAGCGTGCAACTCTTGATCTCGGGGTAGTGGGTTCAAGTCCCGTGTTGGGTGTAGAGATTACTCAAAAATTACATTTAGAAAAAAGACTACAAAATAATCATTGATTTTTCAGATAACTTTAGATAACTTTAGGTCATGATCATAACAATGTAATTACATAAAACAATTTTTTTACAATAAATCAAAACAATATTTGTTTCACGAATATCCAGTTTAGAAAACTGAAGTCAAATTGTGGTTAATGACAAAGTTGTTAAACTGGAAAACTCTTTTTTAAAGTTTATTTATTTATTTTGAAGGTGAAAGAGAAAGAGAGAGAAATGCAAGGGGGGGAGGGGCAGAGACAGAGACAGAGAATCCCAAGCAGGCTCATTCCAGGGCTTGAACTCACAAACCACAAGACCATGACCTGAGTCAAAGTCAGAGGCTTAACCAACTGAGCCACCCAGGTGCCCTAGAAAACTCCTAATACAGTAATAGGTAAAAACACATTAAGGATTACAAAATTACATCATTGAGAGAAGGTAAATTTCAGCCTCTGCATGCTGTATAAACATAATTCTTTCCCTACTTCCCCAATTTCTCTTCATCAAGAAACAGAAACTGAAAAGACAGAGTTTCATTAGAACGAGGTCTCAGCTTTGAAAATATGCCTTCCAGAACAATAATTAAATACTACCAATCTAACATTTAGAATATTTGAATATTGCTATATCAATTTCCTTTTGCTATATTAACAGATGACCACAAACTTTGTGATTTATAACAATGCAAAGGTATCATATCAGAGTCCTATAGGTCAGAAGTCTGCTAAAATCAAGGAGTCAGCAGGTGCATTCCTTTCTGGAAGCTCTATGGAAAAATCTGTTTCCTGCTCATTTAGGTTATTGTAGAATTCAGTTTCTTCTGGTTTTCAAACTGGGTTCCTCGTTTCCTTGCTGACTATACACTGGAGTCCATTCCTGCTTCTACAGGCAACCATATTCCTTGGTTTGTGGTCCATTCCACCACCTTCAAAGCCAACCATGGCAGGCAAAGCCCCTCTCACTCTTCTGCTCTGTCCTCCTTCTTATGTGTTTTTTTCTAAATGTTTATTTATTTTTGAGGGGGTGGGGGAGCATCAGAGAGAGAGGGAGCAAGAGAATCCCAAGCAGGCTCTGCACTGTCAGCACAGAATCTGACACATGCCTTGATCTCATGAACCTGAACCTGAACTTGAGCTCATGACCTAAGGCTAAATAAAGAGTTGGACCCTTAATCAACCGAAGCCACCCAAGTACCCCCTGCATCTCTTTTCTGATCCACTCTTCTGTCTCCCTTATCTGCATTTAAGGCCTCTGTGATAAAATTGGGCCCACCTGGATAATCCAGGATAATTTTCTCATCTTAAGATACTTAACTTTAATCACATCTACAAAGTTGTCTTTCCCTTATAAGGTAATATATTCACAGACTTCAGGGACGTGAATATGTTCAGTGGGCCATTATTCTGCCTACCACACTTAGGAGGAGGTATTGGGGATGGGACTCATCCTTAAACTACCAAATCCAGATGACATACAAGAATTTGTATGTACTCTGGGACAAACACCACCTAAGTATTGGGCATTATAGCAAAGATAATGTTGAACTTTAACCCCTGAAATGCAAAATATATATTAAAGGTAAATGCATCACCTTAAAAATGTTGATTTTGTTTTCTAGTATGTTTTAACTCAATCAGTAATATATTTCTGTAGATACTTACTTTCCTTTTCTTTGTGCAGTTTCAACTATTAATTTGTATTTTTTAGTTCAAGATTGAAAAATGGCAGATTGCCCGTTGTAACAAGAGCAAGCCTCAGAAGTTTATTAATGATTTAATGCAAGTACTTTACACGAATGAATACATGGCCACACACAGCCTGACGGGGGCAAAGTCCTCTACTTCGAGGGACAAAGCTGTAAAACCAGCTATGAATCAGAATGAAGTTCAAGAAATCATAGGTGACAATATAATTGTATTACATTGTTACACTAATTTGAAATTATTTTATCATTCAAAGTTAAGTCATTCTCTCATGGTCCTTTTGTTGTTTATTTTTCTATGAAAGAAAAACCTCAAGATAGCCTAAACTAAACCTCTTATTAAAAACAGTAAATTTTGTAGAAATAATTTGCATTGAGGTAGTTATTAAAATAAAAATAAATTTTATTTCACTGACATGTTTGAGTTCTTAAATTCATAGTTTTAGAAAAATGCATTTCAAAACCCTTTCAAACAAAATTCAAGTAGCAATTTATATCTTATTTTCTCTTTTTTATCTTGGTTATAGACCCCTTATCTTTAATTCTTGAAAAATAGAGGCTAATTTCCTACTTATGGTTTTTAAGTTAACGAATCTCCTCAAATACAATAATCAAGGTTATCAAATAATTTGTTTACAAATATCAAACAAATTTAGGAAATCATTGAATCATTTCTTAGCTGGAAAAGGATCAGTCAGAAGCTACTTGTTTCAACTGTTGCTGGGAATGGATAAAAAAAAATTCCTAACATTTTGGAGCAAGGAGATCTAGAGTTCAGAACAAGTAGCAAGGTTAAAGCTGAGTGGTACTATAGGAAGGCAAGTACATATGCTCTCAGTTTGTAACAGACCTTCTGTATCTCTTGCTTTGCTTTGAAATCCCTGCCTGTATATTCATCTATTTAACTATCTCGTGGGGGTTTGGGCTGCCTTTGCAAAGTAGAGACAAAAGTATAACGTGGAATGCTAGATGTTTTCTCTCAGTTCATACCTTAAGATGTAAAGGCCTCAAAAAGTATTTTTGCGTGTTTATTGTTCTTATTGTTTACAGGAGTCACAAAACAGTTATTTCCCAACACAGATGACGTTTCAATTAGGAGAATGATAGGGCAAAAGCTAAACAACTGTACCAAGAAGCCAAATTTAAGCAGAAATCTGAACTCTCAGGATATTAAATAGATCCTTTTGGTAAGTCCTCTCAATCTTCACAATCCTTTCAATGGGCCAAGCAGGTGTAATATACTTCTATCCCTGCAGTAGCATTCCGAGAACTCTCTTCTAGAGAATATTAGTGGCCAGTGAAATGCTGATAGGTATTCGTGGGGCGAAGGTGAGGTTGGGGAAGGGGGTTTCAGTTTGGGAAATGCTAAATTCAGATACAGATTTTCCTTTCCCAGAACCTCTCAGAGTATTTTATACTCTTTAATATGCCCGAGTGCATCAGAAATCTCTAAAAAGGCGATAGAGGATGCATGTCTTTCAAATGTGTTTTACTAAGTAACCTTTTTTTCCTTCCTTCCTTCCTTCCTTCCTTCCTTCTTCCTTCGTTCCTTCGTTCCTTCCTCCCTCCCTTCCTTCCTTCCTTTCTGTCTTTCTTTCTTTTCTCACAGAATGTATGTTAACTTGTGAGTGGAGGTAGAAAGGAGCCAGTGGAGGGACACTTGAGAATTTAGGAATTGTTTCTCTAGAACAGGGGAGACGCAGACCTTGGGGAGATCTCGGAGGTACATCAAAAACTCCATACAGTGGTTCATCGGGTACTAACTGGCTGGAAGTCCTGAGGGGTCCCTTCCACCATCCTTCCGCTACTCGCTATCTTTAAATGTTTAAAGCAGTTGGGGGTGCCTGAGTGGCTCAGTCCATTAAGCATCCAACTTTGGTTCAGGTCACCATCTCATGGGTTGTGAATTTGAGCAGGACTCTGTGCTGACAACTCAGAGCCTGGAGGCTGCTTCAGATTCTGGGTCTCCTCTCTCTGCCCCTCCCCCACTCATGATCTCTCTCTCTCTCTCTCTCTCTCTCTCTCTCTCTCTGTGTCTCAAAAATAAACATTAAAATTAATAATAATTTTTTAAATCTTTAAATCAGTTGTTATAGTTTGTATCTGTTTGGTAAGGATTTTTATCAAGATGTTCTACTTAACTAAGAAAAAGAATTGTTGCTAGTGAGTTTCGATAGAAATACACTTCAAGGTCAGGCCGTTGCCCTTAGGCAAAACTGTTCCGAGTGGAATTTTGTGTTTGTTTTAGCAACCCAGTGTCCCGGCGGGTTCCCTTGTGCTCAGCTTCCTCTTCATTATTTTGATGGAAACTATGTGGGGGAAAATGCATTATTGTGTTTTTAATATTTTTTGATGAACAAGTGTATGGCAAATAGATGAGGACAGGTTTTTCTTCCATTTTCTTGATTTCTATCTTTGACTTTACTTGCTCTCTGCCTAACTCGAGTCACCTTTGACACTATTTTATTTTGCCTTTATTTTCCGACTGTGTTTTAAATGGGATTGGGGCCCTGTGTGATGTAGTAATTCTCCCCCTCCCCCTCCCCCCCTTGCTGACTACCATTCCCACCGCCTTTGACGGTCCCTTACTATTTTGCAATGTAACAAATCCTGTTCTGATGAGAGTCAACAATAATTTCTCTTTCTTAGAAACAAAACAAAACAAAACAAACAAAAAAACCCTTATAACAACTGCAAGGCGGGAGTGGGGGAATCCTTCCCTAGGCTCATCTGTACTGGTAAACTGACTTGCATATTAAAAACAGATAGGATATTTGTGTCCTTTTTCTGATGAAAAATTTCAGTAGACTATGGATCTCACAGCTTCCCAGTTAGGAGATAATTGCTTAAATGAGCCCTTAGAACTGCTCGCTTTGACATGAGCTACCCAGTTATCCAGGTAGCTAAGTTCCCTTGCTAAATGCCAGAACTCCAAGGGTCTGTTATTATAGGGCTACCTTTTGGGGTGCACAATTACATTTCAGAGCTCTGCAGAGTATTTCAATATCCCAACTTCTGCGTTTTTAATGCCTCAGTCCACCAAGGGTAGGCACAAAACTCAACTCTGTCAGCAAAGTGTAAAAGAAATTAAAACAAAAGGGTTTTATATAAATTTTGCTTGTACTTGCAACCCAGTAGTAGTGTTATTAATCGCCTGACTATGGCATTGGTTAAAATAGAAAAAAGGAACAAATCTTTTGCTAAGACCACAGCATATTCATTCTAGTGACTTCCAGACCTGAGCCTCACTTTGTTGACAAGTTGCTTGGAATAGAAATGCATATATTTTGAAGGAGAAGGTGGAGATTAACCCTAGAATGGAAAAAAATTTTTTAATTGGCAGGTATCTTTCATTTGAAGTATAGCTAAATCCAAAATATTTCAAAAGGACTGAGAAAACATGCTGGGAATGACAGGGTCACATCAAACTTAATTTAGCCATACTTCAGGAATTAGTCCAATATAGCACCATCTAGTGGAATACTGCAATGTTTTTCTCTTCTCGGTCATTTAACAGAAAGGAGCCTAAAGATGACTGCACTTACGCAGGCACACCATACTCCCTCCTCACCCCACCCCAAAAAGTACTCTTTGGAAAAATAACTTCCTTTGCATCACTGTTAGCAAGGCAATATGCCCTGAAAAATCATGTAGACTTCTACAAATTTCTGTGCATCCACAAAGCCCAGCAACCCCCACCCATGGGCCCCACGGTAGATCATGTCCCCCACCCAGCCCTGAGCACGAGGTTGCCACTGGTGGCTTGGATTTGAAACAACAACCGCTTCCCAGCTAACATTTCTCTCAGAAATAAATGAGCACAAAATTCCACCATTCTTCCCTTTTTTATCTATTCTCTCTCACTCCTATGACTGCCCTCAAGTTGCCTGCAGCTTACGCTTTGCCAAGAGCTATATGTTGCCAACCTTTCCGGCCTTCCTCCTTTTTTTGTCTCTTTCTTTTAGGAACTAAAGCAAATAAGAGTTACAGAATATTAGAATATCACCTCTCTGACATCCTACTAAATGGTCAACAGCCTTCTCCTAAAATTGCCAAAGCTGCCGCGGCTTGTATAATCTCCACAGTAACATTACACATGCATACATTATAACTTAAAGATGATCTGACACAGCAGTGCTCAAATAGGATGGGGGATTCTTGTCCCCTGCCCCCCAGCTAGGGCATATTTGAAAATGTCTAGAGGTAAACATGGGTGTCACAACTGGATGATAATACTGGCATCTAGTGGACAGAGCCGCAGATGCTGCTAACCGTCCCATAAGGCATGGGACCGTCCCCCTCCCAACAAAGTATTACCTAACCCAAAATGTCAGTTGTGCCAAGTTGAAGAAATCCTGGTCTAAAATTATTTCCTTACGTTGGAGATAATGAAACTAAAACCTAAAGAAGTTAAGTGAATTGCTGAGATTATATGATTATTAACTATTAGAGAGCCAACACGAACATATACTTCTTTGTATTTTTTTGAAGAACCTTTTTTAAAATCAATTGTTTTGAGTGTAGACACAAAATGTTACATTGGTTTCAGGTGTACAACATAGCAATTCAACAAACTTACATACTATGCTGTACTCACCCTAAAAGTAGCTACCTTCTGTCACCACGCAAGGCTCTTACAATGCCATTGACTGTACTCCTTATGCTGGGCCTTTTATTTCCATATTTATTCACTCCATAACTGGAAGCCTGTATCTCCCAATCCCCTTCACCCATTTTGCCCATTCCCTACTCTTCCCTTCGGCAACCATCAGTTTGTTCTCTGTATTTGTAGGTGTGATTCTGCTTTTGTTTATTTACTTTTTTAAAGATTCTACATATGAGAGAAATCATATGGTATTTGTATTTCTCAGCCTGAATCATTTCACTTAGCATAATATTCTCTAGGTTCATCCATATTGTCACAAATGGCATGGTTTCATCCTTTTTATGGCTACATAATACTCCACTGTGTGTGTGTGTGTGTGTGTGTGTGTGTGTGTGTGTGTGTGTGGTGTGTACACACATACACAATACATCTTTCTTATCCATTCATCTAATGCTTCCATATCTTGGCTATTGTAAATAATGCTTCAATAAACACAGAGGAACATATATGTTTTCAAATTACTATTTTCATTTTCTTTAGGCATGATCCCAGTAGTAAGATTATTGAATCATATGGTATTTCTATTTTTTATTTTTTGAGGAAATTCCATTCTGTTCTTCACAGTGGCTGTACCAATTTACATTCCCATCAATAGCGTGTGACGGTTACTTTTCCTCCACATCCTCGCCAACACTAGTTTTTCTTGTGTTTTTGATTTTAGCCATTCTGACATGTGTAAGGTAATGTCTCACCATGGCTTTGATTTGCATTTCCCTGGTGATTAATGATGTTGAGAATTTTTTCATGTGCTTATTGGCCATCTGTATGTCTTCTTTGGAAAACTGTCCATTCAGGACCTCTGTCCATTTTTTAAAGTGTATTGTTTGGGGGCTTTTTGATGTTGAATTGTATCAGTTCTTTATATAGTTTGGACATTAACCCTTTACTGGATATGTCATTTGCAAATATCTTCTCCCATTCAGTAGATTGCCTATTTGTTTTTGTTAATGGTTTCCTTCACTGTGCAAAAGCTTTTTATTTTGATGTAGTCCTATACTCCTTTGTATTTCTTATTGCATTAGTCATAGTTCTCCAGAGGAACAGAACCAATAGGATATATGTAAAGAGACATTTGAAGGAATTGGCACACACAATTGTGAGGTCTGGTGAGTCTGAAATCTGCAAGACAGGTGAGCAGGCTAGAGACCAGGGAAGAGTTGATGTTGCAGTCTTGAGTTCAAAGCCAGTGTGAAGGCAGAATTCCACCCTTCCCAAATAACCTTCGTCTTTTCTCTTAAGGCCTTCAACTAACTCGATGAAACCCACCCATATCATGGAGGGTAATCTACTTTATTGAAAATCTACCTCTTTAAATGTTAATCTCATCTAAAAAATACCTTTACAGTAACATCTGGACTGGTGTTTGACCAAACAACTTGGTATCACAGGCAGCCAAGTTGACATATAAAATTATATGTTTTAGAGTCCGAAAGTCTGGGTTTTTTTAAATTTTTTTAATGTCTTTTATTTATTTTTGAGAGACAGAGAGAGGCAGTGAGAGCAGGGGAGGGTCAGAGAGAGAGGGAGTCACAGAATCTGAAGCAGGCTCTGAGCTAGCTGTCAGCACAGAGCCTGATGCGGGGCTCAAACCCACGAACGGTGAGATCATGACCTGAGCCGAAGCCAGACGCTTAACCAACTGAGCCACCCAGGCACCCCCGAAAGTCTGGTTTTGAAGACTGCTCCACCTCTTAATAAATGTGTGGCCTTTGGAAAGTCACTTGAACTCTCTGAGTATCAATTTATACAGGGATAATCATACTATTTATATTAAGGATGGATTCAGGATTTGTGGGGCCTAAGGCTTAATAGTATTTGGAGAACTCACTTTAAGAAATAAAAAAGTATGGGGGTGCCTGGATGGCTCAGTCGGTTAAGTGTCCAACTTCGGCTCAGGTCATGATCTCACAGCTCGTGGGTTCAAGCCCCACATCAAGCTCTGTGCTGACAGCATGGAGCTGGAGCCAGATTCAGATTCTGTATCTCTCTCTCTCTCTCTCTCTCTCTCTCTCTCTCTCTCTCTGTGCCCCACCCCTGCTTGTGCTCTGTCTCTCTGTCTCAAAAGTAAACAAATATTTAAAAATAATATTAAAAAATAAATATAAAATTCTGAATACACAATCAGCTAAAATGCCATGTAGGCTTCACATCCAATGTGGGGCTCAAACTTATGACCTCAAGATTAAGAGTTGCATGCTCTAGTAACTGACCCAGACAGAAGCCCCAAAATAACATAATATTTAAAAATTAATAAATTTCTCAAATATCCCATAATGTAGAAGAAATTACATAATATTTTTACTAACAGCTCTATAATATTTTCATCCTACTTTTTTGAGGGTTGCATACATGTTGATTACCTCTTCATTTGACAATTTTATAATAGCCTTTTCTATTTTTTTCTTTTTGACAGTTTTAAGAGTTTTGTTTCAAATTCTTAACTCTTTAGTCGCAATATAATTTTTAGGATTATTGCCAACTTTGAGGAAATCTCTGTTAAATTTCTATGATACCTGAGCTATAAGATTTGAGGGCATTTCAAGTTTTCTATGGAGTGAGTCCTTTTAAATATTCTTTCCATTGACTGTAGTCATATTTTTGCTAGGAGATACTACAAACTGGAACGGCCACCATTAATATAAATATAAATAGGGGAGATGCCAGAGCACAAACAGATATCCAGTCAATGCTTGGCAAAATCTCAGAAACACTCACTGCCACCCCATGGTTACAATCAGAGAGAAAACATGGCTGAGGGGCAGTTGAAAGAGAAAGTCAGTGGTCTTAACTGATTATAGTTAAAATATCTAACTTTTGCAAATTTAAGAAAAATATATAAGCAGGTAAACATTTTGGAAGGCACTCATACAAGCAATCTTTATTAACTTTATAGTAATTCTTCTGCCTCTAACCAGCTCATTTGTTTTTGTGACTTTTGAAAGAGGTAAACCAGATTTGGGGAATTGCCTGCTATTTAAGCAGTTAATAAATGTTACTGAATGACAAACAGAATTGGTGATAATATTTTCAGGATGATTGATTGGTATGTGGGGATGGTTCATTTTACTTGGTGGGTTTGAAATTTTACCCAATGCAAAGATTTTTTTTAAGTCATTTGAGATCAAAATTATGTAAAATATTTTAACTGTTGTCTATGCTGGAATTCCTCTGAATAGATGACAGAATAATTTCTAAGTCACTTCCATAGTAATAGTTCCTATTAACAATTTGTATTTTTAAGCAAAAATTTGTAGTAGGTACAATAACTCATACAACTGTTAAAAGCATTGTAAGGACCCTAACATACATTTGCTCTGTTTTTTTTTTTTTTTTTGAAATTTGCTTTCTCTAGCTATTGTAGGTATCTGAAATAAAACATCTTCAGTTTTGAACCTAACATTGGATTACATCGGGGACTCTGCAAACTCCCTGGCAGTGAGCACAGAGAGACATAATGACAGGCTGGGAGACGTCTGTAATATCACTGGCTCTCGATGGAGCAACAAGCTTGCTGAGGAAGCTGCATGTAGAGTCCACCATAAATATCCGTAATGCATCAAACCAGAGATTTTCTAGTAGTCAAATAAGCATGCAACATGGTTTCTTGGAAATATGCATTTTCCTGTTCCCCAAATGCTTCTCTGCACAGCTAACTTAACACAATAGAGCTCTTACCATAGCAACAAAATCTTCGACTCCTACGATTTGTCATGTCCTAATCAATCGCTGTACATTTATTATAACCAATGACTCCCCAGTTTAGTGTTTGGATCTTTAGCATAAAGCGCATGCTTGGAAAAGTAAACAGTGAAATAATCGATGTACATGAACGTGAGGACAGCAAAGTTGGTCTAAAATTTGATAATCGTATCTAACCAAGTAATGGTGTTTTTGCAATGAAATTACAGGTTATTCTGTTACCTAAAAATGCATAAAACAGGAATCTGAAAAAAGGGAAAGCAGCAAGACCTTTTTATTTTAATATGAATCTATTCCACTGCACTCCTGAGAAATAAAAAAACCCAAGTTTTTGTGACCGTTGAAACAATGTGTTGATTTCAGAAAAAATTTTTGTTTGTTTACATGCTTCTAACTTTTTATTTCCCAAAGTATATTAAATACAGATGTGTAATATAAAACATGAATATCATCTAAAATATGCTATATAAGATACTACATCATATGTATTTGGTTGGTTTTATTGCTACACTGCTTAGTTTTACCTGGTTTGATTCCATAATATCAGAAGAAAAAAGACTTGCAAACAAAATCCTATGAGATGGATAATCACATGAAAAGAAAAATACCATTTTGTAAATTAATGAAAGATAAAGCATTCTTCATCAAGAGGCTTCTCTCCTTTGATGTCTGGTTCTCACACATGACAACTTTGCAATGACAAGCTATGCTTCTTCAGTGTAAAGGGTCATGTTTAAAGTTGGGAAAGAAGATGCATAGAAAGTTCAGGAAAGTTCAGAGTGTGGACCCAGGGAACATTCCATAATGCTGCTTGATAACAATGTGGTCGTACAAAATAAATATGATTAAGGAAATAACTTATGTTAACATTTGCCACTTTTACTTAAATATAAATAAATCCCATTGAAAACATAAAAGGTATTTGCTTGTTTCTTATTAGTATATAAAAATCAAGGAAAAAATCTTTTTCTAGGCTGATTGCCTCTCTATCCACATACATTAAGGCATTGGCATTACAATTGGACCGCGTGGCTCTGGCTTGTTTATCTTCTAAAGAGCCATACTTTGTAGGATATATACACACTATCCAAGAAAGTTAACTTTGTTATTGAAAACTGATAAACTTACTGAGATACATGTTATTTCCTTAAAAAAAAAAAAAACTACTTTGTTATATGTTTTACCTAATAAATGTAAATAAAATTGCCTTTGCAAAACATATTTATTCTTCAACTAGAATTCCTATGGTCCTTCCTTAAAGTATTTTGAAATGTGTTGATATTTTTACAGTTAATAGAATATATATATTCTTTCTAATTCAGCTTTATATATTGGTTCTAAATGAGTTATAAATAAGAAAACTAATGAATTGAAATAAGAAAACTAATGAACACATACATATATATGGTATATTCATATATGTACAAATTTAGAATATGATTAAAGTAGATCCTTTAACAAGTAGGGAAAGGAAGGTTTATTCAATAAATGATACTCAGGTCACTGGTGAATGAAAAATAATAAAGCTGCATTCCTATTTCAAACTATATTTCATAAAGAATTCCAGATTAATAAAATATAAAAACTGGACTGGGATTTAAAAATACATGAATATTTTTATGTTATCTGAAGAAGTACTTTCTAAATCCACAATTAGCACATCAAAAGTGTCAAAGAAAAATTTAACTAAGGAATGAGTTCCTACCTATGTGTTCTGTTGTCTTCCTACATGGAACTGATAGTTTCCTTATGATTTTCACCTAGTAGATGAAATACTAAAAAAAAAAAAGAAAAAGAAAAAGAAGAAAAATTTACCTTAAAATGGAATGTGTAGTCAGTGTCTTCATCTGTTCTATGCGACATCATTTTTCTTGTGAAGATTTTTCAGGCTTTTGTAATTTTTTAGCTCTTTTCACATTTTTTCTTATAAAATCTTTCTGCTGAAGTTGTGCCATAGCCTTCCTTCACATTAATTTCTAATGACATGGTTTTTGCTGGTCCAGCTGTTTGCAGGTGAGTTCATGGATGGGGGGGCGGGCCAGGGTTCCCGGCCAGGCTTCAGACCTTTCAGAAGTCCTCTGTTCGCAGTCACAGAGACCACAGATGCCAGCCAGCATGGCTCCGCTGGCAAATATTTTGTGTAGCCCTCCTCCCTTTGGGGCTCTAGCCCAAGCTGAGTCTGGAAGGATTTCTGTTCCCAGCCCTGTGTTCCCAGGCAGCAGCAGCCAACAGGAGGGAGCCCTTGCACTTAGCAGTGAGTCCTTGACCTTCATAGAGTGAGATTCTGCTGGATCTTTCTGACATCTGCTGCTGGGAGCCCTCTCAGATAGATACTCTGTGCATTTTCTCTGCATCTCAATCTTGTGACTTCTGCTGAAGCTCAGCTTACCTCACCCCTCAGTTGTTTGAAATATAGGTTATAGAGTTTGTATTTCTGGATGAGTTTCTCCTTTTCGGGAAGTACACTTTTACTGGTACTTTCTGAGGCTGCTACTCATGAGAGGCCTTGACATCCTTCTTGCATTTTGTGCACAATTTAATTTCTAATAGCAACTTTTAAAAATCCTTGGTTTCTGCAGATATTATCCATTGCTTGTTTTTCTAAAAATAGCAAAACAGGGCACCTGGGTGTATCAGTTGATTAAGCAACTTTGTTTCAGTTAGGGTCCCCGATCTGGCAGTTTGTGAGTTTGAGCCCTGAGTTGGGCTCTGTGCTGATAGCACAGAGCCTACTTAGGATTTTCTCTCCCTCCTTCCCTGCCCATCCCCTGCATGCACATGCTTGTATGCTCTCTATGTCTCAAAATAAATAAACAAACTTAAAAAAATAGCAGGGCAGGGTGTTTTGCTATTGTTGTTTTTTTCTCCTTGTTGCTTTATTTGATTTCTTACAGTAAGGGAAAGGTAAATAAGGCTTACTTGGATGTTCTTACCAGAGTTACATCCATTGTTGCCACTGTGGGATTGCTGGAAGAATTGAATTCATCAAGTTAAATTTGAATCAGACAAAAACTATTTTTTTAGTATATCCTTTGTAATATTTAGGATATACTTACACTAAATTTTTACTCATCCATCTTAAACTCAAATATAACTAGATGTCCTATATTTTTATTTGCCAAATCTGGCAACCCTAGTTTATCAAGAGCATAATGTAATCCTAATTCTCATTCTTTTATTCAGAATATGCTCTTCCATCCTCCCTGGGGTTCTTTTGACCTTCTCTTTCCCTGATATATTAAGATTTTATGAAAATATGTCTTGTTCTCCATCTCTTTTTAGTCATTATTCAGGAAGCATGCTTTTCAATCTTGATATTTATAGCTTTTAATTCTGGGATGTATATATTTATACACTTATAAACATATAATATATTAATATATATTAGCATAATATATTAATAATATTAATAATTACTATTGTTGTGCCCAAGTTTTTTAAATCGCCCCAAATCACCCCAAAGCAAACGCCAGAAACTGCTAGGGAGACCGAGTCACGCCTGCAAGAGCAAAGGGCCTTTATTACAAGCTAGGAGCCCATTGTAATGTCTTATAAACCACTGTAACAGACCCAGATCGCAAGAGAAACCTCAGAATATATTTCACCACAGTTAAGAAAAAAAAGAAGTCTGGCTTTGAACCCTGAAGCGGTCAGCAAACAACTTCTTTTTCCAACTTTCCTATTCTAACCAGCTCCCTACTTCACAAAACACCCACTATGAGCACTTGATCCAAGTATTAATATACGTTTTATTTATTTATTTATTTAGCCCTAGAAGAAAAGACATTTATTCTGCTCCGTAAGCATCTAACATTCATTTTTTAAAGTTTATTTATTTATTTTGGGAGAGAGAGAGAGGGGAGGTGCAGGGAGAGAAAGAGGGGAATCCCAAGCAGGCTCTGCACTGCCAGCTTGGAGCCCAATGCAGGGCTCTGTTACAAACCATGAGATCACAACTTGAGCTGAAATCAAGAGTCGGTTGCTCAACCGACTGAGACACCCAGGCGCCCCCTGAGACTCATTTTTAAAGTACTCCCTGACTTTCCTAGATTAAGATGTTCCTAAACTTGCCTATGGAGCAAACTTGGCTATCCTCTCTTGCTGCAGCAAGCTAAATGTACTTGGTTTTTTATGAGACAGGCAGGTCACTGATGTTCTTCTTGTTGAGTTTTAACAATTTGAATGTGCTACCTAGATTCTGTTGAGATTCCCCATTTCCACACTCCTTGACTGTCCTGTCCCGCCCCAGCCAGCAGGGCGGAGAATCATCGTGGGTTCTTTTCCTGAGGGAGGAAGAGAAAAACAGGGCAGGAGGGAGAGATGCAGAGAGTGAAGACAGCACTCAAGGTTTCCCATCAGGCGAAAGAGAGAGAGAG
>NC_043706.1:52487724-52494144 GCF_006229205.1 Suricata suricatta
TTCACTCTCCGGAGAGTGATAATCCTTGCCTGAGGCAGACAGAAAACTTGGCAGCCCCCACACTTGATATGGTAAGAAGGAGCAAATTTGAGAATCTTTGGGTTTGTACCCATTCAAAGTCATATGACCCATAACGATGAGGTAAGTTTCACACTGAATCTGAGCTCTGAACCTTGTTAAGGTCTTTAGCATTAAGTTTATTTTTGATTCCCAGGACCAAGAATAAACCTTTGGGTTCCGATTATAAGTACGATCCTTTGTCCTTTTGTTTAAAATGGCCTGTATTTTTTACTCCTGTTTAATTTTTGCTTTTGTTTTGGTTTGTTTGTCTCTAAGAAGTCTATATGAAGGAAGCAGGCATATATTTGGTGAGCCTGCCATTCAAATTAGTTGTGGAGAATAAAGAATAAAAAAACCTCATTATATTGGAATCCTTTGGACAAACTTGGTTTAGGTCATCTTTCAAAACCTTGGAAGAATACTTCTTAGTCTTATTAGTGTGCTTCTGAGAATACTTCTTAGTCTTATTAGTGTGCTTCTGAGAATTGCCTTAATTATTTTCAAATGCCTGAACTAGGACCACAGGTTTTCATGCATAGTGGTGATGATAGCAAGCCATTAGTTAGGATATGGAGACACAGAGACCATAAGCAATGTTTTGTCCAGGTCAATTCTCATGGGGTTCTCTGCCTCTGCATTACAGCCCTACAGTTCTTACTCACCAAACCATCTTTTCAAATGGCACAATTTCACAAAGAATAACCAAGAACTACGGCGAGCCTGGTGGCTCAGTCGGTTAAGCATCCAACTTCAGCTTAGGTCATGATCTCAGGTTTGTGGGTTTGAGCCTCGTGTCAGGCTCTGACAGCTGAGAGCTCAGAGCCTGGAGCCTGTTTCGGAGTCTATGTCTCCCTCTCTCTCTCTGCTCCTCCCCTGCTCACGTTCTGTCTCTCTCTCACAAAAATAAAATAAACATTAAAAAAATAAACCACAAAATCTCTACTTAAAAACAAAAGAACGACAGTGGCATCTTGGGGGAATCTTTAATTATGACTAAGATTGTCCTTTTCTGAGGGACTTAAAACAATAAGGTGACAAAAATACCTAACCAAGAAGGCCATCCTTCTTTGATTGCTGTCAGAAAGAATCAGAGTTTAGTCTTGACAATAGAATTATTCCCCAAAAGATTCTATGTCTAAAGCTGATGTAAAAAATGTGGAAAATTTAGTATTGTTTCACTCTTGGGCCCTGTTCGTCTTCTGTGTCCTTTCTCTACTCCATTATACAACTTCCCTTCCTTTTTTAAAAATTCAAGTATAATTGACATACAGTGTTTTATTAGTTTCAGATGTACTATAGAATGAACAATTTTTTTTAAGATTTTATCATTTTTTAAGTAATCTCTACATCCACTGTGGGGCTCAAACTCACAACCCTCAGATCAAGAGTCATATGCTCTACTGACAGCCAGCCTGGCACTCATAAACAATTCTATGCACATACACAATGTCCTTCCTTTTTATGTTCCACCTACCATTTAGACACACAACAGTCATCTCCTTTCCCACCTGAACTTGTACTTGTACTTATAAAGTTGAAATTTTCACTTAAAATTATGAAGAGTAGATTCTGAACCAAGACAAAGGCAGATGTGAAAGCCATATTTAAAAAATTTCTGAAACTTCAAGAAAAATTGATAAATTTAAGAAAAAATTTTGAATAATCCTATGTACTCAAAATTACAGTCTTTCTGATTTAAACCAATTAGTGCTTTTATTAATATGCCCCTAAGGAAAAAAAGCTTGGTTACAAAAAATGAATTGGAGAATGCCAGAAAATGACCTAAATGTTCTGAAAAACCATAGAACTGAAGAATACATAAAAATGTTGGAGTAATTAGGGGCATACCTGGCTGGTTCAGTCAGAAGAACATGCAACTCTTGATCTCAGGGTTGCGAGTTCAAGCCCCTTGTTGAGGGTAGAGATTACTTAAATAAATAAACAATTTTTTTAAAATCTTTTTAAAAATGCTAGAGTAATTGGATTAATCTTCTTAAGGCTATATCAAATCTGCCCAATTTCTAGAATTGACTAGAAATTGATCCAGTCCTATAAACAAAGGTAAGGACGATCCAAAGAGGACGTAAAGTATCACTCCGTAAGAATTTTTAGATAGTATTCTGGAATGGATATATAGATGTCTCTACACCATGTCCATCTTCTTTAGAAATGGATCAAAATGTGAATTTTTAAGTTAACTGTGTAAAGATTGTGTGGCAGATCACCCCTTGATCCAAGCTACAACAAATGTCAGAATCCTTTTAAATGATCTAGGGAAATGAGTACACCTAACACCCAGATCTTGGTTTCTAAATAACGTTTCCTTGTAGAAATGGTTGATTTCAGGGTAGGGGCAGAGAAGGTACCTAACATGCTTGGGACATCGTATTTTATGCCAGAAAATAGGGGGCTGCTTAAAGAATGACGGCCACAGGAGGCTGCAAAAGGGACTATAACTGGCCAAATCTGGTACAAACTAGCATCAAAATAAATTAGGACAGTAATGGATTATAACCCATTCATGAATTCATAATGATAATAGATAGATCAATCAAAAAGTAAGGGAGAAGGGAAGACCCTTTATTATAGCAGAATGTCAAGTAAAAATATGAAAAGGGTGGTAGAATTGGGAAATAACTATTTACAGCTATCACAGTCAAGATTGATTAGACAAGAATCATCAGACAATACTAGATATTGAAGTGTTAAGTTTCATGAGACAGGGATATTTGCATATTCTTAGTGAATTATCCCACAGATCGATTATATACTCCCAAGGAGAAAAATCTAACTATGTAGTAGAAAAAATGGAAGAAAGTAGACAATACTTTCACCAGATGATTATCATCAATAATCTTCATCATCAAAAAGGGGCGAATAGATATCATGTGTCTCTGGTTGTGATTTGCTAAAAGCAACACAAGATCACTCAAGTCGTATTCTGGCCAGAGACATAATCTGTGTGATCATGAGGAAACACTGACAAACTTAAACTAAGGAACATTCTATAAAATAACTGCCTTAGGTCTTCACAAATATCAATGTCATGAAAGATAAGGAAAGGTTGAGAAACAGTTCAAAATTAAAGAAGAATAAAGATATAAAAATTAAAATTAAAAAGGAAGGAAATCCTGCCATTTACAACAACATGTATATATCTGGAGGATATTATGCTAAGCAAAATAAGCCAGACACAGAAAGGCAGATACTGCACAATTTCATGTGTGGAATGTAAAAACGTTGAACTCAAAGAATTAGAGAGCAGAATGGTGATTACCAGGCACTGTGAGGATGGGGGAAATGTAGTGATGTTGGTCCAAGAGTTCAAACTCTCAGTTATGAACAACTTCTGGAGACCTAATGGTGACCATAATAATAATGTATTATATACTTGAAATTTATTGAGATGGGGCGCCTGGGTGGCTCAGTTGGTTAAGCCTCCGACTTCGGCTCAGGTCAGATCTCACGTTCATGGGTTCAAGCCCCGCGGTCAGGCTCTGTGCTGACAACTAGCTCAGAGCCTGGAGCCTGCTTCCTGTTCTGTGTCTCCTTCTCTCTCTGCCCCTCCCCCTCTCATGCTCGGTCTCTGTATCAAAAATAAATAAAACATTTAATAAAAAGGAAAAAAAAAGAAATTTATTGAGAGTAGATCCTTTTTTTTTAAAGTAAGCTCCACTCCCAATGTGGGGCTTGGACTTGTGACCCCAAGATCAAGAATCATATGCTGTACCAACCAAGTCAGTCACGTGCCCTGAGATAGTAGATCTTAAGTGTTCTCATTACACAGACACAAAAATAGTAACTATATATTTGTGATGGATATATTAATTAGCTTAATTGTGGCAATCATTTCACAATGTATAATAATATCAAAATATCATGTACATCTAAATATACAGTTTTATTTGTTTACCTCAGTAAAGCTAGGGAAAATTGTTTTATTTCTGTAATAGCAATGAACAATAAAAAATTATAACCCATTGAATAAAGTGGAAATATATGAATCATGATAATGGATAGGTAAAACAAAAAGTAAGGGAGAAAGGAAACCCTTTTTTATAGTAGAATGACAACTGAAAATGTGTCAGGGGTAAATTTTCTAAAAGGAAACAAAGATGAAAATATTTGTAACTTTGCTTAGGCAAAGATTTCTTAGACATACAACCAAAAGCATGATCAAGAAAAGGAAAAAAACTGATAAGTTAGACTTAATCAAAAGTAAAACTTCTCTCTGAAAGACAATTTTAAGACATGGAAAGTCAAGCCACAGGCTGGAAGAAAATATTTGGAAATCACATATGTGTTAAGGACTTGAATCCAGAATAAATAAACAACTCTTAAAATTCAATAATAAGAAAATAATTTATTTAATGGGCAGAAGACCTTAACAGTCAAGACCATTGAAGGTGTATGGATGGCAAATGAATGCAAAAAGATTTTCAACATTATTAGTAATTAGGTTAATGCAAACTAAAATCACAATGTGATATCACTACACACCTAGTAGAATATCTAAAATGGAAAAGACTATCCATGCAACAATTACTGAATTGAAGGGCATAACCATAATTGGGCTCCAGCCACATTCTTACTGCTTGTTTTCCAAGAACGTAACTAAATGACTCTCACCTGCAACCTTTCAGAGTACATGTTCCACTGAAATCCCACCAGCACATTAAAAAAATTTGTTTAAATGCAAATCTCTCCTAGACTTTTAAGAGATTTAAAAATGGTTAATTTACATGCAGCTTTTGGGTCTATCATCTTGGCAGATGTTTCTTTTTCTCAATGTTCACTTGCAAGTCCCAAATTAGCTGGTACAAATGCACCTGCAGTTTTAGTGCACTTTGTGGATATGCAAACAGATTCATCAAATACTAGCTAGGACATAAGTAATCAAACACCATGTTCTCATTTAGACCAGCAAAAACAGGCCTCCAAATGAGAAAGCAAACATCTGCTGGGCTCAAGTAACAGACATAAAGTCAGCTGAAAAATTAACTGACACTATTTCACCCAAAGAAATACTGCACTTGTAGAATCAAGGTGACCTTAGTGACTACTGCTATCTTACTTGTTCCCACAATTTTGTTCTCAAAGAGAAAATTTGTTCCCAAACTCATAGAGTAACAAGTTTGTTGTTTGAAATCAATCTATCAGTAAGCAAGAATGAAATATACCTCCCTCGGCTGGTCACTGTGACACTGAGAACCAGCCACATACCAAACCAAGTGCAAGGCTACAGATAAGGGGGTTCTGGGCCAAAAGTTAGTATGTTGTTAATTTTGTAGTTTTTAAGTTAACAGGACTCTGGGTCCACATTGTAATACAGACATGACATTGAACTCTTACACACAGCCCTAATTGGCTTTGAAACTATCATAATACTGTTCCATTTACATTTCATCTCCCTCTACCCTTCCTAAAAATTTCCTAATTACTCTATTCCTATGTCTTGTGAGATGTCTCACAGTTCCTCTGCTGTGTGATCTCACTCATTTTAGGCCACTATTAATATCGTAAAGGGGATTTCATGGGACTACAGATTTGCTAGGTGATCTTGGGCTGATAGGGCTAGGTGGAAAAGCTTTAAAAAATATTCTCAGTTAACTTTATTTTCATAAACTGTATCTGTGCACTGTATCGTTAATATGTAAATGCCGAAAACAAAAAAGTTGGCCACTATTTAGCAAGGAAGTATCTGAGCAAACAACAAAAGGGCATTTTAACACTATTGGTCTAAATCATCTAGAACATTATTTGTATTGAAGGAGGAAAAGAAGAAAAAAATTAAAAAGTAGAAAAAAGGTGGGAAGAGGGAGACATATTGAGAGAGAAAAGCCATCTATTAATACTACTTTAATGCATTAAAGGCCTTGGAGGGATGCAAGCTCCGCATCCCAGAGTCCCTTTCAGTTTTCAGATATACGCCGGATGGGCTCTGGCAGGACGTGAACTACAACTCCCAGATTCCTGCGTGGCGCGGAGAAGGCCGCCCAATACTGTGCGAAAAAGGCTCCCGGGGAGAGCGGGCCACAGCCGGCCCCTCCTCCTTTTGAAGCGGTTTCGCACCTCTTTCCTTCTGGGGCTTCGAGGCGCGAAGCGGTGCTGGGAGGGAAGGGAAGGCGTGGCGGCGACGGCGGCGGGGACAGCAACGACGGCGGCGGTGGCGGCGGAGACCGCAGCAGCTGCGGGGCTGTCAGTTAGGCCGTCGGAGAAATGGGAGACCCGGGGTCGGAGGTGAGCGGTGGAGCCTTGGGCCGTGGCGTTCTCAGCGGAGCGGCGAAGGGCTTTGTGTTTTTGTTGAGTGTGCGGCCTGCTGTGCGGGCGCCGAGCGATAGCCTCGGCGTCTCGGGCCGA
>NC_043706.1:52494244-52523044 GCF_006229205.1 Suricata suricatta
AAGCATTACTAAGTGTAAACGTGCAGCAGATTCCTGGGCCTCCCACTTCCACACCCACTGAATCAGAATTGGCAGGTGGGACCTAGGAATCTTCCTTTTGGAACTGCTGAAAGGATGTACGGATCTCTGAACCACACTTTGTAAAGCCTTGGTTTAGGGAAAGGGGGTGTTATGACCTCTTTGGGGATGATTTTCACCCTAAACTAAAGTTTTGCAAAGGCTCAGCTTAAACTTCTCCAAACCACTGATTACGTGAGGTTTGCTCTGAACAGTGTGTAACTATTTTATTTTTATTTTTTTATTAAAAAAAATTTTTTTTTTTACATTTTTTTATTATTGAGAGACAGAGAGACAGCATGAGCAGGGGAGGGTCAGAGAGAGATATAGAATCTGAAGCAGGCTCCAGGCTCTGAGCCAGCTATCAGCACAGGGCCTGATGCGGGGCTCGAACCCACAAACCGTGGGATCATGACCTGAGCTGAAGCCGAACGCTTAACCGACTGAGCCACCCAGGCGCCCCACTATTTTTTTTTTTAAATGAGTGCCTGTTTAATGTATGTTTGTTTTTGAATTGCTGTAGATTTAGGGCAACGTGATAAACCACATTGTTTTTCATAAATTTATTGTTTTTTTAAGTTTTTAACTATTTTTATCTATTGTTGAGAGAGAGACAGCATGAGCAGAGGAGGGTCAGAGAGAGAGGGAGACACATAATCACAAGTCAGGTTTTGAGCTAGCTGTCAGCACAGAGCCTGATCCAGGGTTTGAACCCACGAACCATCAGGTCATGACCTGAGCTGAAGTCGGACGCTTAACCAACTGAGTTACCCAGGAGCCCCAATTAATTGTCTTTTAAATCAAATAAAATCTCATCATTATAGGTTGTGGTATTAACATGTTTCTTGTTCTAGCAGGGTCATATAGAAATTCTATACAAGATTATTTCTGTGACATTCTTCCTCATTAATAGTACACATGGTGCCCCCTTTTTTTGACACTAGGACCTTATAAATTTGGGGGTACCAAGAGAGTCGTATGCTAACTCTTCCCTGTATTGTGGAGCAAATAACTATGGAAATTGAAGAGCCACAGTGTCTTTTTTGTACTGAAAAGTATTTATAAAGAGTATTTCATGGGTCTTTAGGAAAAATAATTTTGGTTCCTCCTTACTATGGTATAAAAGTAGAAATGAGTGGGACATTATGATCTTCATAATATTTTGTGCAACCAGAACTAGGAGTGACATAGGTGTTACGACATGTGTTTTGAGAAACAGAGGACTCTCCAAAGTTAAGTTTGGAAAAATCAATAGATATAGGTTTGTGTGATACTCTGTGGATTGAACTGTTACATTGTAAGTTCTTACTGAGTTGATAGCAGCTTTGGTTCAGCTGAGGTTTAAAACTCTTAATTTAAATTTAATTTTAAATACAGAGCTGCTGGGGCACCTGGGTGGTCCAGTCGGTTGAGCATCTGACTTCAGCTCAGGGCATGATCTCATGGTGTGTGGGTTTGAGCCCTGCACTGGGCTCTGTGCTTCAGAGCTCAGAGCCTGGAGCCTGTTTCGGATTCTGCGTCTCCTTCACTCTCTGCCCCTGCCCTGCTCGCACCCTGTCTCTCAAAAATAAATTAAAAAAAAATAATAAAGAGCATCTTTTGTGTCTTTGCATCTAGAGTTTTGTACATCCAACTTGATAGAACCTCTAATCATTTAGCCTTGTTTCTAATAAGCTGATCAAATATTTGACAGCTCCAGAAGGATAAGGGATTTATATAGGCACGCCATGTTTTGTTGCGCTTCACAAATGGTGTGTTTTTTACAGATTGAAGGCTTATAGCAACCCTTATTTAAGCAAGTCAGTTGGCACAATTTCCCAATAGCATCTGCTCCCTCTGTCTTTGTCATGTTTCAGTAATTCTCACACTATTTCAAGCTTTTGCATTATTTGTTGTGATCTATGATCAGTGAAGATAATTCACTGAAAGCTCAAATGATGTTTAGCATTTTTTAGCAATAAAGTTTTTAAATTAAGCTGTGTATGTATTTGAGAGACATAACACTATTGCACACTTAAAAGACTACAGTATAATATAGACAGAACTTTCATATGCACTGGGAAACCAAAAACGTTCATTTGACTCCCTTTATTGTGATATTCACAGTATCATTCCTGGCAGTATTTTAGAAGTACGCTTGTGTGTGCTCTCAGTGTACTTGCAGCTTCAGAAAGAGGAGAGTAGGGGCAGGTGGGTGGCTCAGTTGGTTGAGTGTCCAGCTCATGATTTTGGCTCGGGTCATGATAACATGATTTGTGGTTTGAGCCCTACCTCAGGCCCTGCGCTGGTGGCACAGAGCTTGCTTGAGTTTCTCTCTCTCCCTCTGGCCCTCTCCTCTGCTCACACTCTTTCAAAATAAGTGTAACATTAAGAAAGAGTAAAAATATTCCTATTGCCTTTAAATGGTTTCACACAAAAAAACAATGATAATTTAATTCTACTTTTTTAAAAAATTTAATTCTACCTTGAAATACATTCAGAGGGGCACCTGGGTGGCTCTGTAGGTTAGATGTCCGACTCTTGATCTTAGCTCAGGTCATGAACTCAGTTTATGAGATTGAGACCCAAGTCAGGCCCTGTGCTGACCATGTGGAACCTGCTTGGGATTCTCTCCCAGTCTTGCTCTGCCTGTCCCCTGCTTGTGCACGTCTCTTTCTCTCTTTCTCTCTCTCTCTCTCTCTCAAAATAAATAAATAGGCTTTAAAAAAAACCTTTCAAATAAAGAAAATAATAAAATACATTCAGAAACATAATTTACTTCCCTTTGTAACCCCATCCTATGCTAGGCTTCATCAGGACATGCTTATTTCTCTCTATTTTTTATATTACTATCTAGTAAAGATGAAATGCTGCTGGGTACAGTTCTCTGCTTGAGGATATTTCACATACAAAAAACATTTTTTGTGTGTTCTTTTTGTATCTTTTATCAAGAAGTATGTTACTGGGGTGCCTGGGTGGCTCAGTCGGTTAAGCATCCGACTTTGGCTCAGGTCATGTTGTTACCGTTGATGAGTTTGAGCCCCACAGCTGTCAGGACAGAGACCGATTTGGATTCTCTGTCCTCTCCTCTCTCAGCCCCTCCCCTGCTTGCACTCTCTCAAAAATAAACATTAAAAAAAAAAGAAGTATGTTACCAGTTGATGTATTCTAGTATAGATTCCTTAGTCTTTACATATAAATTTCTTTCCACCCTCTGGTCTGCATTATAGCATCTCCTTTGTGTTCTGCCATATAAGTATATACATATATGCAACTAAATAAACACAATATCCTGAAAGAAAGGAATGATAAAAATTTGGGGGTGCCCTTACCTTTGTTATAAATTTTACTATAATATATATACAGAAGAATGTACTTCTTCATTGTTCTTCACTCTTTTTCATTATTACATTACTGTTTGGATCATTTTGTTACTAGTTTCCCCCCACTTCATACATTTCCTAATCTCGAAACAGAGCTCTAATGTTGCCTTCTCAACACTATTGATTGATTCATTTACCTGTAGAATAAAATCTAGATTTTTGAGCCAGGTATTTAAGGCCTCATTGTGTCACAGGTAGTATGTATGTATATAAAGAAAGACTTGAAAAAATCAAGGCTTCATGTTTGCTTGTGTGGGATGTGGAAGATAAAGCATAGCTATTGAAGAACTACACGAGTTTGAGCTTAGATATCTAAAAGATTATTGATAGTCCTACATTTAGAAAATACAGTACCATGATTACTGTCTCTGTCTTTTTAATGCTATCTCTGTACTGTTCCCCATTTTCAAAGGAATCCACATGGCGTTATTCCTCTACGTAGATTTAGTGTCTCTTTGGGTTTTGTCATCATTACTTCTTCATCTTTGAGTCTTTTCCTTTGCTGCTTTTGTTTCTGATTATTCTGCTCCACTTCCCAGGCTTCCTCCTTAGAAGAATTCTTGCTAATTCCAAAAACAAAAACCTATTGATTGTAGATACAAGTTTGGTTTGAATGGTTTTCATGACTTGTGAATTTGCTCCATCCTTTTTAAGGAAGGACCATCAAAACCTATTCTTGAATACGTTGATCTGGTCAGTGGTGATGATGAAGAGCCTAGCCCCTATCATAGTGATGTAAGTACATTATATTTGTGGTTTTTCAGTTCTGTCAGTAAGTGCAAAGTGCATTGGAGGTGGCTTGAACTGGCTTGCAAGAACTGATTGTTAGATTTTCAGGAGTTTTATGAGCTGATGTGTTAAAAATAGCCATTATTGGGGCGGCTGGGTGGCTCAGTTGGTTAAGCATCCGACTTCGGCTAGTTCACGATCTCACAGTTCATGTGTTCAAGCCCTGCATCGGGCTCTGTGCTGACAGCTATCTCGGACCCTGGAGCCTCTCTTCTGATCCTGTGACTCCTTCTCTCTCTGACCTTCCCCTGCTCATGCGGTCTCTCTCTCTCAAAATAAATAAAAATTTTTAAAAAATAGCCATTATTAAAAATTAAAGTGTATAAACCTACAAGGAAATAAATTATTACATTGAAGGTAGTAAATACTCATCATTCATCCTATCTTAATTTACTTACATCTATTGTATCAGTATGATAGAATACTATATAACAGCATGCTCCTGCAACATGATTGGGGTATTTACATCAAGGTAATCAGCAAACTCAGAATTGGGGCTTGATTTATTATTTATTGTTAGAAATGATGGATAAAATGTTAATATAGAGTAAGCCAAAAAATGTAAATTGCTAAGCTGTATGCTATATGAACAATTGAGGAAAACTTGATTATTTGAAAACTCTCTTTGATTCAACCAAGATGTTGATGTCACTGGTGACGGAGTGTAGTTCTGATATAAATCTTCATTTGTTTTCACTTTTCACCTTGTTCATTAAATGAAAATATTAACCACTTTTCACATTGGAACTGTACTCATTTGTAAATCCTATGAGAAGCTTCTTTGTTGAATTAGATAATAATCAAACATTTATAGTCAGATTTCATGACATTACTGGCTATAAAATTTTAAAACCTGGGGCACCTGGCTGGCCTAGTTGGAGGAGCATGTGACTTGATCTCAGGTTTGAGTTGGAGCCCCACGCTGGGTATAGAGATTACTAAAAAATAAACAATAAATAAACTTAAGGAAAAACCTGGTGGTGAATTTTTCAACAAATTGCAAGTCATTTTGAAGTCATAGGTACAAACTGAAAAGCAAGGTAAGTATTTTAATTTAAATTTTATTTCTAAAATTATATAAAATCATTAACAGAAAAAATTTTTTAGTTTATTTTTGGTTTTTTAGATATAGGGCTCTCTTCAATCTAGAGCTCTTTCTCTTTTTTCTTTTTTAAAGTATTTTTTTGGTGGTTTTTTTTTTCCAGTTTATTTTTTTTTTGAGAAAGATGAACAGCACAAGCAGGGAAGGAGCAGAAAGAAAAAGGAAGAGAGAATCCCAAGCAGTCTCTGCACTGCCAGTGGAGAGCCCAATGTGGGGCTTGAACTCATAAAACCATGAGATCATAACCTGCACCTAAACCAAGAGCCCAACACATAACCAACTGAGCCACCCAGGTGCCTCTTAAGTTTTTATTATTATTTATATTTATTTTTGAGAAAGAGAGACAGAAAGACACATAGCAAATCAGGGAGAGGCAGAGAGAGACGGAGAGAGAGGATACCAAGCAAGCTCAACACAGGGCTCAAACTCACAGATCATGACCTGAGCCGAAATCCAGAGGTGGCCACTTAACTGACTGAGCCATCCACGTGCCCTGAGGTTATTTTATTTTAATTTTTTTTAGTTTATTTATTTTGAAAGAAACAGACCTTGTGAGCAGGGGAGGGGCAGAGAGAGAGACAGAATCCCAAGCAGGCTTCACACTGTTCAGCACAGGGCCTAATATCGGGCTTTAACTCATGAACGGTGAGATCATTACCTGAGCGGAAATCAAGATGCTTAACTGACTGAGCCAGCTACCCCCATTAACAGAAAAATTTACATTAACCCTTAAAAGTGTTACCATGAACTTTACTTACATATGTAAAATTATTTTTCAGATTCTGTTCCCTAAAATACCAAAACGACAGGGAGACTTTCTGCATATTTTAAATGTGAAGAAGGTGAAAACAGACACAGAAAGAAATAATAGCAAAAATCATTGTGGACTGTCTAAGTCAGAGGAATCAAATTTCAAATGTGTTGAACAGTCAATCATTGAAGAAAATCCATCATGTTCTTCAAAGGAAGATATAGATTATCTTGTGCTTCCAGATTGTTGGAATGAAAAACAAGCATTTATATTTACAGAACAGTACAAATGGCTTGAAATAAAAGAAGGTAAATTAGGATGTAAGGATTGTTCAACAGTTTGGTGTTTGGGATCAAAAGCAGAAAAGCATGTCCATGTGTCCAAGGAATGGATTGCATATTTAGTAATCCCTAATGGCAGTAATAAAACTACTAGACAAGCTTCTCTGCGGAAAAAAATTAGAGAACACGATGTTTCTAAAGCCCATGGTAAAATACAGGATTTGTTAAAGGAATCTGTTAATGAGTCAATTTCTAATTTAGTACGTAAACAAAATAATAAAAATATTGATGCTACCATAAAAGTTTTCAATACTGTTTATAGTTTAGTAAAACATAATAGACCTTTGTCTGATACTGAGGGGGTGATAGAATTACAGGAGAAACATGGAGAGGTCAGCCATTTAAATACTCGATACAGTGCAACAAGAATAGCAGAACATATTGCAAAAGAAATGAAAATGAAGATACTTAAGAGCATTATAGAAGAGAAAGCTGAAGTCTGCATCATAATTTATGAGGCGTCTACAGTTTCAAAGAAAAGCACTCTAGTGATTTATCTCCAATGCACAGTGTACTCGGCTCCCGCACCAGTTATGTTGTTTGTTGCTTTGAAAGAATTGGTCTCAAACACAGCAGAGTTCATTGTCAGTATGTTATTGAGTACTTTAGATAACTCTGGGTTTACTAATGAGTATTTGAAAGCAAATTTAATTGGATTTTGTTCTGATGGTGCTAATACAATGCTGGGAAGAAAGTCTGGAGTAGCTACAGAGTTGTTAGAATATTTTCCTAAAATCATTATTTGGAACTGTTTAAATTATTGATTGCAGTTGTCACTTGATGATTCAATATCTGAAATAAAGCAAATTAATCATTTTAAACTATTTCTTGATAAAATTTATTCCATGTATCACCAATCTAATAAAAATCAAAACAAGCTTTTAGAAACTATAGCTAAAGATCTTGAAATTGAAATTGTTAAAATTGGCCGGGTAATGGGACCAAGATGGACAGCATGTAGTTTACAATCTGCTATTGCTGTATGGCATGCATATCCTGTATTATATGTTCATTTTTCTCATTCTTATTCTGATTTGGCAAAGAAATTAGCTAATGGTAATTTCTTGCAAGACCTTGCTTTAATGATTGACATTCTCGAAGAATTTTCATTACTTTCGACTGCATTACAGTCAAAATCAACTAACATTCACAAAGCACAGACATTGATCAAACGCACCATAAGAGCTTTGGAAAATTAAAAAATTGATACTGGAAAGCATGAGTCAAATTGAGAGTTTGATTAAGTCAGATAAGTTTAAAGATATCCCATTTAATAAAAATAAGTTTAATGCTCTTCCTAGGAGTATGTTACTAGAAAATATAATTGAACACATGCACTTACTTCTTTTTTCTGACAGAAACCATGATGAAACTATTTTTAATTATTTTGACTTCCTAGAACCTTCTACATGGCCTTAGGAAGAAATAACTTCACCATGGGTAGCTGGTAAAAAAAAATTGTTTCATCTATGTGAAATTTTAAAATACCAAATTGATTTGAATGATTTTCGGGAATTTGTAAATAATAATATAAAATCAAACAATGTTTCAATTCGTATAGCTGTACAAAAAGCTAATAAGATCGTTAATACGATTGCAATCAATAATGCTGAGGCTGAAAGAGGTTTCGGTTTAATGAATATAATTTGTACAAGGTGAGAAATAGTTTAACAAAAGATCACATATCAGATTTAATGACAATAAATTTATTGGGGAAGGAGTTAGCAGATTGGGATGCAACTCCATTTGTAAAGTCCTGGTCAAAATGGAACCATAGGTTGACTACAGATACAAGAATTAGGCAAAAATCAGCAAAAGGGTTTTGCGAGAATCAGTTGGCTATCTGGAACTTACAATAAAGGGTATTGTATATGTTTTTATCATTTGTAAATTGTGTGCTATACATCTTTTATATATTAAAATTTTTTGAAAGTCAATTGTTAAACTTTTATTAACACGTTTAAACAGAGCTAAAGTTGAGGGTTTTGGGGAGCTATACAGTTTAGAGATTAGCCCATGTCTGCTAGAATGGACCATGATATATATTCCGAGGAGTCCTGTACAGAACATCCAACCATTTACACTTTTGCTGTCTTACTTTTATAGTTCAGATGCATAAAAATAACAACCCAGACAAGTTCTAAGCCCTCGAAATTATATGAATGAGAAATGAAATAAAAACTGCAAGCCCTTTGGTTCTTTCTCATTTCTATGTCTGTGCTAATACAGTAATCTCTAGCACATGTGGCTATTAAGCATTGGAAATGAGCTCCGTAGGACTAGGTAAAGTTAATTTCAATTAAATATAAAAAAGCAGTGTAAAATATTTTTAAAACTCAGCTTTTCTTTTAGAAATACATTTGTTACCTTGCTTGTGATTGTTGTAGTGGGCCTGTCAACCTCGTGTGTCATGGCTAGTATCACAAAAACACATCACTGACTTGGTGTCAGCAGGTTCAGTACACATTACTTTCTATGAATTGATGTAACAACATAGCATCTTTATCTGAGTATTTTATATAGACAGCAGGAATTACAGTGATACTTATGTAAATCATAATTGGTAATTAAACTGAAATACTTATTTTAATTATAATTATTTTTCTAGTTTAGACATGAATATGAACACATTTTTTAATTTAAAATGAAGGCATACTGAACAAGAAGTAGAGATGCAGAAGCTCGTACAACTGGAACAGTAAACAGACTGGATGAAGGTACGTTACAGATTTCATGATGAATGGTAATTGCAGTTAGCTGTGGACAGAGAAAAACAAGCTATTACTTAAAGACAGTAGAGAGGGTAATATTGAGACAGTTTCAGCAAATGCGTAATGAGTGAATGAAATCTTTCAAAGTCAAAAAAATTGAAATTTAGGTACCGAAATTAGAGGCTCAACAACAAAAAAAATTTTTTATAAATTTTTTTTAGTGTTTTATTTATCTTTGATACAGAGAAACAGAGCATGTGAGGAGGAGGGGCAGAAAGAGAGGGAGACACAGAATCTCTAGCAGGCTCCAAGCTCTGAGCTGTCAGCACAGAGGGTGACGCGGGGCTCAAACCCATGAACATGAGATCGTGACCTGAGCAGAGGTCGGAGGCTTAACCAACTGAGCCACCTGGTTGCCCCAACAAAAAATGTTTTTAACAGTTTTTAAACAAGGGTTCAACTTGTAAGTTTAGCCAGCTATAAAACAGCTTAAATTTTTACATGAAATAGAACTGGTTCTAGAGAGACAGTGAAATATTTCAGTAATAGAAATTGTTAGAAAATTATGAGTTAAAACCTAAAAAGTGTTTTATTATGAAAGTGCAAAGTCCTTAGTTAAGTAACCAAACGTTTATAGGATACAAGACTTTTCTAACAATATTAAAGGTTAATTGATTCAAAATCTAAAAAATTCCTTTTTTGGGGGATAAGTTATGTAATAGATGCAGTTCAGGTAAAACTTAGAGTACTTTTTGTCTCAGAGGACTTAAACATTTATGAAGCAGTAGTTTGAATTTGTGGCCTAAAAAAATCACACTTGTGTAGCTTTTATTTTTTTTTTTAAAGTAAGCTCTGTACCCAACATGGGGCTTGAACTTATGACCCCAAGATCAAGAGTTGCTTCCTCTTGAGTGAGCCAGCCAGGTGCCCCTGTGTAGCTATTTTTTAATCTTTTACATCTGTCACAGGAGTTTCAGCTAGATGAGAAAAAAAATTTCTGTCACAGTAAATGGCACTCCAGCCTGACATTAGGTAAAGTATCAGATTTTATTAAAATTTTTAAATGGGACATTTCCCTTATTAGTTCATTCTGCCTGTATGACACATTTTGAAGAAAATTGTGGTCAGTGTTCTGAAATGGTCTCTATGACAAGTGACATGGGTACAGTTAAGTATTATCTGAGTGCAAATGCTATGTTATGAATCAGCATCAGCTTATAGGATTGCTGAAAGAATTAAAAGAATGAATTTAGTGATCCTATGTATTCTGCCAGTTGGTTGAATTGTGGAAGTAAAAAAACTTACTCTAATGTTAATGTATGCCGAAGTCGCAATATCCTCAACGACCAGAGACCACCAGGGAAACTGAGGCACGCATGCGAAGGCAAAGGGCTTTATTACGGGCTCGAGCTCGGGCTCACAGACTTCACCAGCGCAGTGGATCCGTGCTGAGAGCCCTGAACAAGGGCTGAGTAGGGTTTTTATGGGGTTTGGGAAGGGGGAGTTACAAGAAATCGTGACATCCAATCATTATTGTATAACAGCATTGACAGTAACTCTAACCACACACATTGTCCAGGGTGTTCATTACTTTTGGTGGGATCCAATTACAACATTTAGAGTATCTTTGAAATTAACCAATTACAGAGTGAGTTCAGGGTCTTATTAGGTGACTGTCGGGTTAACTTTAACATTAGGTAACAGGGTCCTATCTAAAGTTCCCATCTGCAGGCCTCACCCTTAGGAATGTGGAGAGGGGTAGCTGGCCTTCCCTGATTGGGTGTTGCGAAGGTGGTCTCTCTTGCTCTAGGCAATGTGTAACTGCCTGTTAGTTTCAGGGAACTGAAACCTAGGCCTTCTAGATCAGAGGGGGAACTTAAAGCTTCTTTGGTTTAGACTTGGGTCCTTACATTAACACTAGTTCAAGATTTTCTTTAACAACAAAAAGGTTAGCCAAATATTTAATATTTAAAAGGAGAAAATGGTGGAGGTGCCTGGCTGGCTCAGTTGGTAGAGCATGTGATTCTTGGTCTTGGGGTCGTGGATTCAAGCCCCATGTTAGGCAAGAGCTTACATTAAAAAAAAAAAAGTAAAAGAAAAAAGAGTAAATGGTGGTTTTCTCCCCAATGAATTTAAATTAAATCTCCCCAATGATCTAAATTTGAAGCTCCAAGAAAAAGCGTTTTTGTACCCTACTTAGATAAGCACTAAAATTTATTTTGAAATAGGAACTTTTAAAAATAAAAATAAATAATTTTACACACTTTTCTAATATGAATCAATATGCACAAGCTTTTAACTATTTGATGTTATGTAAATTTACTATAAAAACTATAATAAAAATTTGAAAATTTTCATTTATTGATTAATTTGCTTTTAAATTTATTCAGTAATTTGAATTCAACGTTAACTATACTAAGCTGACCCAAGATTTATCTAATTTACTTACACAAATATAGTCTTCAAATTGATATGCTTTTGCTCTGAAGACAAATCAATTCTTTTTAAAAAGATGAGTGGGATTTTTTTCATTATGGATGTAAATAATAAAGGAAATTTATTTTCTTTCAGTTATTAGAAAACTGTTTGGAACAATTTGGGTATATGAATTTTTCAGCTGTAAATTTTATGAAATTTACATATAAATCAAGTATTTGTGATTTAAAAAAGGCATTCAGATTAACAGATGTGCTTTATGTATAAAATACACATCAGATTTTAAAGACTTAACATTTATAATATCACATTAATTATTGATAATATTTTGAAAAGTATTTTGATTATATTGAGTTAAATAAAATATTAAAATTAATATTAGGTATTTATCTTTACTTTAGAATTATATATATGGCTTACATTATTCTATTGGACAGTACTACCCTATATGATGGTTACTGTCAAATATGGATTCCTTCAATCCAGACCTCATTCTTGACTTCAAGAACCATAGTCAACTGCCTTTTCATCATTTTCACATTGTCCCATAGGTATCTCAAACTGAATTATGTCCAAACCTGAACTTATCAGACCTTCACTATATTTGTCTCAGAGAATAGCACAACCTTCCATCCTGTTGTTCAGACTAGAAACTTAGAAGACATTTGAAATTATTTATTTTTCTCTATCGCTAATATATTTTAAATATTTCTGTAATCTGTATTCTCCTCACTATCCCCACTGTAGTTATCTTAGTTCAGGCCCTTGTTTTTCTTGGTTAGAATTCTTTAATAACTTTCTAACAAGTCTCACTACTTTCATATTGCCCCCTTCTTAATCCATCTTCCATACTAATTCAGGAATGGCCATTCTAAAATACACATTTATTCTTATAATTTGTGTTAGTTAGAAAGACATTCAGACCCAGATAACAGAATACCAAATTTAAATCACTTAAACGGATTTATAATCTTGAATGAGAAATCTGGAGATGGCTACAGGCTCAATAGCCTCTTTGCTATTTGTTATCTGGGATGCCTTCGGTCTTCCCCTTCTGGTTACAGGAGGGTTGGCACAGTTTTAGACATGCTGGAGTTAAGCCAAGAAGGCAAGGGGTAGAGCAAGCCCTGTATAGTCACCAGGAAATCAAAAGCTTTGCCAGAAGCCTTTTCAAGTGGATTTATATTTTACTGTCCAAAACTTTGTCAACATGATCGTCTCTCACTGTAAGAGAGGCTTGGAATGTGAACCTCTACCTTTCCTAGCTTCTTTAGGAAATATAGACAGTGGAGAAAGGGGAGTGTATGTTGGGTTAGCCGGTCTATGAGGTTTATCATATTTCTCTACTACTAAAAATACTTCACTCGTTCCTCACTTTCTTCAAGATAGTAAAGTTCAATCTTTCTGATTCACTTATAAGAAGGCTTTTTTTTTTTTTTTTTTTTTGCCTTTGTCCCCTACTAGATGGTGTCTTAAAAGGAGTCTACAGTCCTGGTTAGGAGAAGTTCAGTAAATGAAGTTTCATACATATGAATTCATTTATTATTAATTTTATCGCCAAATATTCCTATTTTCCAGTGGACTTCTAAGGGAAATAAAATACAGTTTTTAATTTCAGACATATTGGTATGTCTTAATTAAAATTTCACATTTACTTTGAAGACATCCTGGGGTATTCTTTAAGATGAATTGAAAACACTATCTGTTTTATTTAATATTGTAGACATGTTAATAGTTTAGACAGAAATTTTTTTAATGTTTATTTATTTTTGAAAGGGAGCGAGAGACAAAGTGTGAGCAGGGGAGGGGCAGAGACAGAGGGAGACACAGAATCCTAAGCAGGCTCCAGCCTCTAAGCTGTCAGCATAGAACCTGATACAGGACTTGAACCCACAAATTGCGAGATCATGACTTGAGCTGAAGTTAGACACTTAACCAACTGAGCCACCCAGGTGCCCCTAGACAGAGAATTTTCAACAAGAATTCCAATATCTAAGGGTGTCTGGGTAGCTCAGTCAGTTAAGCATCCGGCTTCGGCTCAAGTCATGATCTCACAGTTCATAGCTCTGTGCCAACAGCTAGCTCAGACCCTGGAGCCTTCTTCAGATTCTGTATCTTCCTCTGTCTCTCTGATCCTCCCCTGCTCACGCACTCTTTGTCTCTCAAAAATAAATTAAAAAAAAAACATTAAAAATTTTTAAAAAGAAATTTAAAAAAAAAAGAATTTCAATATCTAGCATTTTTTATTATTTATTTATTTTTAATATCTAGCATTTTAAAAAAATTGCAGCTGATAATGTGAAACAGAAACACAAACATCTTCTCATCGGTACTGCCACCTGGTTTCATTACTTATATTTGTGTTTTAGTTTCCAAGCACGTTGGTGCCAAATGATATTTGTCATGAGTTAATGAGGAAGTTCAGGACTGGTTTTAATATGTAACTTATATGTTTATCACAAAAGTGACAGTGGTATACTTTGGTCATCATTAAGTTCAAGTAGTTTTGAGAAGTGTTACAGATTTGACTAAAAAGCATGAGAAATGGTAAATAGGCAAATATAAAAGACTACTTTCTTCTTAATTGCTTTAAGATACAGCAAATTTGGCTTGCTTGGTAGAACACGCAGCTCTTGATCTTGGGGTTGTAAGTTTGAGCCCCACGTTAGTATAGAAATTACTTAAACTATTAAAAAAAGTAACTACAGCAAAAGTTATAACATTGATTCATTGTATACACTAGAGCATGAAAAAGTGGAGGTGGTGGTATAGGGAAATATATGGTTGTAAAATTTCTATATTAAATGAGATGGTACAATGTTAAGTAGAAACAAAGTTAAGAATATATGTCTTAATTCTTAGAATAACTATTTAAAAAAAATAATTCAGGGGTGCTAGATGGTTCAGTTGGTTGAGTGTCTCACTCTTCATTTTGGCTTAGGTCATGACCCCAGTCATGGGATCGAGCCCTACATCAAGCTCCATGTTGGGTGTGGAGCCTGTTTGGGATTCTCTCTCTCTCTGTCTAATAAAATTTTAGGGGTGCCTGGGTGGCTCAGTCACTTAAGTGTCCGACTTTGGCTCAGGTCATAATGTCACTGTTCCTAAGTTTGATCCCCACGTTGAGGTCTGTGCTGACAGCTCAGAACCTGGAGCCTGTTATAGATTCTGTGTTTCCCTCTTTCTCTCTGTCCCTCCCTACTTGCTCATTTGCTCTCTATGTCTCTTTCAAAAATAAATAAACATTTAAAAATTAATAATAAAACAATGAAATAAAAGAATTTAAGTTACAACTAAAAAAGCAATTAATGGAACTTTGTTAAATATTCAAATATTGAAAAACAGGGCAGGAAAAGGTACAGAAGAATAAAAAACAGAACAAACAACATACAATTGTAGATTTAAATATAGCCATTGCAATAATTAACTACAAATGGTCTAAACACACCAATAAATAAGGCTGATTGCCAGAATGAATAAATAGCAAAACCTACCTCTGTCCACTAGAAATAGATTTTAGATAAATCACAAGTCAAAAGTACCTAGATGGAGAAATGTACTTTGCCCTGCTCCTCTTAGTGTGTATAACTAAAACCCTGAATACATTATATATACATAAACATAGAAGAAGTTCAAAAGATGGAGAGAAGGCAGACTAGGTAGGGAGGGGCCTTAGAACTCTATAGAATGACGGACTGGTGAGTTTCTGGAGTTTTCTGTTGCCTCACGTATCTCAGGCTGAAGAAGATAAGAAATTAGCAACCTGGAAATGCCAGTGGATACAGAGAGAAAAAAATGCCTGCTCTGCCATGGTCAAAGATCAGGAAAGGGTAGACTAGCAAGACAAAACATTATTTTACACAATAATGTCTCTATTTCAGGCAAATACTGTGGAAAAACAGTAGCTGCACTCCCACTCAAAGTTGTCGAGGCCAAGTGGGGAGCCTGGACTCCTATCCTCGCCAACTTATAATGAAGTACTCCTAACCCTGAATCCTACCCCCACTGAGATGGTGTGTCAGAGGAGGCCTAATGGAGAGGCCTGGCTTTCACCTTGCCCAGTATAAGAAGCCCTTTCCTCACCACCTCGGGTGTTACAGAAGTTAACTAGGAAGCCTGCATGTCTTCTCACCTGGGAGTAACAAGGCAGCAACATCCCTTTTCTGCTCCTATAGTGGTGTCCGAGAAGAACAACTAAAGTAGAAAGCTTATGATACAGAATCTCAAAACAACCAGTACGTCTAGGTGGGTTGGTTGGTTTGTTTTGAGAGAGAGTATGAGCCGAGGATGGGAAGAGAGAGAATCCCAAGAAGCCTCCACTCTAACAGCATGAGATCATGACCTGAGCCCAAATCAGCAGTTGGGCATTTAACTGACTGAACCACCCGGATGCCCCTATCTAGGTTTCAATAAAAGATGACATGTCATTCCAAGAACCAGAAATACCTTTAAAAATAAAAATAGATAGCAACACTGAGTTGACAGAGATGTTAGAAATACCTGACAAAGATTTGAAAGCAGCCATCATTAATGTTCAGCAAACAGTTAAGAGGAAGCTTAAAACAAATGAAAACAGAATGTCTCAGCAGAGAAACAGGAAGTCTCAGCCAAGAAATAGAAGCTTTAAAGAACCAAATGGAGATTTTAAAACTGAAAAATACAATAGCCTAAATAAGAAACTAAATGAATAGGTTAACAGAATGGATGAGACAGAGGAAAGAGTACATGAACTTGAAGATGGAACAAAAATTATCCAATCAGAATAGAACAGAAAATAAAAAATAGACTGGAAAAAAAAAAAAAAACGAATCCAGCCATAGAGACCTGGGAGACAATGACAAAGGATCTAATATTCATGTCATCAGAGAGCTAGAAGGAGAAGAGAAAGCAGAGCTGAAAGAGTATATTAAGAAATGTTGGCTGATGGGGTGACTGGCAAATTTATTGCCTAAAAACTTCTCATAGTGAGCAAAGACAGAAACCTCAATTCAAGAAGCTGGGGGGGTGGGGGGGGGGGGGGGGGGGGAGAAAAAAAGCCAAGATAACTTTAGACAGGATAAATCCAAAGAAACCCAAACAACATATGTCAGTATCAAATCTCTGAAAACTAAAGACAAAAATCTTTTTATATACACACACATTTTTTTTTAAGTTTACATATTTTTAGAGACTGGGAGGTTGGGGGAGAGAGAAAGAGAATCCCAGGCAGACTCTTTGGTACCACTGCAAAGCCTGATGCAGGGCTCAAACTTATGAACCTTGAGATCATGACCTGAGCCAAAATCAGGAGTTGGAGACTCAACTGACTAAGCCACACAGGTGCCCCTACAGACAAAAATCTTGAGAGCATTAAGGAAGAAAGATACCTTATGTATAAGAATAAGTCATTTGAATGACAGAAGAGCAGGAAGGTAGTGGTACATCATTTTTCAAGTACTGAAAGCACTATCCATAGAGAATGCTTTATCCAGAGAAAATATCCATGAGAAATGAAGGAGAAATCAAAATATTCTCAAGATGGTACGAACGCTTCTTTAAGAAAATTTGTCCTCAATAGACCTTTGCTAAAAGAATAGTTGAAGGAAATTCTATAAACAAATGAAGCCGTTAAAGGAGGAATCTTGGAATAATATCAGGAAGGAAGAAAATATAGTAAATAAAAATAAAGGCAAATATGAAGCAGAACAGTATTATTTGAAAGTGGATTAGTTGTTGGGGTGCCTGGGTGGCTCAGTTGGTTAAGTATCCAACTTCAGCTCAGGTCATGATCTCACGGTTTGTGGGGTTTGAGCCCCGTGTTGAGCTGTCAGCACAGAGCCTGGAGCCTGCTTTAGATTTTCTGTCTCCCTCTCTCTCTCCTCCTCCCCTATTCATGCTCTGTCCCTCTCTCTCTCTCAAAAATAAAGATTAAAAAAAAGTGGATTAGTTGTATGTAGATGTATGTTGCAAATGCTAGAATACCACTAAATTTTTTTAAGTTTATTTATTTTGCGAGGGATAGAGAGAGAATCCCAAGCAGGCTCCATGTTGTCAGTGCAGAGCCCAACACAGGGCTCCATCTAACAAATTCCAAGATCGTGGAGTCAAATCAAGAGTCAGACACTTAACCAACTGAGCCACCCAGGTGTCTGAACCACTAAAAATTTAAGTATAAGTGAGATGCTAAGAGATGAAATAAAAATAGAACTATATAAAATGTTCAATTAAAACCAGAGAAGGCAAAAAAAAAGACTGGAACACAAAAAGAAAGAAAGAATAAGGTAACACATATAAAGGAGTGTATATTAATCCATCTATACCAATAATCACCCTAAATGTGGACATTCTTTTTTTTTCTCTTTTTAAATCCATGTTAGTTGACATATAGTATAATAGTAACATATAAAGTAATAATTCAGTAATAGAATGTAGTGATTCATTACTTATATATAACAACCAGTGCTGGGGCACCTGGTGGCTCAGTCGGTTAAGCCCCTGACTTCAGCTCAGGTCATGATCTCGCGGTTAGTGGGTTCGAGTCCCATGCCAGGCCCTGTGCTCATAACTCAGAGCCTGGAGCCTGCTCCAGATTCTGGTTCTTTTTCTCTCTCTGCCCCTCCCCAACTCATGCTCTCTTGCGCATGCTCTCTCTCTCCCTCTCTCAAAAATAAACATTAAAAATATTAAAATAAAGTGACAATCAGTGCTCATCCCAACAAGTTCTCTCTTTAATGCCCATTGCCCAGTTAGCCTAACCCCCCCACCCAGCAATCCTCAGTTTGTTCTCTATCTTTGAGTCCCTTATGGTTTACCTCCTTCTCTGTTTTAATCTTATTTTTCCTTCCCTTCCCCTATGTTCATCTGTGTTTTTTTTTAATTCCACATATGAGTGAAACCATATGATATTTATCTTTCCTGACTTATTTCACTTAGCATAATACATTCTAGTTCCATCCACGTTGTTGCAAATGGCAAGATTTCAGTTTTTTGATCACCAAGTAATGGTCCATTATACACCCATGCATGCACACCCCCCCCAATCTTCTTTATCCATTCATCAGTTCATGGACATTTGGGCTATTTCCATAATTAGGCTATTGTTGATAGTGTTGCTATAAACATTGGGGCACATGTGCCCCTTCAAATCAGCTTTTTATATCCTCTGGATAAGTGTGAATGTCCTAAATATACCAATTAAAGGAGATTGTTGAATAGATTTTAAAAAACAAAACAAGATCCAACCACATGTTATCTACAAGAAATATTTAGGTAGAAATCTAATAAAATATGTAAAAGATCTATATGAGAGTAATTATAACACTCTGATGAAAGAAAGCAATGACCCAAATAAATTGAGAGATATCCCAGGTTCATGGATAGCAAGACTCCATATTGTTAAGATCTGAGTTCTCCCCAGCATTTTTTATAGTTTCAGTGCAATCCCGATCAGAATCTCTACAAGTTTATTCTATGGGTATAGATTGATTCTAAAGTTTATATGGAAAGACAGAAACCCAGAGTAGCCGATACAGTGTTGAAGAAAAAGAAGAAATTTGGAGGATTAACTCTACCTGACTTCAAAACTTGCTATAATGTGACATTTAAGACAGTTTAGTATTGGCAAAAGAACAGACAAATTTGCAGAACAGAATACAGAACCTAGAAATATGTCGGGGCCCGCGGGGCTCAGTAAAGTAACGCGACCCTGAGTGCGGGTTATGACAGAAATAGACCCATAAACGTATAATCAACTGATGATTAACACAGGAGCAAAAGCAATTCAATGGAGAAAGGATAATCTTTTCAACAAATGTTGCTGAAACAACTGAGTATCTATGTGCACAAAATTAGTATGGTACATCTGCAGCAGAGAATACTACTTAACAAAAAGGAACAAAGTATTATAATTTTTTTTAAGGTAAACTATACCCAATGTGGGGCTCGAATTCATGATCCAGAGATCAAGAGTTGCATGCTGTACCGATTGAGTGAGCCAGGCATCCCAAACTTATTTAAAACAACTTAGATGAATTTCCAGACAATTATCCTGAATTTTAAAAAGTCAATCTCATATGATTACATATTGTAGGGTTCCATTTGTGTAACATTCTCGAAATGCAAAATTTTAAAAATGGAGGACAGATTAGTGGTTGCCAGGAGTTAAGGGTAAGGATAAGAGGAAAGTGAGTGTGACTATGAAAGGGCAGTGTTGTTGTTTTTTTAATGTTTTTATTTAAAAGGGCACTGTTAAGGATCTTGTGGTAATGGAAATGTTCTACATCTTGATTATATTGCTGTCAGTATCCTGGTTGTAAATCTGTGTAATAGTTTCATAAGACTCACCAAGGGAAAACTGAGAAAAAGATACATATTATCTCTGTTATTTCTTAAAATTGCATGTGAATCTAGAGTTATCTCAAAAGAAAATTTTAATTAAATAAAAACAGTCTGGACACGATCTCATCAGTAATAATAGTATATGGCTATGGTTTCTTCTCTTATGTTGGTCAACTCGACAGAAACCTGAGTGTAATAACATGGAAACCAGAGAATTTCTAGTAGCCAAATAAGCCTGAAGTATATTTACTCTTAAATATGCATTTCTCCATCCCAAAATAAAATTGATACATGGAAAAATTTTAAGTTCTATTCCTATCTCATACCAAATTCCAGAAAAAAAAATTAAAGATGGAGTTAAGGTTAAAATTGAAGCTATAAAGGAAAATTTAACATTGATGAATATTTTTATGTTTTTTTAAAAGGAAAGAACAGTCTCAATAAAGGTTGCAGCAAAAGGGCCAAAGAAAAAACTAACGTATGAGTTCCTACATGTGATTTTGTGGACTCCTTTTGTGGTGGAATGTGTGGCCGGCTTCTTCATCTTTCTATGACATAATTTTTCTTGTGAATATTTTTCAGGCATTTGTAATTTTTTAGCTCTTTTCACATTTCTTCTTATAAAATCTTTCTGCTGAAGTTGTGCCATAGCCTTCCTTCACATTAATTTCTAATGACATGGTTTTTGCTGGTCCAGCTGTTTGCAGGTGAGTTCATGGATGGGGGGGCGGGCCAGGGTTCCCGGCCAGGCTTCAGACCTTTCAGAAGTCCTCTGTTCGCAGTCACAGAGACCACAGATGCCAGCCAGCATGGCTCCGCTGGCAAATATTTTGTGTAGCCCTCCTCCCTTTGGGGCTCTAGCCCAAGCTGAGTCTGGAAGGATTTCTGTTCCCAGCCCTGTGTTCCCAGGCAGCAGCAGCCAACAGGAGGGAGCACTTGCACTTAGCAGTGAGCCCTGATGTTCATGGGGTAAGATTCTGCTGGATCTTTCTGACATCTGCTGCTGGGAGCCCTCTTCGATAGATACTCTGTGCATTTTCTCTGCATCCCAGCCTGTGACTTGTTATTAGATTTATAGGTTATAGTTTGTATTTCTGGATGAGTTTTTCCTTTTCAGGAAGTATGCTTTTGCTGGTACTTTCTGAGATCTGCTCCTTGATATTCTCTTTACATTTCTGTTTAATTTTATTATTTTTTTTAATGTTTATTTATTTTTGAGAAAGAGAGAGCACAAGTGGGGAATGGGGAAAGAAAAGAAGACAGAGGATCCAGAGCGGGCTCTTTGACTGACAGCAGAGAGCCCATTGCAGGACTCAAACCCACACTGCCAGACCATGACCCGAAGTCAGACGCTCAACTGACTGAGGCACCCAGTCATCCCTCTATTTAATTTTAATTGGTTTTCTTTTGGGTTCTACAGATTTTGTCTGACACCTATTTGCTGAAAAAGTGGGGCAATATTTTTTTAATCTTTATTTCTTTTGATTGTTTCTAAATCTTTCTTGTTGCTTTGATTTCTCAGAGGAGAAAGGTAGTTAGGTGACCAATGTGCTCATACCAGAGACTTACAGCCAGTTATATCCAGTGTTGTTTAGAAGCCTAATGCAACTCTGATTCTCATTCTGTTATTCAGAACCTGTCTTCTCATACTCCTTAACGTTCTTTTTATCTTCTCTTATATACTAGAATTGGATGAAAATGTGCCTGTTGTTATCTTTTCATATTCATTGTTTGGGATACGTGATGGCCCATTTCAATCTGGATACTTGCATTCCTTCCATTCTGGGAAAATTTATTACTTTTTATATAATTTTTATATAACATTCTCTTACCTATTTTTCATTTTATGTCTTTCTAGAATTCCAGTTGTCCTAGAAATCCAATTATTATGGACTGAATCTCTAGGTCTCCTATCATTTCTCTACAATTTTTTTTAAGTCTCATTTTTTTATGTTTCTGGGAGATTTCTTGATTAAGTAACTTCCACCTGTCAAAATTCTAATTTTCAAGACATGTTTCTTGTTCTCTGATAAGTTTCTTTCTTTTTTATTTTTTTTTAATAAAATACTATGTTTATTTCTGGATTCACTTTATCCCTATGGAAAAAAATTAATAAGTTATTTTCTAGGCATTATTTGTTTCACTCAGGATCCCTTTTCCTCATTATCTTAAATTTACTTTTCTTCTCCAGGGCCTTTCTATTTGATTCCTGGATGCTCTTTCTTATTTAATCTGTTACCTGGGGAGCTTCGCTTGTGAGTCACTGGGTAGAAAGCCATCTGTTTTGGGGGGCATCCTTCGTATCTGTCTGACACCGAGTCTTGTGGTTGGTACTGAATTGCTCTCCAGATCTTTTGGTACTCCTGGCGGATAATATTACATATGTGACAGAGAAAAGGGACTGGAAGTGACAATGTTACAATGACAGACCTTGTGTGAATTCCCTTTTCACCTCTCACTCTTGCCCACAACTATACCAGGTGCCCTGGGCCCTGGATGTCTCCTTTTGACTAAGTGCAGAAAACGTCTTCTGAATAGATATGTGGAGGTGTGTAGGAAGAGGGATTTATAGTTCCTGAGGAATGTGGTCTCTCAAACTCTCTTTGATATGTGGAACCTTAATCTCCATTATCCATTGTATCTGGTATCAATTCTGAGGCCCTCCCGGGTTTTCCTGGGCCAAACTGGTTTGCTTCCTCATCCCTTGAAGTAAGTTACTACTCAGTTTTCTGCCTCTCACAGTTTTCTCAGCTGTCTAGTAGAAACAGTAGCAGATAATACCTCATAAGATTATTGTATGAGTCAAACGAAGTTTCATATGTAATATGCCTAACCGAGCACCTAACTTGAAGTAATCATTCTACTAATGGTAGTTATTAGGGTTATAAAACCTCTCAAAATCCCAGACAGTCCCATTCATATTAACTCTCTAAATGATAGTGCCCCAAAAAAAATCTCTGTTGCTGTTTTTGTGGACTTAATAATTTCTCTATATTCATTTTAGGATAAAATTGGAAGAGAAATGAAATAAATTCATGCTTTGGTTCTGCCATTTCAGTGTCTTAATTACTAGAGATTTATAAATTATAGCATCTGATAGTTAATTATAACTCAAGGTTCTTTAGGAATATTATTACTGTTTTCATAAGTTTATTAATCTAAATGAGTTTTATAATCATCTGGTCTTCCCAAACTCCTTTTTTCCCAAAAATACCTTTGAAACTTTTACTAGAATTACACTTAAGTAATTTTCAAATCTGAGGAAAAGTTGTGTCTTTACAAAACTGATTCTTCCAACTCAAGTACATGGACAAGTTAAATTATAGTTTTTCTTTTCATTAGTAAATATTTGAATTTTTAAAATATAAGTCCTACATACTTAAAAATTTACTTCTTATGCATTTCATATTTTTATACTTTATATGTTGCTACTCCAAATGGAACATTATTTTTATTTTCATAACTGGTCATTGTTATATGGAAAAATAGTGATATTAATGTTTTCCTTTTTTTCAACTTTTTTTTAATGTTTATTTATTTTTGAGAGAGAGACAGAAACAGAGAGATAGCGTGAGCAGGGGGAGGGCAAGAGAGAGGTCAGACACAGAATCCAAAGCAGGCTCCAGGCTCTAAGCTGTCAGCACAAAGCTTGACATGGGGCTTGAACTCACAAACTATGAGACCATGACCCAACTTGGACACTTAACCAACTGAGCCACCCAGGGGCCCCAATATGTCTTCCTTTTAAGTCTCCACATTACTCTTTTGATTCACATCAGTTTTCCAAGCAGGGGGGAAAAGGTTTCTTCTTCAAATAATGGTTATTTTACCTCCTCTTTCTAATGCTTTTTGCTTCATTCTTTTCCTTGGAGCATTGCTTATGACTTCTAGACATAAGAGTAGTAGTAACAGGCAAGTTTATTTTCTCTCTCACTTAAATAGGAATGCCCTTAGTATTCTGTCTGATTAATTGTTTTGGTTGGAGATGAGACATTCTTTAACAAGTGTCCCATTGATTTGAATTTTGCTTTGGCTGCCTTAAGCAACAATGTACCAGAAAGTACACACATATACATACATGCACAAATCTCACACATACTCTCATTAAGGGAAAATAGTTATTTGTGATTCAAATATCTGGGGCCTTTGTGTTAAATAACCAAGCTCTACCTCAGAGGGAAAAAAAAGACCATTTTATATTTGAGGGATAGGAGCCAGAGGGGAAAAAGAGGGAAAAGGACAAGAAAGGGGCTCTGTGTAGCTCCTGGAGTTACCTGCCACCCAATCCTGGTAGCACTTCCAGGGTCCTTTGCTTCCCATATAATTCTGTTTTATGATCACACTAGAATGGTGTGAAGACCATACCTCATGATTTTTAAAGTAATCTATTTAGGATTATTTTTTCTATTATTGTGAATTAAGTTGAACACATGAATAGCAATTGCTACATTATAAGTTCAGAAGTTGTTGAGGGGCACCTGGTGGCTCAGTCTGTTAAGCATCCAACTTCGGCTCAGGTCATGATCTCATGGTTCTTGAGTTCAGGTCCCGCTGTCAGCTCAGAGCCTGGAGCTTGCTTAGGATTCTGTGTCTCCCTTTCTCTCTGCCCCTCCCTTGCTCACACTCTGTCTCTCTCTCTCTCAAAAAGAAATAAATATTAAGAAAATTATTGACTAGGTCGGGCCATTTGCTCCTTAACCAAATAACCTTGATTGTATTACTTCTGTGGGTTATTTCATCTACATTTTTTCTAAGTTTTGTCTACTACTCACTTTCCAGCTGTTCTCTTTTCCTGTAACTTTCAGTATGCTTACGTGTAGTAAGTCTCCTCTATTTCTGTTATCTGTTGCTGCTGATCATCCTGGACCCAAGAAGGCACTACACCCACTTAATGTAATTAACGAGTAAATAGGCTATGACATAGGATCTGAGGATACCCCCCATGATTAGTAGAATAATTTTTATGTAGTGACAGATTTATTTTGGGTCCTAGAGAACTAACAAAAATTATTTAAATTAAAAAATTAAATTAATTTTGAATGAGTAATGCATGCAAGTAGTGAAATATTTTAAAGATCCAGATGCTTATTACATATTGAAAAATGTCTTATACTGAACACATGGCCCAGAGGCAACCATTCCTATCACCTTCCTATATCTCCAGATTGTCTATGCGTGTACAATCATCCACATATATTTTTCACAAATTGTAGGAGTTTATATACAGTATTCTGATCTTTGATTTTTTTTAGTTAACATATCTTAAAGATAATTACATGTAAATACATACAACTGCTCTATTCATTTAAATTTTCTTTCTTGAAGAATAACATATATATAAAACAATGCATGAGCAGTGAGTGTGCAGTGGGATGATCTTCCACAAATTGAACATACTTGTGTAGCCAGAACCCCGGAAGATCATTTGTGCTCTTCCAGCACTATTCAATCCCTATTTCCCAAACATAACTACAAATCTAATTTTTTTTGAGTAATCTGTACACCCACAATGGGGCTAGAAGTCATGACCTGAGATTAAATGTCGCATGCTCTACTTACTGAGCCAGCCAGGTGCCCCAATCCAAATTTCCAATAGCCAGTTTTGTATGGTTGCAAAATGTTTCCACTGAATGGATATATCCTACTTTATTTGAAATCACTTTGAAATGGACATTAGGGCTGTTTCAAGTTTTTTTATTGTTACAAACAGTGCTGCTAGGAGTATCCCTGTGCATGTGCCATTTAAAATATTTGTGAGTACATCTGAAGGATAAGTTCCTAGAAAAAGAGTATTATACATTTTCATAGATATTACCAAATTGCATGTCATTAATGTACAAATTTACAATTCTCACAATCCTTTAGGGTGCTTCTTTCCCCTCATCTTTGCTTGTAGAGCATATTATAAAATTTTGTATCTTTACAATATGCATAGATGAAAAATATGTATACTTTTAGTTTTAACATGTCTATGGATAAATGTAAGCATTTTTTTTATGTTTAGGAGAAATTATTACCTTTCTCATGAGTAGTCTTCATATTCTTTACTTTTTAACTTAAATCATAGATATTAAGAGTACAAAGGAATCCATGTCTTCGTTTGTATTTTGTTTTATATTTTTAAAAATTTTACTTAAAAAAAAATTTCCCCCAGAGTTTATTTTCAGAGAGAGACAGAGACAGAGAGAGAGAGAATCCCAGGCAGGCTTCACACTGTCGCACAGAGCCAGACATACATGAGGCTCGAAATCATGAACCATGAAATCATGACCTGAGCCAAAAGCAAGAGTTGGACGCTCAACCAACTGAGCCACCCACATGCCCCAGATTTTATTTTTAGTAATCTCTATACCTAATGTGGATACACGATCAAAAGTTGCATGCTCTACCCACTGAGCTAGCCAGAAACCCCTCCATGTCTTCATTTTTATTTTTATTAATTTTTTATTTTTATTTATTAACAAAATTTGTGTTTTTATTTATTATTGAGACAGAGAGAAACGGAGCATGAGGGGGGCAGGGGCAGAGAGAGAGGGAGACACAGAATCTGAAGCAGGCTCCAGGCTTCGAGCTGTCAGCACAGAGCATGATGCATGGCTCGAACCCACAAACCATGAGATCATGACCTCAGCTGAAGTTGGCCGCATAACTGAGTGAGCCACTCACACGCCCCTTTTATTTTATTTATTTATTTATTTATTTTAATGTTTTATTTATTTTTAATACAGAGAGAGACAGAGCATGAGAAGGGGAGGGGCTGAGAGAGAAGGAGACACAGAACTGGAAGCAGGCTCCAGGCTCTGAGCTAGCTGTTAGCACAGAGCCTGACGCGGGGCTCGAACCCACGAAAGTGAGATCTGACCTGAGCCGAAGCCGGAGGCTTAACCGACTGAGCCACCCAGGCGCCCCTATTTATTTTTTTAAGTAGGCTCCATAACCAGTGTGGGGCTTGAACTCATGACCCCGAGATCAAAAGTCAGATGCTCCACCAACAGAGCCAGCCAGGCACCTCTATGCCTTCATATTTAAAATATGGAACATTTTCCAAGCAAAGTTATATCTCAAGATATTATTGTATTTCATATATTAATGGCTACCAGAATCATTACCTCTAAATAAATGAGATATACCTATACATGAAAACTCAAAGTGAGATGAAAGCTAAATTTTAGGGGATTGAGAAATATGCATATGTACCCAGTGAAGATCTTAACTCATAAACTACAGTAACAGACCCAAGGCTCAAGTATCCACTTAAAGTTCTTAACTCAAGCCACATTAAGAGACCCAAATTTCAAGTAAAGCCATAAGAAACATCTTATTCCAGTTCAAAAATCTTTCTTTGGGGCACCTGGCTGGCTCAGTCGGTGGAGCAGTGTGACTCTTGATTTCAGGATTGTGTTTTTGAGCCCCACATTGGGTGTAGAGATTACTTTAAAAAATTTTTTTAATGTTTTTTTTAATTCAAAATCTTGCTTTGACTGTGATGAGCACTGGGTGTTGTACGGAAGTGTTGAATCAAATCACTGCATTGAACACCTGCAACTAATATTATACTGTATGTTAACTACCTGGAATTTAAATAAAAACTTGAAAAAAAATAAAATATTCTAACACAGGAAAAAAAAATCTTGCTTTAAGCCTGAACCAATCAGTAAATACCCTTGCCTCTCTAAAACCTACCTATTCCTGTCAGTTACTCACATTATAGGACCTATATTAAAACCCCAATACAAATACCCATTCAGAAGCCCTTCCTAAACTTCCTTAGATGAAGTGGTGTGTGTCTGTGTCGGAGGGGTGTTTTCCCTTGATGTAGTCAGCTAAATATAATTGGCTTATTGTTACTTCTTCACATCACTGTTGATCTTCCATCAGTGGGCTTTGGCAATTCTGAGGTCCCACAGAGACTCTGTTAAGATCCCTATTACCATGGACCAGGAACTTCAACATGGTAGCCTATGTGCGTATCTGAGACTGCTTAAATCTACTTTGCCCTTAATGATGTGGTACTTTCATAACTGAATCTGAGCCTTAAGCTTTCACGGTGCCTTTCAACCTAGGTTTATTTATTTATTTTTACTCCTAGGATTAAGAATAAAATGTTAGATTCTGATTGAGCTGTATTATTTTGTATTTTGGTTATATTAGGCTTGTATCATTGTCTCCTATTCCTTTTTACATTTCATTTTGATGTCTTCTATGTTGTCTTTCTGTAAAAGAAAATCTTTGAGGAGAGGGCAAAGCATAGAGCTGATAAGCCTATCATTTGAGTTAGCCCTAAGGACTAAAGAACAGAAAGTCTTGTTAGAGTGTCATGCTTTCACAAACTTTGCCTTAGGTCATCTTTCAGAATCTTACAAAAACTCTCCTAAGTATTGTTTCTGTGCCCCTTAGAACTGACTTGATTATCCTCACCTGTTCAAACTGGGACTGCAAGTTGTCAGGCCTACAGTTAATGACAGTCAGCCATTTAGTTAAGATGTGGAGACAAAAGGTACAAAAACACCACTCTGAGTTTTCATGGGTTAGTCTGTCCTCCACTGGGATGGACACATGCTTCTTTTATGGTTTCTCTTTACTGTCATAACTAATGCTCCTGTCTTTCCAATGGCACAAATTTACCAAAGGCAATTGAGGACTACACTGGGCACTTTGGGGATCTTTATGAGCAAAACTATATATTTCAGAGGGGCATACGGAGTTACATTTGATGATAGATTTTGAATTAATCTAGAGAATTTAAGTCTTGGCTTCCCTGAATTATACCAAATAGCGTTTTTATTAGTATGTCCCTCAGGAATTAAGGCTTTCTTAGAAAAGGTGGACATAAGGGAACTTGGGTGGCTCAGTTGGTTAAGTATCCAACTCTTGATTTCAGCTCAGGTCTTGATTGGGCTCTGTGCTGGGCATGAAGCCTACTTAAAAAAAAAAA
>NC_043706.1:52523144-52525065 GCF_006229205.1 Suricata suricatta
AGGGTTGAGGGAGAAGGGGGAGGGGGGAAAAGAGGTGGTGGTGATGGTGGAGGGCACTTCAGGGGAAGAGCACTGGGTGTTGTATGGAAAACAATTTGACAATAAAATATTATGGGGAAAAAAAAGAAAAGCAATGCCATAAATGCCAAAAAAAAAAGTTAACACAGAAAATTAAAAAAGAGGCTCTAAATATTTCTGAGGTCCAAAGAACTCCATCTAAACATCATCCATGCCAGCAAAGGCTGACTGGGGAGTCCAGATTTTCTCCCTCCTCAGCCTTTAAGCAGGTGTGTTCATCCCCACTCCTCCCCCACTGGGCTGAAGAAGAAAAATCACATTGAACTAATCAGTTGACACCAAAAAGGCATTTAACAAAATTCAGCACTTATTTGTGATTTAAAAAGTTTTTTAAAACCACAAAACCCCTATAGTTAACATTATACGTAGCAGTGTAAGAGTTAATACTTTCTCCCTGAGATCAGGAAGAAGACGAGAATATCCATTCTCACCACTCTTTTTCAACATAGTGCTGGACATTCTAGTCAGTACATGGAGGCAAGAAGAAAAACAAAAGACTTACAGATTATAAAGGAAGAAATCAAAACTGTCCCTATTTGCAGACTATTGACAATATAGATAATCCCAAGGAGTCTCAAAAAAAACCCAAAATGAAACAACAACAACAACAACAAATCAAAAACCTTGCTAAAACTAATAAGTGAATTCAGCAAGGTCACAAGCCCCACATCAGTATACAAAACCCAACTGTATTTTTGTATGCTAGCAATGATCATATAGATACCAAAGGTAAAAATACAACAACTTTACCATCTTTCCACCAAAAAACCTTAAGTAGAGGATTACATGCTAAAAACTATGCAGTGCAAATTAAAGAAATCCTAGAAAACCTAAATAAATGGAGAAATTTGTTGCGTTCATGGATTGGAGTACTCCATATAGTAAAAATGTCAGTTCTCACCAAACTGATATGTACTTTAATGCACTTCAAATTAAAATCCCAGCAAGAATTTTGTATATTTAGACAAGATCATTCTAAAATTTATATCAAAAGGCAAAGGGACTAGAATAACAAACAATTTTGGAAAAGAAGAATAAAGTGGGAGCAATCCGTCTACTTGATTTCAAGACTCATTATAAAACTACAGTAATCAAGATTGTGTGGTACTGGTAGAGGGATGGACATAGCTCAGTGAAACAGAATGGAAAACCTAGAAATAGACCAACACAAAACATCTCTGTTTAATTTTTTTCCAGCAAACTTTTATAAAGGTGCAAAAACAGAGGAAATATAGCTTTTTTAACAAATATTGCTGAAGCAAATGGACATCCATAGTCCAAAAAAATGATCCTCAACCTAAACTTCATACCTTATAAAAAATTAACCCAAAGTGGATCATATACTAAAATATAAAATTTCTATAGATTTCTAAAGATTTATAGAAATTTTTTAGAAATTTATAAACTTATTTTTCATAAATTTATGAAGATTTTAATGAAAGTTTTAGAAAAATCACGGTAAAATCTTTGGGATCTAATGTTTGACAAAGTGTTTTGTGGTTAACACCCAAAGCATGATCCATAAAAGGAAAAATTGGTAAAATGGATTTCATCACAATTAAAACTTTTGCTGTGTGAAATACACTGTTGAGAGGATGAAAGACAAGCTACAGAGTCTGAGAAAATATTTAGAGACAACATATATGATGAAAAACAAACTCAGTAGTAAAAAAAATTCAGTTAGAAAATGGGCAAAAGTCGAGCTCTGGATTCTCTATTCTATTCCATTGGTCTATGTGTCTGTTTTTGTGCCAATACCATACTGTCTTGATGATGACAGCTTTGTAGTAGAGGCTAAAGTCTGGGATTGTGATGCCTCCCGTTTTGGTTTTCTTCTTCAATA
>NC_043706.1:52525165-52532186 GCF_006229205.1 Suricata suricatta
TATATATATATATGTATGTATATATGTAGCATTCTTGAAATGATAAAATTATGGAAGTGTAGAACAGATTATTGGTTGCCAGGGGTTAAGAAGGAGTTGCAGCTGGGAGGAAAAAGGGTATGGCTTAGAAAGGGGCAACAGGAGGAATCCTGAGACATACAAAATCTAAAACATTAAAAAAATTTTAAAAAATTAAAAAAGGGGGCCCCTGGGTGGCTCAGTCAGTTAAGCATCTAACTTCGGTTCAAGTCATGATCTGGTTGGTGGGTTCGACCCCCGCATCGGGCTCTGTGCTGACAGCTCAGAGCCTGGAACCTGTTTCAGATTCTGTGTTTCCCTCTCTCTCTGCCCCCTGCTCATGCTCTGATTCTCTGTCTCAATAATAAATGAAAACATTAAAAAAAAGTTTTCTAAATCTAGAAGAATCTCCAGACATATTTTGTATCTTGGCTGTATCACTGTCAACATCTTTGTTGTGATATTGTACTGCAATTTTGAACAATGAATAATGTTAAACATTGGGGAAACCGGGAAGAGGGTATATGGTATTATCTCTCTATATATTCTTTTTTCATGTTTTAGACAGCTGCTACTACCTTTGCTGTCATGGATGATGTTTAGATGGAGTTCTTTGGACCTCAGAAATATTTAGATCCTTTTTTTTTTTTTTCCTAAGGCCACCTTTGGTTTTGTCTTGTTCTCTTAGGTATCCTATTCCATGCTTCTCATGAAAACTAGGCACCCTACAGTTTATCCTTATCTTGAATGTCCTCCCAATTGCCTTTCACCACAATTTCCACTGTTCTTGAAAGTCTTTGTAGGGTTGAACTTCACCACCACCCATTGCAATGAAGTCAGCTCCTTAGTGAAGAGGTTAGGAGCCATCTGTTTCACAGCGTGCTTTTCCTCCAAGGTAAAATTTCTGAACTAAGGCTCTGGATGCTGGCAGGCTTCTCTTTTAGTGACATCTCATTTGAGAAGCTAAACAGTTGGTGGAGGAAAGGGGGCATCAGCATGAGATCCTCTGGTCTTCCCTTTTCTGACACAGAACATTGCTTTACCAGATGAGTCAAGGGTGATAAAGGACTCAGTATTCTCAGTTTGCTTTGTTCAAGAAAGAACTTCTATTCCATTAGTATCAATTGTATGGAAAAGGAGAATCACTACCTCTCAGTTGCACTCACCTGAGACTTAGCCTCAGCAATAGGTGTCTGGGGACAAGAGAAATGCTGATATCCTGCTCCTTCCAGGAAAAGAGCTCTCTCTGACCAGGAGCTCGGGGGTTAGTGAGTGGAGAGGGAGCCCTGTGTTTTGGCTGCAGCAGTGTGGAGTGGAGTCTCTGCCTCACTGAGCTGGGAGGGCAGTGGTAAGGAGTGATCTTGATTTGAATACCACAGACTCTTCCCTTTGTTACAGAATTTTCACAGATTATCTTTAATAGATATTTCTTCATGTGCTGTTTGTGATTGCTTCCATAGGCTGTAAGTGGTTTTTTAGATATACTCTTCACCCAGTCTCACTTGGGAACAAGTCAGCCTAGCTCCTCACACTATGATGCCAGAAGTATTATGAATTGCTTTTTATAAATGCATGTGAATGTAAACTTACCTCAAAAGAAAATAAATCAGCACATAAATACATAGCATGGCTAAACTATATCTTAGACCAGTGTTATAGGTCTCATGTTTAAAAAAGTAGACTCACAAGAAAAGTAGTTAATCAGTTATCTCTGATATTTTAAACCACTAATATCTACAAAGTGATCACCAGGTAACATGCAAGGAAGGCTCTTGACATGATGCTGAGTATCTGTATTCTCTGTACAAACATCAAGAAGTCATGTAATGAAAGGTATATTTTTAAAAATTTTTTAATGTTTATTCATTTTTGAGAGAGAGAAAGAGACAGATCACGAGTTGGGGGAGGGACAGAGTGAGAAAGGGAGACACAGAATCCAAAGTGGGCTCCAGGCCTTGAGCTGTCAGCACAGAGTCTGACGCAGGGCTCAAACTCATGAATCACGAGATCATGACCTGAGCAAAAGTCAGATGCTTAACTGACTGAGCCCCCCAGGCACCCCATGAAAAGTACTTTTTAAAAGGAAATCAATGAGTTAATAATTAAAATTTTTAAAAAGAGAGTAGATAAGACTCTTCCTTATAGAAAAATGCCAACTAAAAAAAGTTGAAAGTCTATAGAGTTGTAATATTACCATTTTGTTATGATCATAGTAAAGGTGGATATAATCAGAATATGCTCTCTATAAAGGAGTAAGTTTGCGTGGTCTGAAAGAATACCCTCATAGATCGCTCATTAGTTGTAAGGGGTAATACTGGATAACACCTTGAACAGAGGACTAAAACTAATATCCTTAATAAGGGGCGATTAACCATCATGTGCTTCTAGATGTGGTAATCTAAAAACTTCAACATCACTTACAGGATTTTGTCTGGTAATGCAAAACTTGAATCTAACAGTGAGGAAACATCTGACAAACCAAAATTGAACATTTTATAGAACAGTAGAACATGTTATAGAACAATGGGCCTTTGTACTTCAAAAACATCAATAGCATGAAAGAGAAAGGCTGGAAAACTGCTCCAAAGTAAAGAAAAATAGAGACATAACAACTCAATGCATTACATGATCCTGGACTAGACAATTGACATAATGTGATAAGAACAGTAGATTAGAAAAAACAGCATCTCATAAGTGTCAGATTCCCATATTTTAATATTACTACTTCTTTGGACTGCATGTTTTTATGTCCCCCCAGAATTCTTATGTTGAAACCCTAATTTCCAATGGATGGTATTTGGAGATGGGACCTTTGGGATGTAAGAGGTCATGAGAGTGTAGCCCTCATGATGGGACTAGGGTCCTTATAAAAAGACCCTAGAGAGCTGTTCTCCATCGTGGAAAGATAGGAAGACTGCAAACCAGGAAGACTGCCTTCACTGAGAACCAATTCTGTTAGTACCTTGATCGTGGACTTCCCAGCCTCCTGACTGAGACTAATAAATATCTGTTGTTTAAGCCACCCATTCTGTAGTAAATTATTAATAGCAGCCAAAGCAGACTAAAACAAGTACTATGGTTATGTCAAAGAAAATCCTGATTCTTTGGAAACACACACTGGAACATTAAGGTGTAAGGAGGCATGATACATGCAACCTACTCTCTGGTGATTTAGAAAAATATAGATGTATACACAGATCTCTCTGTATATAGAGAATATGATAAATGTTTTTCTTGCAATTTTTCTTTAAGTATGAAATCTTACAGAGATGTCTTGCTCCTCCTGCTTAGGGCTTTTCATTCTCCTTTAGCTTGTGAAGAAAACACATATTAAAAATGTCTTAAATTCCTCCACAGTCACTCTTCAGTAAACAGACTGACAACTATTCTAATATGTACAATATATTATCATAGAAGTTAGAGATCTTAATACTTATGACCGGCCAGCAAGATTGTTAACAATTATATCAACATTTAACGCTGTGTGACACCACCAATTCCTTTATTGAATAAAAAGCAGTTTTAATACTTTTGGTTATCTGTGGTGTTTTCAAAACCCTTGTGACCCACTACAAGCTGAACCTTTGAAAGTTTTGTTAACTGGCTTTACCTGGAGGAATAATGTTACTATCATGCAAACACAGTGAATAAGGATCCTCCAAATAGTTCTACAAAGAGGGTAGAAAGTTTTTCAAATTACTCAAAATGTGTAATAATGGCATAAAAAACTACTCTCCCCAGTTTCATCATTCAGGCAAATACATCATTGCTTGAAGGCAGAAAGGTCCACATGTTAAAGAAGTAATCATTACAGCTTGCTTTAATGAAAAAAGTGGCTGTACTTCTGAATAAACCACAAAAGAACAACCCTCTTTTGATCTGTGCTCTAACAGGCTTCTTTTCCTTCTGTGCAACACTTGTTCAGAATTCTAGATCTGACAGGAACAAAGAAGTTGCACTTACAGACCTGGCTAGTCTTTTATACTCTTTTCAGAAATAAATGCTTTTAGTTTTGCTCCCATAACTCCCTGGAAATAATTACAACTGGTTCTGTATTATCCTAAACGCCATCTCCTTCCCTGAAGAATATTGTTTTGGAATAAATGCCTATAATAAATCCATTTCTTTATTAGCAATTGTTGAAGAGACCAATGCAATTGCCAGGTCTTAAAACCAGAGCATTTAATCCAAACCAAATATGGTCTTAATAATAGAATTGCATTGGAAGCATTTGTGCTTTTACTAAAGCATAGTAAGATTTGGTGCTGTGTATACATGAATTCTTTTGCCCAAGTTGACTGCTCCTTAAGTAAATTACACGCTCAAGCTACTTCCCCTTTTTTCAGATTTATGAAAATATTGACTAATTCTCAATGAGGGCTTGAGCCTTTTAATTCATTTAATTTGCCTCTTGGTGGCATTCTCTTAGTCAAGAACCAGGTCTCCCTAATCTTAATGCTGCTGTGCAGCCAATATTCAGACAGATGGTTCTATAAATAATCACTCAACAAGAAAAGCAAGTCAATAGAAAACTGGGGGCACCTGGGTGGTTCTAGTTAAGCATCCAACTCTTGGTTTCAGCTCAGGTCATGTTCCCACTGTTCTTGAGTTCGAGCCCCATGTCATGCTCTCTGCTGTCAGTACAGACCCAGCTTTGAATCCTCTGTCCCATCTCTCTCTGCCCCACCCCTGCTTGCACTCTCTCAAAATAAATAAACTTAAAAAATAAAACTGATGAAAACAAAAGTTGAAGCTTAAACTTTCTTATTAAATTATGAATTGAAAGAATATCAAAATAATGTCACTGATGTAAATCTAAACATCTATTATTATGTTACTTGGGATGCAGTCTAAGAGAACTAAATTAGAGGAGTTATCAAAACCAGTGATAGGCTCCCTTTGCAATCTAAACTCGTAAAGCAAAATAATGGATCTAAGCCCCAGTAAAACATAAAAAAAAAGTCACACAGAAAACATTTCCCCATAGTTAAAAAGTGTCCATTTTGAACCCTGAACCATTCAGCAAACAACTCTGCTTCTTCCAAATCTGACCAGTCCCTACTTCACATGCTGGCCTTAAAATCACCCATTTTGAGACTCCTGCACTTTATGGTTTCTTCTCCTTTGCTATACTAAGCTAAATAAACCTGGTTTTGTGGTAGCTATAGGCATCTCTCTAATCTTCTGTTAGTGTGTTACAAAGGATTTTCTTAAAAACACATAGTTCTAGCTACCCATAAAAGATTACTATTAATGATTAAGTAGTTTTTCTATTTCAGGCATGGTTTTCTTGGTGGTTGACATGGTTGTGATCATATTAGATATCTTCCACTTTTGAAAAACAAGATTTTAGAAATTTTAGCTAAACATTTTCAAAGGAGATAAAAACAGTAAATTATGTTGGTAGAATACATGCCAAAGTTTAACCATTTCATTTCCCAATCACTAGACATTTAAACGTTTTTCAATTTTTTTATTACAAACAAATCTGTCATAATATTTTGCATAAATGTTTTCCTACAGATTAAAGTATGTCCTCAGGATAAAGCCTTGCAGTGACAACTGAATTGAAGAGTATGAGTATTTGGGTGCTCTACTCACAGCGGAGAGCTTGTTTTCCAAGAGTTCTACCCATTAACTCCTACCTGTAACCGGTCTCTCTCAATTTTCTTTAAGAATTCTCAAACTTAGGAAGAAAATCAAATGAAGTCATAAAGCACTTACTGGAAAAGCAGGAAATAACAAATACTAAGAATAATTACTTTAGGCAAAAATAATCAGATAGGTTTGGCTATAGGCAAAAACAGGCATCTGAAAATTTAAAAGAATTTTCTGACTTAAGTTCTTTTCAGAATTGTTGGTGTGGAAAAAAAAAGCTGGACATTTTTGTAAGGCATTGAAGTGAGAAAAACACAAACATGAGTGAAGTATTTTATAAAGTGCTTTTTGAGTGTGAACGCTGAAAAAAAAGGTAGCTATAGGTAATAAAAAGGTAAGGTAATATCTGAGATTATCTTTAAACAGCACATGTTTTCTACAGTCTAGAGCTTAATGATGGTTAGCTAGGCCTCAGCTCCCTGGACTCTCTTGCTTCCCCAGTTTTCTTCAAGCCAACCTGGAGACTGGAGTTATCCTTAATTTTCCTACTCGAGATATTAATGCATGCTGTGGCTGAGAGAATGAAGCTAGGGAACAGGTGAGTAATATAAAGATATTCAGGTATCTGTAAGTCAAAATTCAACTAAACCTCCACAGTTCGGCCCGGCGCAAAAAAAAAAAAAAAAAAAAAAGAAAAGAAAAGCGAAAAAATGGAAGAATGTAGTCCCCATCATCCGCCGTTAGGCGCAAACTGAAATCGGTGAACTTCAATTCCACAGCCATTCATTTCCAATTGCAAACACTCCACATTCCCCGTTCTGCCCTTCACTATAACACAGACCCCAACTCGCCCAAGGCTCCGCAAAGCTGCAGTTGACGTCAGCGTGGCAAAATGTGTGCGCCATGCCTTGGAGTCCTTTTCCGTTCTCTTCTACCGACGCCGGACGCTCTCGGGCGGAACTAGAACTACAACTCCCAGATTCCTGCGCGGCGCGGAGAAGGCAGCCCAACACTGAGCGAAAGAGGCTCCGGGGGATAGCGGGCCAGAGGCGGCCCCTCCTCCTTTTGAAGCGGTTTCGCACCTCTTTCCGCCCGCCCGCGGCGTCGGCGGCGTCGGCGCTCACGCAGGGGCGGGTCACGGCAGCGCGAAGCGGTGCTGGGCGGGAAGGGAAGTCGTGGCGGCGACGGCGGCGGGGACAGCAACGACGGCGGTGGCGGCGGAGACCGCAGCAGCTGCGGGGCTGTCAGTTAGGCCGTCGGAGAAATGGGAGACCCGGGGTCGGAGGTGAGCGGTGGAGCCTTGGGCCGTGGCGTTCTCAGCGGAGCGGCGAAGGGCTTTGTGTTTTTGTTGAGTGTGCGGCCTGCTGTGCGGGCGCCGAGCGATAGCCTCGGCGTCTCGGGCCGA
>NC_043706.1:52532286-52533725 GCF_006229205.1 Suricata suricatta
CGGCGGTGGCGGCGGAGACCGCAGCAGCTGCGGGGCTGTCAGTTAGGCCGTCGGAGAAATGGGAGACCCGGGGTCGGAGGTGAGCGGTGGAGCCTTGGGCCGTGGCGTTCTCAGCGGAGCGGCGAAGGGCTTTGTGTTTTTGTTGAGTGTGCGGCCTGCTGTGCGGGCGCCGAGCGATAGCCTCGGCGTCTCGGGCCGAGCCCACGTTCGGGCCTGGTGCGGGTCCGAACGACGACCAGCGGTAACAATGGCCGCCCCCGGTGCTCCCTGTTGCCGCCGCTCCGCCCGAGAGTGCGACATGTTGAGGGCGGCGAGCGTGCATCCCTCCTCCTGGAGCAGACGGGGGCATTGGCTGGGGCTGGAGAGTCGATTTCGGCGTCCGCTCCCTAGGGCTCCACGTTTGCAGAGGCCGAACGCGACTCCATCGAGTTCTGTTCTTAGTCGGATTTGCATGCATTCGTGCTCAGTTAGGTTTCCTCTAGAGCTCGTTGTTTGAAAAAGCTTTCTTTTTCGTTCCTTTTGGGAGAATCTCTTCCACCAAGTATGTGGCTGTATAGATAAGCATGTTTTGGCTTATTTTTATAGATAATAGAATCTGTCCCTCCAGCTGGGCCCGAGGCATCTGAGTCAACAGCGGATGAAAATGAAGATGACATTCAGTTTGTTAGTGTAAGTAGCAACGACATTCGGGTTTTTCCTAGAGACCCAGACTGTGCGTGGTAAGCCTTTATGTGATTGGACCGCACCTGTCCATTGCTCAGTGAGCGACAACGTAGGAACGTCTGATGGTTCCTAGACACTGGGGAGCGTGGCACAGGATTAGGAAATTTACCCGAAGAGGCCTCTGAGCAGCTACAGTGGCCGTCACAAAGACTGCCCGACAGTCCGTGTTGCACGCTCCCTCACGCTTCTCATGCCCTTATTGAGCTCCATTTTATACTTAATCTGTGCATGTTTCCAAGAGGGGCAAGGGTGTCCTCTAACAGATGACAGTGCAGGTGAGAGAGAAAGGACGGCTAATGGTGGGGAAGGAGGTAGAGAACAAGAAGGGGTGCAAGGACTCAAAATCTGGGCGTTATGTCGCTTCCTAGCATGCAGGCAACTGGCTTGAACGCTGCACTGACCTGTGAGGTCATGGTGTTACAGCATAGTGCAGGAGTTGATGTTCATAATGGAGATCTCTGCATCAGCAGGAGCACACACCTTTTTCAGGGTTACTCCCTTTGGGACAGTGGTCTTTAAGCATTACTAAGTGTAAACGTGCAGCAGATTCCTGGGCCTCCCACTTCCACACCCACTGAATCAGAATTGGCAGGTGGGACCTAGGAATCTTCCTTTTGGAACTGCTGAAAGGATGTACGGATCTCTGAACCACACTTTGTAAAGCCTTGGTTTAGGGAAAGGGGGTGTTATGACCTCTTTGGGGATGATTTTCACCC
>NC_043706.1:52533825-52618557 GCF_006229205.1 Suricata suricatta
AAGCATTACTAAGTGTAAACGTGCAGCAGATTCCTGGGCCTCCCACTTCCACACCCACTGAATCAGAATTGGCAGGTGGGACCTAGGAATCTTCCTTTTGGAACTGCTGAAAGGATGTACGGATCTCTGAACCACACTTTGTAAAGCCTTGGTTTAGGGAAAGGGGGTGTTATGACCTCTTTGGGGATGATTTTCACCCAAAACTGTAAAGAGTTTCAAAGACTCAGCTTAAAGTATTACTATAGTTAGCTAGAGAATACTTTTAAACCCTTTTCTGAGTACTGTATTTGAGGTTTGCTGTGAAAGGTGTATAATTTTCTTAATAGATTGTCTGAAGTGTATTTATGTTTGTTGGTTTGGGACTCTTTGTACAGCTGGTTATTAAATGGTATTCTCTACACACCCACATTATGGTCATTATAGTGCTACCACTCTTGTATTGTCTTTCATTGGTTTATTGAGGAGTCTTTCACAAGGTCATTTTTTTGGATGTCTTCACCTTCGCCTGTGCATGTGGTACTTCTTCCTTTTTTATTATTTGAGAGAGAGTGCATGTTTGCATGCGGTAGGGGGAGGGGGCAGAGAAAGAATCCTAAGCACGTTCCACCCTTTAACCACAGAGCCTGGTGTGGGGCTTCATCCCACAAACTGTGGGATCCTTGCTTGAGCCAAAATCAAGAGTCAGATGCTTAACCAAGAGCCACCCAGATGCCCTTTTATCCCTTTACTTTAATTCCAGTGTGGTTAACATAAAGTGCTACATTAGCTTCAGGTGTACTTTTTCTCTTTTTTCTTTTTTTGTTTGTTGTGTTTGTTTTGTTATTTTGAGAGAGAGCACAAGAGCAGGGTAAGGGGCAGAGAGAGAATTCCAAGCAGGCTCTGTGCTGTCAGTGCAGAACCCAATGAGGGATCCATCTCATGAATTGTGATATGACCTAAACTGAAATCAAAAGTCAGAGGATTAACCAATTCAGCCCCCCAGGTGGACTGAAGTATTTGGTAACAGGATTCTTTGGCTTCTTAGGACAAATATTTCAGGTTCCTGAATATTGGTGTCTGGAGAATATTTATCTTGATTTTTGTGCATGTGAAAGAATGACATATTTCTTTATATAAACTGTGGGTGTTACATTGAGAATCACAGGTGAAATTTATAAAAATAAGATTTGAAAATTTTTTTGGTACTTGTAAGAATGAAAAATTGTAGTACAGCATGTGTATAACTTAAGCTTAATAATGTATTAAGCTGAAGTTTAACATACTCTATTAAAAATTTTTTTTTACATTTATTTATTTTTAAGAGAGAGAGACAGATCATGAGCAGGGGAGGAGCAGAGAGAGATGGACACACAGAATCGGAAGCAGGCTCCAGGCTCTGAGCCAGCTGCCAGCACAGCCTGACACAGGGCTTGAACCCACGAACTGTGAGATCATGACCTGGGCTGAAGTCGGACACTCAACCGACTGAGCCACCCAGGTGCCCCAATACTCTGTTTTTTAAAATATTATTTTAGGGTCACTTGGCTGGCTCAGTCGGTTAAGCGTCAGACTTCGGCTCAGTCATGATCTCGTGGTTTGTGGGTTCGAGCCCTGCATTGGGTTCTGGGCTACCAGCTCAGAGCCTGGAGCCTGCTTCAGATTCTGTGTCTCCCTCTCTCTGTGCCCCTCCCCCATTCGTGCTCTTTCTCTCTCTGTCTCTCAGAAATAAACGTTAAAAATAAAAATACAATAAAATATTATTTTAATTTTAGAGGTGCCTGGGTGGCTCAGTTGCTTAAGCATCCGACTTTGGCTTGGGTCATGATTTCACAGTTCTTGGGTTTGAACCATGCGTCAGGCTCTGTGCTGACAGCTCAGAGCCTGGAACTGTCTTCAGATTCTGTGTCTCCTCTCTCTCCCCCTCCCTCCCCTGCTAGCGTGCGCTGTCTCTCTCTCTCTCTCTCTCTCTCTCTCTCTCTCTCTCATAAATAACACATTAAATTTTTTAAAATATTCTTTTAATTTTAAATGTGGAGAATCTGTGATAATATCTTTGCATCAAGAAGAAAAATTATATAGTGCAGCGGTGCCTGGGTGGCTCAGTCTGTTAAGTGTCCAACTTTGGCTCAAGTCATGATCTCATGCCTTGTGAGTTCAAGTCCCATGTCCGGTTCTCTCCTGACAGCACAGAACCTGGAGCCGGCTTCAGATTCTGTGTCTTTCTCCCTTTCTGCCCCTCCTCTGCTCAAGTTCTGTCTCTTTCTCTCTCAAAACTAAATAAACATTTAAAAAATTAGAAAATAAAATGTGTGCACCTTGATATAACATTTTTTATTTTCCTGTTGGTGAATACAGGTTCAAAGTTCTGATAGTTCCAAATGGAGAAGTGAGTGAGTTATATGTATTAAGCACAGTTATGTAGTTGAAGAGATCTATTAAAAACATTGCTTCTACATTATAGTGATAATACTTAAATGATAATGATGCCTTAATAATATTTTTTTAATGTTTTTTAATGCTTTTTATTTATTTTTGAGAGACAGTGTGAGCAGGGGAGGGTAAGAGAGAGAGGGAGATACAGAATCTGAAGCAGGCTGCAGGCTCTGAGCTAGCTGTCAGCACAGAGCCTGATGCGGGGCTCAAACCCAAGACCCAGTGAGATCACGACCTGAGCTGAAGCCAGATGCTTAAAGACTGAGCCACCCAGGCGCCCCGCCTTAATACTATTTTAAAATAAATTGAGATAGAACCTTCTACTTCTCTCTGTAATCTTTTTTTTTAATTTAAAAATTTTATTATTATTTTTTTACTTTATAAAGTTTCATGTTTTTTTAACATATGCAATTATTTTCCATCATTTACAATACAGTAGTTGCAATGACACTCCAAACAGAAAAGCAAAGTAAAAAATCAAAACACCAACTTCTGTTTCATGTAATTAGACTTATGCAGAAATTAGAAGGTTAAGTAACAACTAGTTAATCACCTAATTTCACAGCTATCTGAAGTGGCAATCGTTATATATGTAAAGTAATCTTATCCTTGACTCCTTTAGGTGTTGCTTATCCAATAAAGATAACAAATTGTTCTCTGCTTAGGATTTCTTCAGATATAAAAATTGCATTATGATGTTGCTTCTTGATTTACTCTGGCTTGGATTTCTTAATTCATGCTCCTTAATCTAATTTTCCCATTTTTAATCCACGTGGTGGCTTAGCAGTCTTTCAGTGGTTTGCAAATATAGAGTTTAAAACCAAACAACATGCTGAAGGCAAGGAAGAATAAGAATGTGCATTTTGTTGACTTGTACATACAGAGAACTGCAGTTTCTAAGTGTACTGTTTGATTTTTGCAAAGCCAATACCTGTGTGATCTCAAACAATGTTCCCGTAACAAAAACTTTATTTAAGGATTTTGCTCTCATTTTCTCTTTAGTTAGTAATACAGATGTATCTCCACCACTTGCAGCTATTGTAGAGTAGAAACATTTGAAACCTATGAAAACTTTATAAGCTAAGAGGGCCTAAAGCAAAGAAGCAATTGCCATCAACTTACATGGAAAATTTTTCAGCATTTCCAGACCCAAAAAATAACCTCTTTTTGACTTTTCTGATACCTTAAAACACATCTTGCTAATGGATGCACAAAATAAATAGAGATAAAGTGCAGATGTTTACAAATATAATTCAAAGTTATGGCAGCGAAATGCTGAGTTTAGTTCACAAGGAAGCAGCTTGGCAGTGCTATTCTCGCTGCTTGGGCTGCACGCCGCCTCTGTGATGGCTTTCTGCAAAACAAATGCTGTATGGTATTTCTGTTTTCCGTCTTTTTTTCTGTGCAAGTGAAAGTGTTCCTCAGATGTACTTCAGTTAGTGAAAACTGGTACTAATGTAGGTCTTTCGTAAAAGTGAAATGGTGTTACCCCAAGCTTTCGAAAAATGGTAATATTTTTCTGATCCCTTATTCAGCCACCATCTTTCAATTTTTCTTTGAAACTGCATATATTTTAGTTGACTTACTCCCATAAAACGATTTTAGCCAAGAGCTGATGACCTGATTTTTCACAGTGCTACTTGAGATAGAAAGGCAGTCTATTGTAATCTTGCTAAGGGTACGTGGGATTTAGGTTTTAGTCAAGGTTGTTGGTATACTGTAGAACCATTGAACATATGGAAGTAGTGAAGGAACTCAAGGTATAATTTCGTAAGTAACTTCTGAAGCACATATGTCCAGTGATAATACTTTAACTGAAGTAGTTAAGAGTCATTGGCAAAAATGTGAAAGTATCTTGGCTGGGTGTCTTGGGCCTGTAATTAGCTCAATGAATAAGTATAATGTTGGAGCTCATGATAATGCAGAGCCATGAAGTAAGTCCTCTAGAACTACAGAGATTAATTGGAAATAGATCCTACCTGTAAGTGTCCATATTTCAATATGAGAGATAATATAGGTGGTGAGAACTGTATAAACAGTTGTAATAGAAAGTAGTTATTTTATAAAGTACATGGTGGCATATAAAAAAATAAAGGCAGACTTTTTGGCTTAGGTAACATTTAGTATTTGTATTTAAAAGAGCATTTTGAAGAGAAATAAGGAAAGGTATCAAAATGGGAAAGCAGGAAGATTCTGTGTAGTTTTGGAGGATAAAAACTTTTTTAAGTGGAGGAGGAAAAGATGGGCCAGATAGTGTAGATCTTGAATTGTGGACTGCATTTGAACTTAAAGTGGCAGTTGCGAATCATTTGGAGTTTTTGAACTGGGCAGGACAGCACAAGTAAACTATATCCCTGATCCTGGATCTGGAAATCCATTGAAAAAACACATGTGTTATTATTAAAGTTTTAGGTTAGAGTTTTGCATTAGTACTCAAATCCATATTCTTTAGACTCAAGTAAGCTATATTTTTTATAGACTGTATCTTAGTGTATTAACATTATTTTCCATTTCCAGTTGACCCTTGAACAATGGATTTGAATTGTGTGGGTCCACTTGTATGTAGTTTTTTTTTTTTTTTTACAGTACTGTAAATGGATTTTCCTTACAATTTTCTTAATATTTTTGGCTTTATTATAAGAATACAGTGTATACAACATACAAATACATGTTAACCAACTGCTTATGTTATTAGTAAGGCTTCAGTCAACAGTAGGCTTTTAGTAGTTACATTTTGAGGAATCAAAAGCTGTATGTAGATTTTCAGTTCCATGTGGTGAAAGGGAAGGTCATAGCCCATAACCCTCATGTTCTTCAAGGGTCACTGTAGTAGGTAATTGGTGTTTGGTTTTGTCTGAAATCATTTTTCCAGTAACAAGAATGAAAGCTTTTTGTGTTGTTAAAAAGAATTTAAAAATTTTTTTTAAACTTAGAATATTAATTCAGCTGTATTACTAAACTGGTTTGTGCCTGTGCTCCTGGCCCTAATTGTGTGGCCTTGGGGAATAGAATCCTTTGATTTTGTTATTAGTATAAAAGGGATGATGAGAAAGATGGTTTACTAGTTGATGAGTGGAGCAGATTCAGGTAAAATACTTTTAAGGACAGCATGCATTTATATTTGTTAAGAACATCGGCAGTCACTGTAAACATTTTGAGAAATGTTTCTTGGCATATATAATAAGCATTCTTTTGTGAAATTAATAACTTATTTTTTGGTTAGTGTTAGGAGTTATTCATATTTGGGGACAATAGCAAGAAGTCCTTTTTCTCTTTTTGAAGGAGGACAAAGTTTCATGAAAACTTAGGTAATAAGGGATTAATTTAAAAATAGCAGGTAGGGTCACCTGGCTGCCTCGGTCAGTAGAGCATGTGACTCTTGTTCTCAGGGTTGTGAGTTTGAGCTCTACGTTGGATGTAAAGATTACTTAAAAATAAAAATTAAAAAAAAAAGTAGCATGGATACTTTGAACTTAACCTCAGAATTATAGTGACTACACAGCTGGTTTTGTGTTTAGAGAATCGGGTGTACCTCACTTACTTTTATCATTTGTTAATGGAGTAATAGTAATAGTTCACTGTTTTACCTAATAAAGTAATTGGGGATTAAATGGAATCATTTACATGAAAAGTTTAGCACAGTTCCTGTATAGGGCTCAAAGACAAATGTTAGTAGTAGTAAAAGAAAAAGAATACTAAAATGTTTTGATTCTTTAAGTTCATTACAGTAGAATTTTTTCTTTATTCAGTGTGAAAGTTAGCTAAAGTTTAGAATATTGCATATAAGTAATATTATCCTTGGGGATGTTTCTATTATTTTTTAACTCAGCATCTGCTTTTTTGATGGTTTCAAATATATGTCATCATCATCTACTATTCTTTGACTTAATAACTCCATAATTATTTGCTGAATGAATGAATAAATATTCTAATTGACTCTTGGTTTTTCTCATTTTTGGATTTCCTTCCCTGATTGTTTTTTGTTTTGTAATAGTGTGAATCATAGGAAGTTGTAGTTTTTTGCTAGTTCAGGAATAGTTGGTTGCATATCATTCTAATGGTCCACTCTAAGTAGTAAATTTCTAATAGTCTTCTTTCATCATTTCCTGCTCCTGCTGTTTTCTACTATTTCTGCAGCTATTTTTCAATCCTGTCTGTGACCATTTTGTTTATTCTGGGTTTTGGGGGTTTTAGCGGATTGGGGGGTTGTTTCCTGTTCTACTTTTTGCTTTGTACTCTGTTACCTTGTTTCATCTCTCTTTTTTCTCTGTTCATGGAAGCTGTTTCTGCCCTTCCCTTTGTGTATTTCTGGAAACCTGGAGACTTTCTTGGTGAGCTGTTTCTATGGACATTTAATAACAATTTCTAATGCATGTTTCTTGAAAAGCCCAAAGTTAAGGTGTTAGAACAGGAGAAGCAAGCATATTTTTATTTCTTCTTCTTTTTTCTTTAATTGAATGTATAATATTGACAGTAACAGTGGTAGATTGTAGTCTTAAGGTAGGTGATTCATCTCTGTTGACCATAATTGGAGAATATCCTCTTTTCTAAACTTCCCATTTTTAGGGGTGCCTGGGTGCTTCAGTCAAGTTAAGCATTTGACTTTAGCTCGGGTCATGATCTCACAGTTCGAGAGTTCGAGCCCTGCATCAGGCTCTGTGCTGACAGCTCAGAGCCTGGAGCCTGCTTCGGATTCTGTGTTTCCCTCTCTCTCTCCCCCTCCCCTGCTCATATTCATTCATTATCGCTCACTTTCACTCTTTCTCTCTCTCTATCAAAAATATTTTAAAAATTAAACACTTTTTTAAACTTCCATTCTTACAGCTCAGGCAAAAATCTTAATTACTTATTCATGATCCCAGCCCAGAAGTTCTCTGGTTTTATCCTAGTGCCTAGAAAAAAACCTGTTTGCAAGGATAGCAGTTTTCTGCTTGGGGAGAACTTGTAGCCTAAGGGAGAAACAAGTTATCTTTGAGACTGAATGTCTCTTCTAAGCAAGAGGATATTTAACTAGATGTTAGCTTCTGTCTCCTGATTCTAGTCTTTCTCCGTTTACCCACTGAATATATCACTTTGGCTTTCCCACAGTCAGCTTTCCACATCCTAAGAAATCTTTTTCTCAGCTGTATTCTCTTCCTGTGTTCTTTTCTCTTTTTCTCAACATATTAGAATCTTAAAAATAATATTCTTTACTTGTGGCCTTACTGCCTTTTTTTCTTTTTTAAGATTTTATTTTTAAGTAATCTCTATGGCCAATGTGGGGCTCAAACTTACAACCCCAAGATCAAGAGTCACATGCTATATTGACTGAACCAGCCAGACATCTCTTTTGCGTCATGTTCTACTTAACATTTTAGAGCCTGGGTTTTATATGCTTGCTACTTTCTTGAAAGTTGTTCTCAGGCATTTAAAAATCTTGTTGCCAAATTCAGTGGCAGGTTTTTTTTTTTTGGTTGTTAGTATTACTACATTTAGCATTAACAACTTTTTATTGAGGTTTCTCTAGTGTTTTTGAATTTATGCATTACTGATTCTTCTCCAGTCTTTGATTACTACCTCCTTAGCTCTTCTTTTTGAGTCCTAAAATTCCAGCATTTCTTCAGGAGCCTCCTTAAATCTCTTCTTTTTCCTCGTTGTTTTCTTTGTTAGCAATATCATAGTTCAATTCAGTCTTCTAGGGGAGCCCTTCCCAAATCTTTATATCTAGCTATGTTTGTACATCCCAGTTTCAGCTCTTCATTTCCGGCTATCTGCCACTCTGTGTACCACTGGTACGTCAACCCACTATGTTCAAAAGAGTGTCCACTCCCTGTTTCTGCATTCCAGATTTATACTAATAGCAGTAGTACGCAACTGGTTGTTCAATCTTGAAACCTTAGAGACTTCTTTGATTCCTTTTTATTGTTGGAATTTGTTTTTTATAGCCGATCTTTTTTTTAATATTTAATGTTTTATTTATTTTTGAGACAGAGAGAGCATGAGCGGGGGAGGGGCAGAGAGAGTGGGAGACACAGAATCTGAAGCAGGCTCCAGGCTCTGAGCTGTCAGCCCAGAGACCAATGTGGGGCTCAAACCCAGGAATGTGAGATCATGACCTGGGCCAAAGTTGGAGACTAATCGACTGAGCCATCCAGGCGCCCCCAATCTTTTTTTTTTTTAATACCTTGTATTCTCTTGTGTGTATACCAAAACATTATTTTCTTTTGTTTTTTTTGTTTGTTTGTTTTGCATTATTTGACTGATTAATTATCCTGCATTTCCCATTCTCCATACTTGTCTATGTGATTAATCTTCTTAAAGCACAGTGCTCATGTTTTCCTTATCTTAGTATTTATTGATTCCCTCTTGCCTGTGCAATAAAATCTAGGCATTTAGGCCTAGCATTCACAGCCTCATATAATGACGTGGTCAATATGGTTGGAAGTAGGATGGAGAAGAATCAGGTTTGATGTTTGACTATAGGAGTGGGAGATAAAGCCAAGCTTTTAGTCAAAGAGCCCCATGTTTCTGAGCTTGATTATCTAACATAATTAATACGCAATCATCTAAAAAGCATTTAATCATAATATCTATGTCCTTGTAGCACTATTCCTTTATTATAAATAATCCTTTCCCCAAAGAATAACATTGTCTTAATATTCCACCAAGGTTTAAACTCTTCCCTACCAAGATTTAAATGATCTTGTCATCATTTTTTAAATGTTTATTTTTATTTTTGAGAGAAAGATGACGAGCAGGGGAGGGGCAGAGAGGGGGGCACAGAGGATCTGAAGCAGGCTCCGAGCTGCTCTGTAGCATCCTGATGTGGGGCCTGAACTCATGAACTGTGAGATCGTGACCTGATCCGAGGTCAGCCGCTTAACTGACTGAGCCACCCAGATGCCCCACCATCTTTTATTCATGTACTCTGAATATTTTTCTCTGTTAGTTCTGATTATTTTCTGCCACCCATAGGCTTCCTCTTTAGAGGAATTCTTGCCAGTCCCCCAACAAAAATAGTGATTGTTTTAAATGACTAATTTAGTTTGAATAACTATATGACTTATTAATTTGTTCATTTCTTTCATAGGAAGGACCATTAAGACCTGTTCTTGAATACATTGATCTGATCAGCAGTGATGATGAAGAGCCTAGCACCTCCCATAGTGATGTAAGTACATTATATTTGATTTGCTTTTCTTTCACTTTAGTCATGTAAGCGGCCTTGTCTAAAGACATTTATCAAGTCAGTGATGGCTTTGTTGAGGAGCTGTAGTACTTTAGAGAATGGCCCATTTCTGTAGAATGAGCCATAGAAGGTATCCAGTGAGACGTTTGCCCAGAGCATCTCCTACTTCCAGTTTTGTTTTTTACTTTCAATGAGGATGCGAAAGGATAACATGATACAGGAAAGTTCTAAGCCTTGAACATGGTAACTGATAAAAGGGATGGAATAATAAAAACTGCAAATTTTTGGCTCCTTGTGCCCTTCTCCTTTCCTGTCTCTCCTCAGGTGCTATGTATAACGATCCTTTTCTTCCAGAACCATGTGGCCACAGAAAGTTTGTTTTATCTTGGAAGAAAGGATATGTGAAGATCCTTTAGGAAAATGGAATGTGGGGAAGGGTTATAGGTGGTATAGTATTTCAGTCGTCATTCCTTTTAACCTTGTATGTCCCTCACATATTTAGAGTTTTTTTCTCTTACCTGTGATTTATTGGTTGTGGGTTTGACCCTTAAACTAATATTTCCCTTACTCTGAGAACCAAACTAGCTGAGCCCTTTGTAGCAATCTTGTCTTTCATTTGTCTTAGCCCAAATTCTACTAATGGGCTGTTTTCTGGATGGATCAGAGACTCCTGGCTTTTATTCAAAGTGGCCAGAATATTTCTTGCTTTATGATACAAGGGATTGAGACTTGGACTTTGAATCAGTATGCCTAGGTTTTAGTCTGAGCTTTACTCTTTGTAATTCTGTGACTTTGGATCAATTAAACAGCTTTTAATCTTAATTTCCTTATCAAGTAAGAATAATACCTACCTCACAGGGTTGTTGTGAGGACAAAATGAGGTAACATACGTATTATGTAAACTCCTTGGAAACAACAAATCATAAAGTAGGACTATGCAACTGGGAAGTTTTGTTATTCATGGAGAGTGAACAAGAGAGAATCTTCAAAGGGGCTCAAAAGTGACTCTGCAGTGGGGACTTTGAGAAATATTTTTTTATTTTGTTTTCAGTGGAACTTTTCCCAAGTTCTCTGTACTATTATAAGCTCCCACTTGTTGACTTACATACATTGAATGGAATTTTTTTTTTTTAAAGACTGTTAATCACCAGTAGTCTCCCCACCTCTTCTTGTCCTAGCAGGAGACCAAGCAGTAGGCTAAGATGGCATCAATTGAACTGGGCTTGTTTTTACTCTCTTTTTTTAATAGAGTGCCAGATTATTGCCACTAGTTGGTATTGGGTTCTGGGATAGTAAAGCTTGTGGATTTGACTTCTGTGATCCCCTTGCTGACCTGTATAGTGGATTGCATCATTCATTGTTATTATGATAATTGAAAAAATTGAGTTCTACTTAACTCGTCATGCATCTCTGCACTTGAAAGTTAACATATTAAAAGCATTTTTTTTTCTTCCTTGGTTTTCTTGTTCATGTGGATAACCCAGAGAATGCCTGAGTCTAAGGTGCCATCCTCTGAGAATCATCGCCCAGAAATGTGCTCTAGCTGCAGTGTTCCTCTTCCCATTGGAGACAGCAGCTCCTCCTCTGGGAGTTGCACCAGCAGTCCACAAAGGATAGTTTCTCAACCTTCTTCTGTTGAGAACCCATTGGAGAACCAGAAAAATGACCAAAATAATTCAGATATTAAGATTTCTGAGACAGAGACACTTAAGCCATCACAAAATTATCAGACTCTGCCTTCATCTCCAGTTCTGGTCCCCCAAGAATCTTTGGCCTCTTCCGAGGTCAAGGAGGATTTACCTGTAGAGTCTTCTGCAGCTTCACAGCATGGACAGGACGCCATCCTTTATCTTCAGACACAGGTGGCTGAGATGTCCCGAGTGATACGTGATCTGCAGTCTAGGAGCTGTTTTAGATTTCATCATTCTAGGCCAAGTGAGAACTCTTCAGTTCCATGGGACATCTCCACCTCCAAGGATGAGAATTTATCTACAGTTGATGAAGAAGCTGACTGCAAGTCCCCCTCAGCTGATGACAAAGGACAGCCAACTGACCCCAGTCAGTCTAGTTTCACAGGTCTTTTGAAAAGAATGGAACAAAGAGGTGTTATAAAGAGAGTAACGTTACAGTCTGAAGCAGAATCGTGTGAAGGGAAACCTGATTATGTGACCTCTAAGAAACGTTTGGTTCCTCCATTGCATCCTCTTCTGAGAATTGCCACCACTGAGGTTTTTAAAGACCCTGCTGATTGCCATCCTTCTTCCTTCATGGGGCACAGGGTATATCCTGTGGCCAAGGATACCTCTCCTTTCCAACCAAATCCACCAGCCGAGGGCCCTATTGTAGAAGCATTAGAGCACAGCAAAAGAGGAAGCACAACATCTCCTCTAGATTCTACCTCAAAAGAAATGGAGGTCATGGGTTGTAGATTCTACCATGCTGCTTCCATTGCAGCCCGAGCTGCTAGCTACATGGCCTATATGACTCAGTATCAGCGTAAACTCTGGGAAGACATGGAGGATCTGGTTCACGACCCAGAGTTTGATCGTGGAAAAGCAAGATGTATAATATCGGATGGTATGGATGCTGGCCTTTGGCAGCTTTGTACTACTAGGGACATAATGGATTCTGTAGTCAGAGTTATGGCAATGGCGATAGACTACAGAAGACAAGCATGGCTTCGACTTACATCTCTCACTAAGAAAACCCAGGAGAAGATCTCGCACTTGCCCTTTGATGGTACTTCCCTCTTTGGACAAGATGTAAATGCTGTTGTTGCAGAAGAAAACAGTATAAAAGAAAATGATTATAGAGACCACAACAAATACTATAACCAACATCGATACTTTTATAGTCATGATCAGAAAGCACATTATCACAATAGAGGATATTCCAAAGGAGATTGGTATAAACCTCGAAACCACCCCTATAGACATAGAAAAAAGGGAGACTCTCCAGAACGTCATGGGTACAAGAATTAATAACCTGTTTGCATTCAGCAGTGTAGTCATCCAACTATTTTACTTATTCCTCCCCACTCAAACAGGATCTACAGGTAGGAGGTCACCTCAGAAACTAAATATATGTCTGGAATTATCACAGCTAACATTTAATTCTAGACTTTTGAAATAGAGACTCATCTCTTATTGACCAAGTAACAGTAGAGGCTTTCATCTAAGTAGGGTTGGACAAACGTTTACTCATTATTTCTGGCCCAAAATAAGTTTGGAGGAAGGTACTCAGGAATCTGAATCCTCTTGTGCTTAAAAAAATAGAAATGATCGGTTCCTCAGGAAAAATCTTATTGATAAACTGAGGACTAGCAGATTTGGGGTCTGGAAGTAACTTGCTACTAGATCTCTGTTCACTAATGCCAGAGGCAGATCCTTCATTTTTTATGTCATCAGTGCTTCCTTGTTCAGGCTTCAGCTTATCAGATCTTCACAAAATTACAAATCTTCGTTGTACTCTGTTTATGTCAGGACCATATGACTCCTCAAGAGTCCATACTATTCTTCAAGCTCTCTGAGACTTCAGAATCAACCATGCAACTCTATGTGAAGAACTGGAATACAAATCAAATTTTGCCAAATCCAGTTTGCTTCCAGTGGGATGGCTAGATGTTACAGGTCTGCTGTGGACACCAGCTGGAAAACGACTTTCCTACTTGTAACATCTCTAGAAATTTTCACAGTAACAATCTTTATGGAGACTGATGGCTACATGTCATTACCACTCAAAGCTACATGTGAGAGAATTCTTTGTTATCATCATGGCCTAAGTCTTTGACCTGTCAAGCTCTCAGATATAAACAAACTGTGAGACCCATCATGGTGTTCTCTCAGGATATTCTAGGCCTTTCACCAGGATGACCTTCTTAAACCTACCTTCTAAACAGCTTTTTTGAGCTTGATAATTTCATCACTCTAAACACAAAAAAGATATGTGCATTAGTGCTCTGGAAATGAAGGATGTTCTACCATCCAGGCATGCAAATCTGAACTCTTACAGGAGAATTCCATACATGCCTGACAATCTGGTCCTCTTACTGTAATAAAGAGGGATGCCATCAAACTAGATGATCTTGAGAATCCTTAAGTGTTAGAGTATAACTATGGATGTAGTAAAGAGAACATCGCCCACAGTTTTGTTTCTGGATATCTGTTTAAATGATAATATCCATTAATGATTTCTTAAAAGTCTGAAATCAAGACTTCGATGACATATTCTTGGTTTATTGGTTGCTTATTCTAGTCAGACTGTTAATCACAGAGAGGACTTATCTTTTTGCTCCAAGTTGGTTCCATTAATAGTTCTTCATGATTCTGGAACTGGCAGCAGATACCTCAATTGTATGTCCCACAGTATCTTTTTAATCTCAAGGCAGTGGCTGTACAGTATACCACCCTTAGATCCTCATTTTCACAGCATGACTTCAAAAATGGAAAAAAGTGTCAAATTTGAGGGGTCAGAATACATCACCTAGTAGTATTTGCTTGGCAGCCAAAAATTTTTTATCAACGGACTTAACACTTTGTAACTTCTTAGTTTGTAAAACTTCTGCGTTTTTTTCATCTGCTTGATCAGAATATTTTGGGTTTACTATTAGTGGAATATAACTTTTAGGGTTCATGTGGTTTCTATTTCTGGCCATAGTTCTTGCACAGTGGTGATTTACATTTTCCCTAGTTCCCCACTTTTTAATAGTTGGAGTTCATTCCCCTTCTATTGCAACTATATTCATACCCTTTTTATTACTTTTCTTCTTCTCTCTGGTGAAGATGCAACAGAGGTTGCAGATATAAACATCCCTACTTAGAAGAAGTTATTTTATTTTGTCAGATAATTTCAGAGTACTTTATTGGTCCTATTTGTAGATTAAGCTTAAACAAAACAACACACTTGATAGCGGAGATGATCTTGCAGATTTGGTCAAGTCATATCTAGAGTTAACATTTACCTACCTGAAAAGACACAAGGGCCTAAGAAATCTTAATGATTTTTATAGTTTGATACATGTCACATCAGTTCGGCAGTTCTGTGCCCTTGACCTGGCACTACATAGCTTTTTTGAAAGGACTAGTCACAGGTGAACTCCATGGAGAGAGAGACCTTGGAACTGTTCTGTATGGCTACCCGTAGTTCCCAGTTAGTGAAGGCTACTTTAAACTCCTCCCACTTGTCTATTTCTCCCCTTTCCTTCCCTGAATCAGATCATGGGGCTACAAATTTGATGATTTTTGAAGTCCTCTTATTTTGAAAATCCAAACCAAAAAAGATGATAGGTGAAGATGAAATTCTCTGAAACTGCTTTGGCACTTCGACTTAGCGTGTGCCTCCTTTTAAATTTTTGTTTTCAATTGTGGTTAGAAAGAAGACAAAATAAAATTTACCACCTTAACCATTTTTAAGTGTATAGTTCACTAGTGTTAGTTATATTTATGTTGTATAGCTCTTCAAGTATTTTATAAAACAGCATTGCTGCTCTCTTCCTTTTGTGTTATTTATGTTGCTAAGTTAACATTGCGTTAACACTTTCCAATTGATATGCTTAAGCATCTCCAGAGAATTTTCCTAAAAGTGAAAAGGTGTTGAGGAATCCCCAAATTGTTGATCGAATAGGTAACTTCTGAAAGGGATTTAGATTTGGCAGTTGATTGGGATTGTCAGAATGCAGTAAAATGGAAACAGCTTTTAGCTATAGATCATTCAGTTTCTTGACTGCAGAAGAAACAATAACCTTGTTTAAAATCTTCCTCTGGCATACTTGAATGTGATGGTGTTATAAAACTTAGAATGGGGACTAGTTCTAGGGAGACAACCCCAATAGTGTATGGAACTCACAGTTAGATGATAAGTTTTCATACTGTGCCTGCCATGTGCAGAGCCTGCCACAAAAATTCTCCATTAGGCGAACCTGTCTAAATGCTCTAGGTTTTCAGGAAGCTTTGGGATAATTGCAAATTTAATGATTTGGTATTCTCAAAAGGGATGCGACTAATGATCCTTTTTCTTCAAAATGTTTTTCTCAACATAAAATATATGTGAAGACAATATGATTTCTTGCAGTTATTGTGTACAGAGAAAAGGTTTCCATTGTTATATGAAGTGCCTTTTTAAATTTCAGCCTATTGTTTAAAACTTAACATTTTGATGTCTTGCATATGTTGCTGATGGTATTTATGTGAGTTCTGTACAGTTTTTTTAAATCTTAGTTTATTCATCATCTGTACAATTGCACTATCTAAATGTACTCTCCTTCTGAATGTTAATGTTTTCTTTATAGCACTGTTAACCCATTTCAGAAGGTTATAGAGTATGCCCCTTCCCCTTTATTTAAGTAACATTATAGTAGTTCATTTTGGTTATTAGTGATTGGCTCAGTTTCCTGGGCATTAAGGCAGCTTTGTTTTCTTTCTGCAGCTTCTAGGTTTTCTGATTGAGTCATTTGTCTCATATCTAACCTTGTTCAAAGCCATGGTAACACAGCTTATATTTGATAAGTGGAAGTGTTTACTTGGCAAGAAGAAACAAGGACATTAGGAAAAGCAGTAGATTTCCTGACACTTTATCCTTTGTTTTTAGATGGTGTGACAACTTCCTTATCAGTATAATTGCATTTAAACTTTTTTTTTTAAACTGTGTGGCAGCTTCTTTATAATTCCATTTATTTAGCCCTCAAAATGACATTTTGAGGGGAGCATAAAATCTTTCAGGATACCTGGATACTATTTAGTAATTACATTAGTACTATACTAATAATTTACTGAATGATACCTAAGTGACCTGATTGATAATGTTCTTAAGGGTCCAATATATCCAGTATAACCTCTCAGGTACTAAAAACAAGGAGGTTGAAATAGACACAATCCAGAATCCCTTCTAGCTATAAAATAGGATACAGAGTTAAGTGGCATGAATAAGTAGACTTAAATGCCACATTCACTATTCTTGAGGCTGTAACTTAGTGGGATTCTGATGAAGGTTAGAAATCATGGACTAAGTCTTTGTAGGAATAGTTTAAAGGTTGCAATAAGTAAAAACTTTTTTTTTTTAACATGAGGCATATTTCGCCCCAGATTTGCACTGTTTAGGTTCCTTGTGTTTGAAATTTGCCATTCTTAATGTTAGTGGTAGTCCAGTGATTGATTGTGATAACTGTACATCTTATGCATGCCATTCTGTTGGCCAGGTCCATTCTGTGTAGTTTTCATTTGTGGATACACAAACCAATCAGTTCTTCCACTTTTCACTTAAAATATATAAGTGGAAGTTATCATTTAACCGATAATGATCACTTTTGAATGCAAATCTTTTAGTTATTTTTCCAGAAATAACAAGTTTTGTAAGCCATTAAAAAATTATTTTATGAAATTTCCCTTCCTGGATGAATGTTGAAAATATTGTTTTATTCTTTTTTTCTTATTGACTAGCAGGATAATATTTTTGTACTACCTTTGTCTTTTTTTGTTGATTGACTTTATAGTAATGAAAACTTTTGTATAGTCGTGTTTGGTACCATTGAGTTATCTTATTACTGGAAGTTATATTTGCTTCCAGTGGAATATATCTGGAAGTGATCACAGTCCAACCATGTCCTTTTGATGTTATTGTATCAGTTATTTCGTTCTTTATTTGATCTTCTCCTTTATGTAGCACCTCTTTCTAAAAGGATGTCAGATCTCCCCCTAATCTCTTTGATGTAGATTATATTTTTTATTCTCCCAGTATTTACTAGCCAGTATTTTGATGTGGCTTTGTATTTGTATACTTAAATACAATGCCTTCAGCATTATTGTAAGAGATTTTCTAATTTTCTCTTTTAATGTCCTTTTTTAAAAAAAGTAGCCAGTCCAGTCTCTGGAACTATTATTTTCTGGCTATTAAACTTTCATCAGTTTCTAATGCCTTCTCATTTAATAGTAGTATTTTCTCATTTTGCATAGTTTTTACACTATTATTACGTATAGTTTACAGTTAATTGCATCTTCACATGAAAATGTTAAGCCCATACCATGGAGTTATAGAACAGCTCTGACACACAGTGTATCTTAAAGTTAACTACTTTTTCTCTAGGTCTTAAGGGCTTTACTTGTTTTATTGAGATAAATGTCTATTTCAAATGGTCTCTTGGATTTTCTGATGCCTTGTTGAGAATTCAACAAGAATTCTCAGGTCGTCTGTACTTTCTTTAAGGACTTTGGAGATCTCTCAAGTTGTATTGAGTTTTCTAATAATCCTAAGTATATTCTTTGGTAGAAGTGAAAGTAAATGCTTTATATCTAGTGATATTTTAAATTTCTCCTTTGATCTTAAATGCTTCAAGTGTTACTATTAGTTCTGTTAGTAGTCTTTTTATAAGACCTACTTTGCTATGCTATTTTTTTTCCCATGAGCTATCTATCATATGTTTTCTGTTTTCTTTCATTGTCCATAAGAGTAGCTCTATCACGTCATTCACTTTTAAGGGCTGCAGTAAGAAATCTTGTTAACTCCCACTTTATCTGTGATGGCTGTTTCACACTATTTAGTGTGCATTTAACACTAATATACTATAAGAATTATCATGTTTGTGGTCCCTTTTATCTATACCACTTATAGTTTGTAGGGCAACAATGATGTAGATGATTGGGGGGAAACATTTTCCAAGTCACTAAACAGTCTCCAGTTTTCAGTTACATTTTTGGGAACATATTTGATTACATTAAACATCCTTCTGTTAGGTGTGCAGTCCATTCCTTTCTGCCTTGGTTCAAGTATAGTCAGTTTTGTATTCGCCTCATTTAGACTCATAGCAAGAGTTGCAGGCACGTTGGTCTTTGTCTGATGGCTTATAACAATTCCTATTTACGTTTAGCAAAAATCTATTTTGAGATCTTGAAAGCACCTTGATAGCCTTGAGTCTATTGTCTTCTTACCTTGGAAGCAAGTAGAGGAGAAAATTTTCATTTTTAGAGCTTACATTTACTAGGCTATGTGCTAACAGTTACAAGGCATTCTTGAGGAAGAAATTCACCCTTATTTTGCAGAGGAAATGAAGCATCATTAAGCACCTTATTCAAGTGGTGGAACCTGGCTTTGAATATAGACTCTGCCTCCACAGTCTCAGTTCAGCATTAACACTAATGCTTCCTCTATATATTTTTCAAGGCTCTGCTAAAGTGTTAACTTTTCTGATGAGCTAATTTGACATTTACTAATCTTTTTCTTCCCTAAACTTTGTATTTATGGTTGTACTCTCATCCCTTAGTATTTGATGTCTTAATATTAACTAATTCCTGGTCATTTCATCTGTCAGACGAGAAACCCTAATGTCTTAGTTTTCCCATTGAGATTTTACTATGTGGGACTAAGATTGTTTTTGATGTGTGGTCATTGACTTGTTTCATATATTCCATTCATTTTTGGCAGTGATCATTTTAGTCATGGTTCTTTTTGCTTGTTTTTTTTCCGCATACCTTTTTTGTTGGATCTGTTTTGTTTCAGATACACACTTAAAATTTATTTTTGTTGTTGTTGTTGTTGTTGTTGTTGGCATCTTTAGAATATTGGCTAGGAGGGAAGGTGGGATGTTGCAAAGGACATGGTATTTAAATTCAAAGACCTTGATCTGAGTATTATTAAGTCATTTATTTTCTGAGCCTTAGTTTTCCTACTCTCAAATGAGGTAATGCACGGAAGTACTTTGAAAACTTAAAAATCCAGTATAGATTTCTTTTATAGTTGTGCTGTTTCTACACACGTTTGTAGATATAACTGTGGGATGGTATTGGGTATAAGTACAGATACATTTTAAGATGTATATTTAAGAGCATGTAGTAGTTCATGTTATCAGATCATGTTCCCCTTGTTTACAGTTTTTTAAGGCTCAACCATTAAGCTATATTGCAAGCCCATCAATGGACTAAGTCATTGAAAGGCATATTTAAAGTAAAATAGTCTCTTTTTTTCAAGTGCAAACTAAGAAATGCTCATGATAATAAGAAATAAAAGAATGTAGAATGAAGAGCTAGGATATGTAGGTACGTGTATACAGTTTTTGATGGATGCTGTTTTGTCACTTTGTGTCTATGTTGGCAACAATCTTTTATCATCATTATCGATATTTATGTGCAGGCAGACACTGAGGAAGGTCTGGGGGTACTGGGAGTTCGTAAGAGTTGGTATATTCTCTTAAGGAAATACCAACACAAGGTAATTGTCCTGTTTAGAGGAATGCCTGTGATGAGGTTGGAACAAAAGAGGGGGCCCATCTAGAGGGATCAAGGAAGCTTTTCTTACTTAGCAAATACTTGAGCTGCAGTTTGGAACATGATTAGAGAAGAGACAGTTGGACTAATGGAGAATCAGGAGCCAGGCATTGAGATGAAACCGCGAATACAAAGGCATGTGGAACATCCTGTCTGGTTTCAGAATTGTAAGGAACAGCATTTATGGAGCACAATTGAGATGAGGCTGAAGAGAGAGGATAAATTATCCATGAAAATGTACTGGCTCCTACCTATTCAAAGTGTACCAAGTTTGTATCGCCATTACTTGTAAGGTTATAGAAGTAGTCTGTCTGTTCTAGAGTTCACTTTGTACCATAGTCACCTGTGGACATCTAGAACAATTCTTTTTCTTCCCTGAACTGAGCCAAAGGAGGATTATTGGTCAGTGCACCCCCAGCCCTAGGGATAGACAGCTCAAGCAGTGAAAAAGAATTGAGGCACTAGTAGAGAACACCTTTGAAGATGAGCAGGATGATGACACTGACGTGGAATGTTACATTATGGGTATACAGTTGCATACTTCAGGACCTCCTGTTGATTGGCATTGTGTCCTTAGCGTAGCTAACTGTGGCTAATCTTCCTGTACTTTGACTTATAGATAATTTGAGGGTGGATTTGGGGAAAAAGAAGATATTTCTAAAAATGTTGCTTCATTGGAGTTTGGAGGTGTTGTACTGAAGAAAGACCTGTGAACCTTGTGCCAGTGTTCCCTCCAGCAGCACCCAAAACACATTTTGTCAACTTCCTGTTGTTTTTTTCTTTCATTTGAGTTTCTTTTCTTGCTTTTGTTGCCACTTTGTCACTTTTTCTCTTTTCATAATTCATCCTTTTTCTTTCTGTGCCAGAGGTATAGCAGTGGCACTCAGGGTTAAAGCTATAACTCCCCCTTTCTAGCTTCAGAGGTATTTTAAAATTTCGCAAGTTCCAAAGTTGTTTTTGTTTGCGGTCATATGCTGAAGGAGAATCAAAGTCATTCTTCCCAGGAGGGGTTTTTATAAGTATAGATATTGGCAGTTTACCCAAAAGACAGTACAGGAGGAAGAATCTTAACACGTTTGGTGGTACTAGCCTTCTTAAATGAATAAAGTACTTTACAGTATGGGGTATATCTATGTATGTTTTTAAGTTTGCTCATATAAATCAGATGTTCTGTGTACTTTGTAAACAATAACCAGTTGGGGGTGGGAAGATGATTGCTTTGTACAAAAGGGTTGTTTCCTGGTTCCAAAGCTTTGCTGCTGGAGATGGTAAATAAATATTGTACTGCTTTGCTGTGCTTATTCCTTCTGCTCTCTCTGTATTTGAATATAAAATTCTTGAGAAAAATTGTTGCTTTTCAAAATGTCATTTTGGGGTATGGTTTGAGCCATAAGTGGGGCATAAGGGGCTTCTGGTAAACCACTTCTGGGAATGCAAACTTCAGACCGAACTATGGACCACAGCTTTAGGATGGGCAGTAATAAGCAGGCTTTGAAATTTGAGTTTGTGTGAAATAAGTTGTTTCAGCAATTCTTTTAAAATTAATTATACTAGTCAAATGGATAGGTAATATGATTTGCAAAGTTAATTACACTTTTGCATTTGATTGCTCCTTTGAGCTTTTTTTAAACTTCGGATCCCTTATAGAAGATAAGGATAATGGCCAGAATAATCATTCTCCAGTTAATGCCTCTCTGACTAGTTTGTGCCAGGTAGTATTCAGGAAGGATACTATAACAACAAATAAACCTTTTCCTTGGATTGTTCTCTATATTCCCTCTCCCTAATCTTCCCCCCTACCTCCAACGAAGCTCATCTTTCCTTATTACTGGCTTTTCTGTAGCCAAAAGAGTGCCTTTGGTGAGTCAGATACGGAACAGGGTTGTTGTGATCACCTCTCTGGATGACTTTACAGTGCTTGCTCTTGGCTTACATCACCCTGTAAGGAGTGAGAATTAGTCCATTTCATAGAGAGCTCCGTTGGCTGTATTCATATTTCCATTAAAAAATTTTGTGTAATGCCAAATTTGATAGTTAACAACTAAAGTGCTTTTTAGATAGAAATTGGTGGTTACTCATCATAAAAAAGCCTCAAATGCTATAAGGCCACAAACTATTAAAAAATGGTAATTTCTTCTGTGAAACCCTGCCTTATTCAGTATTGTTTCTAGAAATTGCTTTTAAAAAGCAGAGTTACTCTTTTAGTCCTGTATTTCCTTTGACTTGGCAAATATTTCTAGAAAACCGACTTAGCTAGTTATGGCAGTAAGAAGCTCAACTTTTGGGTGAGTAGATGAGTGAAGAGTAAAATGGAAAATTTTTCTGTATTTAGTATTTGAAAAAGTTTATTCATGAGACCTTAGGAAAGTTTTATTAAACAGGTTATAGCCCATTTTCTCAACATTCAGTACCGAGTCCAGTTCTTAACTACCAAAGGGGAGTTGGCAAGTTTATGGCACTTGGCTTCTTAAACCATAATACGCTGAAGGACTGAGAGAGAATAGACCAAGAAATAGGCTTTTGTAGATGAATTTTAAAAGAAAACCCACCTGTGAAATTCAAGTTCTAGTTAAAATTACTTTTGGGACATTATTAGCTTTCTTGTGAGTAAATACATATATTGAGAAAGGACCTTGGTCATTGGAAAAGTTAAGAGTGTTGCTCTCTATGTTTATACTCCAAAAAGGAAAAGAGGAAGGTCAGGTCTAGGTTGAATAAGCTAATATTTTTAAGTTTCCATTTTTAATTTGGCTAAACATACTTTTAATTATTTAAGTACACTTAAAAATACAAATGAGTATGTGTACTTCATTTTTTAAAGCATATATGTATGTAAGGGAAAATATAAAATCTTAAGTACATTTTACCTAAATGCTTTTTGCTTTAAAATAGTAATGGTGTTTGACATGAAAACTGTGTAAAATATACTTTCCTGTTAGTCCTTAAGTCTGTTGAATAGGACTTGCCTTAGTTATGATTAATATCTTTTTCTGTTAGGTTTGGAAAATAATGTAATCTTGTCATTGGTTTTCTAGAGGGAAAAATCTGGAGGAAAAAATGTTAAATACAATTTACTAACAGATTATGTTGCTCTAGACACAGAATTTCCATCTACCCTTATGAAGTATAAATGTTAAACTTATATTTTTGTAAGGGATTAATTTAAACCAAATCCATCTTTACCAAACAAAAGAGAGAGCCTCAATTCTTTTTGTCTTTATACTATCTTGTTCACTAAAAACTGAAATTTCATGGGGTCACTGGGTGGCTCAGTCAGTTAAGCATCCTACTCTTGGTCAAGTTCAAGTCTTGATTTCAGGGTCGTGAGTTTAAACCGCAATGTTGGGCTCTGCGCTGGGTGTGAATCCTACTTAAAAAAAAATTGAAATTTCATTAATAGGTTTATTACATGTGCTTACTGTAGAAATATTAGGAAATAGAGATAAGAAAAGAAAAACTCTCCAGACAAAAAGAAACACCTACTGTTAACATTTTTGATTTATAGCTTTCTAGATTTTACTTAACATTTTATTTAACAAAAGACAAAATTATTTTCACTTAAATATAAGTGAGAGAAAAAAGATATTGAAATATATAAGATGATAACTTCATCGATTAGTGGTATTTTGTGCCATTTTGCCATTAATTTACCTATTTAATGATATTGTATGATTTTACAGTTCACATAGATCAGTTTAACATTAATGTTAGAAATTTAATAGTTTCTAGGACGTCTTTGTTAGCTCATTAAACTTGATTAGTAAGTGAAAGTATTAATTACTTTGAAAATTTTGTCTAAATCGTGGAATTCACACTGAATGTCACTCCTCATGACCTTTTATGATCAGGATTGTGAGTTCATAATCAAAACTGATTTTAAGTTCAACTGAATTGATTTTGAGGTGGTTATTGGTCTGTAGCAAAAAGAAAAGTGCAGCTAGTTTTTCACAAGGCTAAATTTGTTTAATATGAGACTATTAAGGGAAATTTTAAAGTATCAGCTTGAGGTTGTGTCTTTACTCTTAAGAAATGGTGACCACTGGTATTAGTTCCTTTAAAATGCCTGGTTGGCCAGCTGGTTAAGTGTCCAACTCTTGATCTCATCTTAGGTCTTGATCTCAGGGTGGGGAGTTTGAGCCCTGCATTTGGCTCCGTGCTGGACATAAGCCTACTAAAAAAAAAAAAAAAAAAGATGCCTTTACTTGACAAAATAAGGGACTCCTATTCCAGGCTTTCCTTTTCCCTCTGCCCTCAGGTATGTTGACCATTGAATCCCATTATTACAGATTAGATCTCATAAGAGAGCCTTCTTCCTTTACTGCCCAGGTTATTACCTTCTAGCTTGGAATTTTTGCTCTAACTCAACCACACTACATTAAAACAAGCATTTTTGGGCGCCTGGGTGGTTCAGTTGGTTAAGCGCCTGCCTTCATGATCATGTGGTTTGTGAGTTCCAACCCCATGTCAGGCTCTGTGCTGATAGCTCAGAGCCTGGAGCTGGAGCCTCCTTCAGATTCTGTGTCTCCCCTTCTCTCTGCCCCTCCCATGGTCATGTTCTTGTCTCTCTCTGTCTCTCAATAATAAATTAAAATACTTAAAAAATTAAAAAAAAAAACCATTCTGTCCTCAAGAGCAGAAGAAGTCTTACTTTGACCTGTGCAGGCATTCTTGAAGATTTTGCAGGTTGGGTTCTAGACCACCACAATCACACAAATGTTAAGTGCAGTAGTAGTATGTCTAAAAATATATTCGTATACATATACATACCTTAATTTAAAAATACTGTATTGCTAACAAATGCTAACCATCATCTTAGCTTTCAGTGAGTTTTAACCTTTTTGCTGGTTTTGCCTTCATGATGATGACTTCTGACTGACCAGGTAGAGTGACGGTTCCTGAAGGTTAGGGTGACTGTGGCAATTTCTTAATATAAAATTACAATGAGGTTTGTTGCTTCAATTAACTCTCCATTTCAAGAACAATCTCTCTAGGATGGTAATATTCTAAATCCTTTGGTGTCATTTCAGCAGTCTTCACAGCATCCTCACAAGAGTAGATTCTATTTTCAAAAAATCTCTTTGCACATCGATAAGCAACTCCTCATCTATTGAAGCTTTATCATGAAATTGCAGCAATTGAGTCAAATCTTCAGGATCCACTTCTATCTAATTCCATTTCTCTTGTATTTCCACCACATCTGCACTTAACTTTCTTCACCAAAGTCTTGGACCTCATGAAGTCCTCCAAGAGGGTTGGAATCCATTTATTTCTTCCAAATCCTATTAATATTACTATTTTGACCTCTTCCCATGAACCACAAATGTTCTTAATGGCTGCTACAATGGTAAATCTTTCCAGAAGGTTTTCAATTTTTTGCCCAGACCTATCAGAGGAATCACTATGTATGGCAGCTATAACCTTACAGAATCTATTTCTTAAATCGTAAGACTTGAGGGTTGAAGCTTTTCCTCAATCCATGGGCTGTAGAATGTGTATTGTATTAGCAGGCATGAAAACAACATGAAATCTCAATGTTTATCTCCAACAGAGCTCTTGGATGACCAGGTGCATTGTCATGAACAGTAATATTTTAAAGGAATTCTTTTTCAGCAGGTCTCAACAGTGTGCTTAAAATACTCAGTAAACCATGAGGTAAACAGATCTGCTATCATCCTGGCCTTTTTCCATTTATAGAGCAAAGTAAAGTAAATTTAGCTTAATTCTTAAGGGTCCTAGGATTTTCAGAATGGTCAGTGAGCCTTGATTCCAACTTAAAAGTCACCAACTGCGTTAGCCCCTAACAAGAGAGTCAGCCTGTCCTTGGAAGTTTTGAAACCATGCATTGACTTCTTTCTCTCTAGCTATGAAAGTGCTAGATATTATCTCCTTCCAGTAGGAGGCTGTTTTCATCCACACTGAAAATCTGTGGCTTACTGTAGCCACCTTCATTAATTATGTCAGCTAGTTCTGGGTAAACTACAGCTTCTGCATCAGCACCTGCTGCTTCACCTTGCACTTCACTATTCACTGAAACAGCTTTTCTTAAGCCTGTGAATCAACTTGTGCTAGCTTCAAACTTTTCTTTTTCCTCACTCGACCCTACACAGAACTGAAGAGAGTTAGGGCTTTGCTCTGCATTGGGCTTTGGGTTAAAGGAATGTTGCAGTTGCTTTGATCTGTCCAAACCACTAAAACCGTCTTCGTATCAGCAGTAAGGCTGTTTTGTTTTCCTGTCATTAGTGTGTTCACTAGAGTAGTACTTCTAGTTTCAAGAACTTTTCCTTTGCATTCACAACTTGCCTTTTTGGTGCAAGAGGCCAGAGTTTCAGTCTATCATGGTTTTCAGTATGCTTAACCTCACTAGCTTCATCATTTCTAGCTATTAAAGTGACAAATGTGCAACTCCTCCTTTCATTTGGACTCTTGGTGGCCGTTGTCAGGTTATTAATGGCTTAATTTCAATATTTATGCCTGAAGGAAGGGAAAGAGACAAGGGAATGGCCAGTGGGGCAGACAGTGTTTATGCAGTCTTTATATGCAGTTCATGGTACCCAAAACAATTACAGTAGTAACATCAAAGATCACAGATCAGGATAACAACTACAAGAGGGAAAACCTTTGAAATGTTGCAAGAATTACCAAAATGTGACACAGGCAGGAAGTGAGCAAAGGCTGTTGGGAAGATCACGCTGATAGACTTGTTGGATGCAGGGTTGCCACAAACCTTTGTAGTATCTACAAAGCACAATAAAATGAGGTATGCCTGTATATGCTTAACTTTCATGGATATGTGTACTCCGATTTAACCAGTATTTTTAATCTGACTGCCATTTCTAGGACACAACTTAAATTTGCTTTGTGTAACCCAAGTCTTAGATAAAACATAAAGAATGTATATACCAGAGAATATAAAGAGTTCTTTCTTAGTGTCCAGAGTGAGCACAGACAGGATCACAGAGGCCATATTAGCCTGGCTTCTGAGTTTCTGGAACAGCTTTTCTTCCTGTACAGTGTGACCCTCATTTTGAGACCTTCCGACTCCTGATCACTCACAGATTTTTGTCTGTGTGTCAGACTGCCATTTTAACCGTACCTCTGGTTCCCAAAACTTTTTTCCATAGTCCCTGAACTAGAATTTGCTTCTTAACATTTTCTAACTTGACAACTTTCTTCTTAATTCTATGAAAACACCGCACAACTTCCCCAATGGGAGAGGAGAGGGTATGGAAGAAAAACGGATGCAGAGAATGATCTAAAATAGGAGCAGAGAGAGACTCTCCCCTCCCCAGTGTATCTCTTGAGACTTTAATATTCTTTTCCTTAAAAAATAACTGAGTGGATAGCATTTTTTGTAGATTACTTGCTATAACTGTGGACTCAATTTTAGTATTTAATAGTTTCTAATATGGAATTTAGTCCAGAGTGAGCACAGCAAGTGCTTCAAGAAGGATGCCTCTGAAGATCCTATAGCTGCTAACGTGGTGTTTTGTTTGTTTGTTTGTTTGTTTGGCTTAAAATAACAAATTTATTCTCTTACAGTTCTGGAGACTGAAAGTCCAAGTATGGCCAGACCATACACCTTCTGGCCACTCTAAGGAAGAGTCCTCAACTCTCTCCTCACTTCCAGCAGTTGCTGGCAGTCCCTGGCTTGCAGCTTTGTCACTCGCGTTTCTGCCTCTGTCTCCCACGGCATTCTCCCTGCGGTGACTCAGTTTCTTCATATGGCATTGGCCTCTCTGTGTCTTTATTCTTAACCAATTAACCTTTGACAGCCAATTCCGTTTCTAGCTTGAGAATTTACGTATCTGAAAGTCTGACCTTAGAAAAACTGTAAGGACCTAAATGCTTATTAATACTACAGGCTTTGGGGAAGATAGGCAAATCTAACCTAAGAAAAACAGTCTTAGGATTTTGTGACTTCACATTAAATTACAATTCAGCATTTTGGCACTAATGGAATGGTGGACGCTCCCACACCTAAGAATATAGTGGCCCCTTTTTCATCATAATTTACAGAAGCATTTAATACACTTTCATCTAGCCTGAAATATGTTTACTTTCTGTCCGTGTTCCTGAAAAATAACACTATAGCTTTGGTTCTGCTTTTGAATCAGTAACAAGGTGGCCTGCAGTAAGTTTTTTTTTCCCCCTTGCTTTTTTTCTGGTAAGTTAAAATATATTTCTGAACATACTGATTCTTTGAATTGCATGTAATACTTCTGGGCAAAATAAGGCCTCTGTGACCTAATTGGCAAAATCCCTAATATGTATTTTAATATCAGTCATCTCTGTCTTTCCGGTGCATGTGTCTTCTCCCAGAACCGTAGAAGTATGTAATTTAGTAAGATCTGGAGGCTGTCCTCATCTTGAAGCCCTAAAAATGGAAATTCAAAGGATTTGGCTTTCTGGAGTGTGTGATCATAAGTAACACATTACTCATGCCTGGCTTAAACCAGCAACCGTGATCCCAAAACCTAAGTTGTGATGGAAAAATATCATATGAGTATCATCCTCTGCCTCATGTAATTAATTACTCTCATTTTAAATGGCAGAGGTTTCAATGTTGAAGTTCATTCTTTCTCTGGCTGCTATTAATTCCTTTTTATCTACTCCTAGCAGATCGTCTTTCATAACTGCTTATGTGCTTTCAATATAGCAGAGGTGGTTTTTTTGAGGTTTGGGGTTTGTTTGTTTTTTTATTTTTAAGAAAAAAAAAAAGAAACTTTCCCCTTCAAGGAAAAGGAGAAGAAAACCAAATCCAAATGTCTTTTGTTTTCAGTATCAGAACTGTTAGGTCTTTTGAGCCCTTCAAAGTCATGAAAGATAATAAACAGATCAGAGTTAGTTGGGAATCACAGAAGTAATCATTTTAATTGCTATAGCTGGCTAGTTTGTTGAAAGTTTAACATAGGCTACTGATAGCTAAATATGGGAAAAGTAATCTTAGCAAACAGTAATACCAACAGTCTTTATTTATTTGATCACCAAAGGATAATGTTCTAGGATTAGAGAGTAATTTTAGAATAAAGTTGAGGATGCCTAAACAAATGTTTAAATGGTGACTAAAGGACTAAATTTCTCTTCCTACCCTATGAGTATAATTCCAAGGGACTAAAGTTCTTACCTATATTTTGTGACTAATGGATCACTAAAAATTTTTCCCATTGGATATATAATCTCTGTTTCAGACTTGAATTTTCAGCTAGTTTTCTGTCCAGAGTATATTTAGAATATTATAAAAGTTTATTTATTATTTCAAGATAGCACACAAGCAGGGGAGGGGCAGAGAGAGAGAAAGAGAATCTCAAGCAGGCTCCAGACTGTTAGTGTGAAGCCAGATCAGGGCTTCAACTCACAAACCATGACCTGAGCTAAAATCAAGAGCCAGACGCTTAACCTAACTGAGCCACCCAGGCACCCCGAGAGTATATTTTTAATTTATAATGTAAAGCAGAGAGTCATTAATTTTGCTTTAAAGGGAACTTTAAGAAAAATAAATATTATGTAAAATCTTTCTGAATAGTTATAACTTCAGAAGTATTTCAGAATGGTTATTTTGTGATGGCCTCAGAAAAAGTAAAATGAGAGTGACCCATCAATTCAAGGGTAGCTCTTCTGTGTTAGAATTACCTTAATTCAAAACATGGCCTTCTTTCTGTCCCCAGAATTGTGATCCAACAGCATATTTTTACAGGTAAACCCTAAGTTATACCTTGTCTACCTTGTGTTAATATGACCTTGTTTTACTTAACCTTCCAAGTACAACTTTTACTAGCATTTAAAACCTAAAAAAATGTATCTGTGTTAGGAAAACTAAAATACTCTAGGCTCATGGTTGAATATCATTAACTTCCTTAAAATAAAAAATTCTTTTAGAATCTACTCTAGATTTTTTTTTCTTAAGGTAGTATCCACATTTTAAATAAAGAGGTATTATTTTTGTCTTCCCAAGAGTAAATTTTTGTTTTTAAGACAGATCAGTATGTCTTTACTAAGGGATCAGGAGCTCAGACAAACAGATTTTTGTGACTCTATTTCTAATAAGCTGTACTGTTCTATGCCTTGTAGAAGAAGATTTGGGTGCAACTAGGAGAATGTCCTCTATTACCTGGTACAAGGGTGTATATACGCTGGCCAGCTGGTCACATGTCAGCTGGAGCTGCTTGCACCCGAAGTGATTCTGTGAGCATTCCTTGTTGCAGAGATGCAGCATCATACTGAAAATACCATTTTCACCTTTTTACATACTTCAGTGTAACTTTTGTGTACTTGGAAAGTCACACTTGATGTTTGACATGGTTGATAATACACCTCTATCCCACTGTAGATAAAATTAAGGTTGTACATACATAACTAATTTGCCTACAGAGTGATACAAAGTAATCCAGTCTTCCTAGTAAAAACTTTTAATAGACTTTATTTTGGGGGGAAATTTTAGGTTTACAGTAAAACTGGAAGGAAGATAAAGAGATTTCCTCCTGTCGCTACACATGTATAGCTTCCCTCATTATCAGCATCCTCCAGCATAATGATCCATTTGTTATAATGAGTGGACCTAGAGTAACACATCATTATCACTAAGTTCATAGTTTACATTAGAGCTCGCTATTAATGTATATTCTGTGAGTTTGTAAAACTCGCCCACCTGTAAAAAACTGTATCACACACCTGTGATAACAGGTGTCCCCCTTTACAGTATCACAGAATAACTTTACTGCCCTTCAAATCTATACTCTGCCAGCGCATCCGTCCCTCTCTTCAACCTTGGACAATCACTGATCTTTTTTTACTATCACCATAGTCTTGCCTTTTTCGGGATGTCATATAGCTGGAATCATACAGTATGTATAGCCTTTTCAGATCATCTTTCATTTAGTAATATGTATTTAAGTCTCCTATCCTTTCATAAATTGATGGCTTTTTTTTTTTTTTTGATGACTCATTTCCTTTTAGCACTGAGATTCTATCATCTGGATGTACCACAGTTTATCCATTCACCTACTAAAAAATGTCTTGGTGCTTCCAGGTTTTGGAATATGAATAAAGCAGCTATAAATATCTAATCACACAGGTTACTTCACCCCTAACTACTATATATTTGCTTGTTGGTTTTTTACCTTTTTTAATTAATTAATTTATCTTAGAGCGCACGAGCAGGGAGGGAGCAGAGAGTATCCCAAGTAGGCTCCTCCCCCGAAGCACAGAACCTAACACAGGGCTCAAACTCCTGAAACAGATCATGACCTGAGCTGAAATCAAAAGTCAGACACTTAACCTACTGAGCCACTCAGGCACCCTGCGTGTTTTTTTTTTTTAAGAAATATGTCATCTGTGAGCAAAGAGATTTTATTTCTTGATTTGTGGTTTTGTGTCTCATGCTGATTGGGGGAAATTATCAGTCATTATTGCTTAAAGTGTTTTTTCTTGTGGTATTTTCATTTTGTATATGTAACATCTTTTATAACAATTTTTGGATATTCCATTTTGGTTTTTTTCAATCTTTGTTTTTTCAGTTTTGGAACTTTCTATTGCCATATTCTCAAGCCAGAAATTCTTTCCTTGCCATTGTGCAGTCTGCTAATGGGACTATCAGAGGCACTCTTCATTTCTCTTACAGTGTATTTGATCTCTAGCATTTCTTTTTGATTCTTTCTTAGGATTTCTCTCTCTCTTACTTATATTACACATCTGTTCTTTCATACCGTTAATCTTAGTTGTTTTGAATTCCTAATCTGATCATTCTAACATCCTTGCCATGTCTGCCTTTCTGTGCTTGCTCTGGCTCTTCAAACTGTGTTTTTTGCCTTTTAGTGTTCCTTATAATTTTCGGTGGAAAGGTAGATACAATGTATTAGGTAAAAGGAACTGTGGTAAATGGGCCTTTATAATGTAATAGTAAAGTGTGGGGCATGGTGGCGCTTCCCTCCATGTGGAAAGCTAAATGGAGCTAGCATTGGGCTTTTCCATTTTCCCAGATGGGTTAGGCTCTGATAAAACTTCTATAGGTTACCATTCTGGTAAAATAGTTGTTGTTGAGGGCAGACCTTGTCAAGAACAGAATGTTCTGGCATATTTCAAAATGTTTACTTTTCCTCTTCCCTTGCTGGAAGCATGAGGGGATTTTCCTCCAGTATATACTATGAGAACCTGGTAGAACTCCAGGAGGTAAACTCAAAATAAGTGTGAGGGCTCTCCATGGCTGGGTCATCCTGTGGTTGTTAACTCTTAGACTTATCCCATTGAGCCTCCAGCAATCCATCAATGACAGTTCAGGTTTTTTACATATATTGCTTCATGCTGAGGTTTCCACTCATGGGTTTCTGCCCCATTAACTTGGGATTCTCTGTATTTGCCCTCTGTCTTTTTTGGAGCACCAATTTATACTGTGACCTCACTTCTCCAGTGGATCTAAGAAGAGTTGTTCACTTTTTGTTTTTTTCAGCTTTTTACTTGGTCAGGACGGCGTGGTAGCTTATAAGCTCCTTACATGTTGGACTGGAAACTGGAAGTTACATCTATTTTTTTAATCAATAATTTCTCTTAAATATTGTTCTGGCATTGCTAAAAAACCAGAATCAAGGTTGTTTGTATTGTAGACCTTTTAGAGGTAGACTAATGGCTTAATGACATTACCTTATAAAAAAAATTTTTTTTAATGTCTTTTATTTATTTTTGAGAGACAGAGAGTATGAGCAGTGAGGGTCAGAGAGAGAGGGAGACACAGAATCTGAAATAGGCTCCAGGCTCTAAGCTAGCTGTCAGCCTAGAGCCCAATGCAGGGCTTGAACCCACGAACCATGAGATCATGACCTGAGCCGAAGCTGGATGCTTAACCAACTGAGCCACCCAGGTGCCCCTGACATTACCTGATAGATCAGAGCAACACCAAACCCTTCAATATCCAGATGATTATAAAGTAAATAAAGACGATAAATTGTCCTTGCACCTAGTTTAACTTTTAGAAAGCCAAAAATGTTGGTGGATAAGTGGCTGACCTATAAAATACTACATAAAATATGAAATACACAAGACACATTCTTAGAAATTTACTAAAGATAAAAGTAAATTGTTCTGGAGTGCCTGGCTGATTCACTCAGAAGAATTTGTGACTCCTGTTCTTGGAGAAGTGAAATTGAGCACAATGTTGGGTGTAAAGATTACTTAAATAGATAAGTAAACTACCAAAAAAAGGTAAATGGTTCTTTAGTACAGTAATTCTTTGGTAAATGAATTCATTATCCCAAGGCTTGTTTTGTTAAGAAGAATGAAAATTGTTTTTTTCTATTATAGGATAATGTTAAGCATAAAGACTATATTGACCATCAGAAGGATAAAGTTGCTTTAACTTTGGCTCGTCTAGCCCGCCATGTTGAAGTGGAGAAACAGCAGAAAGAAGAGAAGAATAGAGCATTCAGGGTATGTGGCTATTTTAATGGGTGTTTTACCAAATTATAGAATTGTTTATATTACAATTGTAAAGAGAAACTTGTCATCAAAAAAAGTAAATTTGAATCCAAGTTCAGTATGGACTCTAGCTCATTAATTTAGTAGTAATTCATGGTAATTTTTTATATCTCTGTCTTTATTAGATTCTGATCATATATGTATACGAGAGAAAAAATTGAGTGGGCTTTATTTTTGGGAGTTAAAAATCATGGGATTTCTTATAGCAAATAAGCAATTAAGGATTTCTGATTACTATATCACAAGGGTGAAAAGAATTTATTGGTGCTTTTGTAGACATAAGCTATTAAAAGAAAGGTTATTTTCTAGTAACTAGAATCAGACCACTTTCTCAAACTTGAGCCTGTCCCTTTAAATTAAATCTTACTAAAAGGAAGGAATTTTGAATCAGGTTTGTTGAAGAGCTGCTATGTGGAAAATGAAGCCTAATTTAGAATCTCTAATGATGTAAATCTTTCTCTTCACTCGTTTTAGAAGGTCCTGGATGGATTATTTAAAGAATCCCTCAGTACTGGGACACCTGACTGGCTCCTTCGATGGAGCATATGACTCCCGATGTGAGCGTCATAAGTTTGAGCCCCATGTTGGGGTAGAATTTACTTTAAAAAAATTTTTTTTAATAAAAATAGAATCCCTCAGGGCTGACAAATGTCTTTTAGGAGTAGGAAGTTGGTGAGTTGGGTAAATAAAGCTTTATACTAGTACTTTGGGAATGGAAATTGAGGAGTCCCTGGTTGGCTGAGTCAGTAGAAAATACAACTTTTTTTGTTGGGGAGGGGGGAGACAGTGCACTTATGTACGATAAAAGGACAGAGGGAAAGCAAGAGAAAGAATCTCAAACAGGCCCCATGCTCAGCACAGAGCCCATTTGTGGAGCTCCATCTCACAACTTGAGTTTGTGACGTGAGCCACAATCAGGCGTGAGGCCCTCAACTGATTGAACCAGCCAGGCCCTCCCACAACATGTAACTCTTGATTTCAGAGTCATGAGTTGAAGTTGCCTATTAGATGTAAAGCTTACTTAAAAAAGGAAATTGAAATCATGGCTCTGTCAGCAGCTTGTTTGGGTTTCCACAGGTCACTTAGCTTTTATAGACTTTGTGCTTTAATTTGGTAACGACTGAGTTGGGGATGATATCCCAGGTTGAAATAAGCACTATGACTTTATAATTTTAACATCTGTGTTTTGATTGTTTGTCTTTTCGTTATCTTAAAGGAATCTGTATATTTTTATGGCCTCTGTTTTAGTACCTCCATAGAATAAATTAATATTCTTTACATTTAGGAATAGGTTTGTTTGAGGACTTTTACTTTAACATGTAATACCAATTAAATTAGAGCATAGCATTTTAGTTGTATGCTTAAAATGCTTAATGCATAGAGATATCAAAAAAAATAGGATTATTTCTTCCCTGACAGAAATAATAATCAATTTTAAGGAAGATTCCCCCCCCAAAACTATGTTAAATGTGTTGTTTATGGGTCATGGGGAAAATCTCAAGAGGGGTGATTTACAAGCTGTCCTTTTCCACAGATTTCCTGAATGATGCTAGCTTATTTTCCTAGGCAGTGTTCCCACATGGATAATAAAGTGTCTCTGATGATTCAGAATCTTACAGGCACTATGATAATTGGTGCTTTTATCAAGGGTGGTTTCAGCTTCCACCCATATAAATGTTGATTTATTCTCTTAAAGATTTTACCTCAACATTGAAGGAACTTCTTGAAATTGTGAAATTCTTGTTTAATCTGTTGTAAAGAGTAAATTTTTTTATTTCTTCTTAAGATTTTGTTCTTTTTTTTTTTTTAAGTTTATTTTGGGGAAGGGGAGGCAGAGAAAGATCCCAAGTAGGCTGTAGCACAGAGCCGACATGGGACTCAAACCCACCAACTGTGAGATCATGACCTGAGCCAAAATCGAGAGTCAAACCCACCAACTGTGAGATCATGACCTGAGCCAAAATCGAGAGTCAGACGCTTAACCAACTGAGCACCAGATGCCCCAAGATTTCATTTTCTAAGGGAGAAATTAACACAGATGCTTTTTAGTTCACTGGTTGCTATCCATTCATGATTTTTAAAAATTTGGTTTCCTGTATAGAGAGGTTTTTTTTTTTTTAACTAGATGACAGAAAACAAAAATAAACTACTCAGAAAGGAAGATGATGACACTACAATAAAAATAATAGTTGAGGAATTCTAGAGGATGATAACTGACTAAAATTAGATATAGTCGAAAATATCTTTCAATTCTTAGGCCTTTGTCTTACTATTAAGGTGAATTGTTCATCTTCTGAGATGGAGTAGTTTTATAGAAAAAAAAGAAAAGTCATTAAAACCTTCACTGGATATGGGCTGCCAGGCTGGCTCTGTCAGTACAGTGGGTAACTCTTAATCTCAGGGACATGAGTTCGAGCCCCACTTTGGGCAGGGGGCCTACTTAAAAAGAAATTAAAAAAAAAAATCTTGGAGCACCTCAGTGGCTCAGTTGATTAAGCATCCCACTGTTGGTTTCAGCTCAGTTCATGATCTCATGGTTCACGGGCTTACGCCCCACATGGAGCTCTGCACTAACAGCGCAGGGCCTGTTTAGGATTTTCTCTCCTGTTCTCTCTTCTCTCCTACTCATGTGCATGTACAAGCACATGTGTGCACACATGCACACTCTCTCTCTCAAAATAAATAAACTTAACAGTCTTCACTAGATAAATTACTTTCAGAGATAATATTGTGTTGACTAGCTGACCAGCTACCAGCTTTGCTTGTGGATATACTTTAGGAGTTAAGATGACTTGTAAGAAGGGATATAACCCTAACATTTGTGGAAGAAGCTTTGTGACAGAGGAAAAGTAGTGGCTAATTTGAGATGACTTGAGCCAACAAGTGTTTTTTGAGCATTGATTATTGATAACCAGAGTTCAGATTCCATTATTAAAAATGTCAACTTTTAAAAAAAATTTTTAATGTTTATTTTTGAGAGAGATACAGAGAATGAGTGGGAGAAATGGCAGAGAGAGAGGGAGACACAGAATCCAAAGCAGGCTGCAGACTCTGAGCTGTTGTAACACAGAGCTTGACACGGGGCTCCAACTCATGAACTGTGAGATCATGACCTGAGCCAAAGTCAGACACCTAACCGATGGAGCCACCCAGGTGCCCCTGTCAGAACTTTTAAAAACTCTGTTTATTTTTAAATTTTGACAATTTAAAATAAACAGGCTGTTGGCTGGCATGTCATTGCACTTGATCTTAATTAATCTAAGAATTTTTATTGTGATACATTTTTGTAAGGAACTTTGATAAGTAATTTCATTTTGTACATTAGAAAGCGTCTTTGGAGTCTACCAGAGGTTTACCATATTGCTTTCTTTGGATAAACTAGCTTTGTTTTCCATAACATATTACTCAGAACACTAATTCTATAGAATATATTTTGAAAGAAAAATATTTGATGATTTCTTGAGATACTGCATATTCTCTGTGTGGAAAATCACACAGACATTGACACTTGAAGGCTTTTACAAGTTCTGCACTTGAAGGAGCCTTTTAAATTTTATATTAAAACCATTGTTTCTATACTTAAGTTGATTATAGGAAGTTTTTAAAATATATAATGCTTGTTAACATCTTTGAGAATTAGTATCATATGGTTGTAATTTGAACAGTGTTGTATAGAAGATTTTTTTCAGATTAAAATCATGAATCTCCCTGTTCCTCTACTTGCCATTTTTGATAGACGATCTTGTTGTATTGCTAATCGGGCCACTCATTATTCTGGTCTGTATCTTGCAAATCTAGCATTTGTGACTTTGTGATTTCTTTTTAAGAACAGCCTTGTTGAGAGGCAGTATGGTATACTAGATAAGTGCATGAATTATAGAATCAAATTATGAGAGTTTAAGTCCTGGCATTGTTATTTATCCTTGGGCAATTTATTTGACCTTTCTGTACCTCACTTTTCCCATCATAAAATGCAAACAGTATCTGTCTCACAGAGTTATTGTGAAAAATCTAAAATGCTTTTAGAATAATGCCTGGCACATGGTAAGTGGTTAATAAGTGTTAATTGTTAGATACAGCATGATCACAGAGTATGCAAAAGATTTGTAGGTAATATATAGGAAGATTTAGAGACTAACACTCTAAAGCATAAGTCTAGTTTCATAGGTGACCTGCCACCTTTTTTTGTAAATAAGATTTTGTTGGAACGTAGCAATGCCCATTTGTTTATGTATTATCTATGGTTGTTTTCATGCAGAGTTGAGTAATTGCAGTAAAAACTGTATGAGCTGCAAAACCTAAATATTCACTAGTATGGCCCTTTATGAAAAAAATTTGCCAATTCTAGATCTAGATGGTAATAAAGGCTTTATATTGGCATGTGCTAAGTAGTAATGAATATCTCCTCTTATTAATACTACTCACTGAACAAATATTGAATAGACTTCTGTAGAATATATGTGAAAAATTTGAAGAGACTGTATACTGGTTTAAAAATGAAAATAATCATTCATATTTCCATTCCCAGAGATAGCCATTGACATTTTGTATATTTATTTTCAGCATTTATTCCTCCTCTGCAGCAGATATAGTTACATATAGCTTGAAATTAATCTTTATTTATATTTGGCCTCATTTGTTTAATACTATTTTGTGACTTACTTGATACAAAAATACATTCCTACTTCACTGAAAAAGTTTGATTAATGTTTCTAATTGACTTTCATGAAATATGTATACATAATTAAATAGTACCCATTGTTGGAGATGTAGGTTGTAGCAAACTTTGTGCAAATACAGATAATGTTGGGTTCAATATCTTAGAGCATGAACGTTTGTTTTGACTTATCTCTTTGGAATAGATGTGCAGATGTGGTTACAGGGATAAAGGATAATCAGTATTTTCTGATCACTAGTGGGTTAAAATCTTTTTTAAGGAATCCAAGTTAGTAATCATAGGTTAATTAATTTTCTTCTTAATATCTTTAGGAAAAAATTGATTTTCAGCATGCTCATGGATTACAAGAATTGGAATTTATTCGAGGACATTCTGATACAGAAGCAGCAAGACTGTGTGTGGACCAGTGGCTAAAAATGCCAGGTATTCTTTAGAGATCAAAGTGCAACACTGAGATTATTGAGCTTCCCTAAAGTCTTAATGCATTATGTTCATATTATTCAGTTGCTAATAAGTGTAAAAAGTATTGAAATTTAGTTTCAGTAATTTATAATGACATACTTTACCAGTTGTCTTTCTACATTAACAAATGTGTATTTTGAATAGGTCATCCTTGATCTCATTAGATATTGCTCATTTATTTATTTGTGTTATTTCATATCTATTACATGAAATAGTGCATATGTCTGTGGGAGGGTTTTTAATAGATTATTTGGGGTCAGGAAAGACTTCCCTAATGAAATGGAATTTAAGCTGAGATCTAAAGAATTCATGTTTACTTATTTATTCATCAATGCAGCCTGTATAGATATTTTGTAAGAAAGTGTCCACATGGGAGTCTCCTCTAAAGCATGAGGTAGCTTCTTCTCTAACTCTTTGTAGACCTGAGATCCCTGAAAGAGTCACTATGGAATATTTTCCCCTAGCAGATAATTTGATGGAATCTTTAAGAGGCAGTGGGACACTCATACCATGGTAGCTTTTCTAGCCTGTCTTGTAGATAAAACAATGAGCCTTTTAAAGGCTTGGGATATCCACAGAAACCTTACCTGTGGATATAATCTAGCAGAAGATTTAATTTAAAAAGCCATTAGAAATATCTCTGCATGCAGGGGCACCTGGGTGTCTCAATTGGTTGAGTATCTGACTCTTGATCGAGGCTCACGTCATGATCTCAGGGTTTCTTGAGTTCGAGCCCTACCATCAGGCACTGTGCTGACACTGTGGAGCCTAACTGGGATTCTCTCTCTGCCCCTCCGTCACTTGCGCTGTGTGTGTGTGGCTCTCATTAAACATAAATAAACATTAAAAAAAAAAAAAAAGAAAAAGAACTGTGCATGTAGTACTCAACTTGAACCTAGATATCTTGTTGTTCTGAAGTTGTCTTCAGAGGAGTTTTCGTTGAATCAAATACTACTAATAAGATTATTCCAAAGTTCTCTAATACAGTTTTTACCGTTAGGTTGAATTGAAATGTTTGCATGTTTGTCTCTGTCAGACTGCACACTCTGTGGGGAAAAAGACCAAGGTTGATAATTCTTTTTTGTGTGAGTGCCTAAAAAGAATGCTCAGCTTAGAGATACTCAATAAATGCTGGTTGAATATTAGCCAGAATAGGCTGTAAACATTTGCATATGAATACAGAAAGAAGCCTAGGACTTGGGTTCCAAATGTGACTGCCCTTCAACTAAACAAAAGAATTGTTTGGCATTCCAGACCTACTTTAGCAAAAGATACTTAGAAACTGTGGTAAATGGTTTTGCCTCTTGGGTTGTTCTTTGTTAAGGTTTAGTGTTATAAAAAAATTTCCTCTTGATAAGCATTCTGTTCTTAGTGCAAGTTAATGACTCATTTCAGTGGTTTCTCCTTAGCTACATCAGAGTCACCTGGGAGCTTTTAAATACATACCTTGGCCTCACCACCAGAGATAATTCTAAGACATCTGTAGTTTTGGAAAGAGTGCTAGGTAGTTTTGATAGGGAAATGGACTATTTTATTTATAAGATCTCTTCTAAAAATAGTTTATTTTATGTCACTCTAACATCTTCAAATCCTGTCTAGAATGCTAGTTGGGTCCATAATGTCCCTTCAGGCCTACCCCGGCCTCCAGGTTGGCAGAATATTCATTCTAAATGGATTCATGAGCATCTGTTTATGTAGCTGTCTGAGCACGTCGGGGAAGAACAAATGACTCATTTAGCTGTGTCTTTATGTCTTGGCAAGACTTGTTAATTTATATATCTTCAGGTCATACCTGATTCATTGGTGGCTGATGAGCTGGATTTAAGATCTTTAGTTATACTCTTTTTATGTGATCATTTTATTTTTTTGCTTGCTCCCTGCAACACAACTATAAAACTAAAGTTTAAGATCTATTGCTAGAACAACTGCTCTAGCACCGACTATATTTAGTACGATGCTATTCCATAAATTATCTTTAAAGAGTGCTAAGGTATTTGAATAGGGTATAGCTGGGGAAACAGAGATGAGTCATTGTTTTCTTTAATTACAGAAAGTGAGATTCTACTTTAAAGTAGCACTAAAGGACTTGTTCAGTCTATTCCAAAGTATCTGGCTTTGTAATTCAGTTCTTTGATTAGAAGTAGTTTAAGTACTTTATTTATAATTACTCTAATGGATTCATCTTTTATAGATCTTTACAGTTAGGCCAATTTGCATACATTTGAATACTTCATAACTTAAAAACAACACTCTGTACTATATAAGGAAAGAGTTGTTTAAATTTGTGTATTTTGAAAAATAAATTCTGTATTTTGCCTTTTCATGGGAAAAGTTTATTTTCTTTCAATTGATTGTTTTCTGCTATTGTTTTTGGCCAGAACCTTTATTTGGCTAAATAAAGATCAAAATGAAGCAACATCTAGAATGTGGACAGACAGTAAATAAAAATTGTCATAGTTCTGACTACATTAGAAAATTAAGGATAAAAAGATGCATTGCCATTTAATGCCTCTTTAAGATTAAAATATGATTAATGCTATGCTGTTCAGTGTTGGCAGAACACATTGACAAGCATTTTGGCAGCTTTTAATGGAGGCCTTCCCCCCATGAAGACTAAAACAGCAGAAAAGCAGTTGAAACCTTAAGTTTATATAATAACCATTTGGAGATCTTAAAACTAGGTACTGTTAAAAGAATAATAATTCATTCTATTTAAATCTTTAAATTCTATTTAAATCTTTAAATCTGCCATAAAGATAAATGACTTAGTTTTCCACTGAATGAAATATTCAAGGCATTGAAACAATCCGCAAATAATGATAAAAGGGAGTCAATAATCAAACCATCTGTGTATAACCATGTGATATCCAGTCAGAATCTTCCTGGCAGTTTTACATTTCATGGTTTATACAGTGTAACTACAAAAATTCCATCATATATCATGCATTGGGAATTTCTCTGAGAACAAAATTTGGCCAGGGGTATTAGGAGTTGTGTGATTATAAAGAGAGGGGATGAAGAATGGACCAGAATAAAGGAAGATTAATTAAGAAAAAGTAGTGAAAGGGGTGCCTAGCTGGCTCATTCAGTAGAGCCATTGACTCTTGATCTTGGAGTTATGAGTTCCAGCCCTTCGTTGGGTGTAGAGTTTACTTTAAAAAGAAAGAAACTAGAGATAGGCAAACTTTGAAAGGAAAAAAAGAGAGATGCCTGGGTGGCTCAGCTGGTTGAGCATCCAACTTCAGTTTAGGTCATGATCTCACAGTTGTTGAGTTGAGTCCTGCATCAGGCTCCGTGCTGACTACTCAGAGCCTGGAGCCTGCTTCAGCTTCTGTGTTCTTCTCTCTCTCTTCCTCCCCAACTGGCCTGCTCGCTCTCTCTCTCTCAAATAAATAAAGTTAAAAAAAAAATTTTTTTAATGAAAGCAGAATAAGAAAAGGGACAAAATAGAATAAATAGAAAGGAAAGAGGTAGTAACAATAAGTAAATCTTTTCTTTGTGTTCTGCAAATTTATTACTGAGATCTGCATTATTTGATATCCAGGTTGGAACTTAGTGATCAATGGCTGGTTTCTTCAGGAAGTACCACTCTTGTTCTCCTTGCCCCCCTAAATTCTCTACTCTTCCTGCTCTCCCAGTTGCATTTTTAAACGTAATTTTCAGAGAACTCCAATCTTTTATGATATAGCTAAACCTTCTAATGTGTTTAAGATCGTTAAAAGAGGGAAAAATATTAGAAGATCTTTGCCAATTTTCATAAATGAGGAGGGTAGGGGTCTGTGGAGCAACTGCTTTTCTAATCAGTATTTAATGTTTGACATTTCCTGGCTGTTGAACATAAGAAAACAGTTTTTTCCTCAAGAGAATGTTACTTAAAGATGTTTACAGCTTTTAGGACATCTCGCTGGCCCAGTCAGCGGAGCATGCGACTTTTGATCTCCGGGTCTTGAGTTCAAGACCCACACTGGCTGTAGCAATAATAAACATACAAACAAACTTAATACCCGTCACCTATTTTGAAAACAAAATGGGGTGGTCAAGTCAATAGAGCATGTGACTCTTGATCTCCTGTTGAGATTTTGAGCCCTACATTGCATGTAAAAATTACTTAAAAAATAAAATCTTTAAAAAAAATGATGTTAACAGTTTTATTTGTCCCAAATAAATATTTTTAGGTTTTATATATTTGATTAGAAAGCCAAGAAACATTTACTTACAATTAGGATTCCCTAGTCAATGCTATATCGTAGTTTTTATTGTTTTGCTATAATTTTGATTACATGTTCAAAAGACAGATATCTGAAGTAGGAACTAAGAATTTGTATTCCAATAATGCAGGACTCAAAACAGGCACAATTAATTCTGGGAAAAAAAGTTCATTCCGAAGAGGAGGCCAAATGCAGGTGTCTGGGAAACCAATTTTATGTCCCATAATGCACTGTAACAAGGAATTTGATAATGGACACCTTCTCTTAGGACATTTGAAAAGGTGAGTGTGATGCTTAGAATAGTGGATACTGAAGAGCAAATGTGTTACAAAGTGATTTCATATAATGAAAGCGTGATGCACTCATGCCATTATAGTCATATTCTAAACAAATCATTTTATGCTTTCATGATGTTATTTTAAATTTGTATTTCTTAGGTTTCCTAGAAGGCTTAATATCGGGTTTCTCTAGTGGTAATTCTTTTCTTTAAAGACATGTAGCATTTAAGTATGTATTTATTCCTAATATGTCTCATAAAATTCTGAACAGATTTTTTACATTGATATGCAGTTGAATCTGTTGTAGAGAAATCCAGGCCATAAATGCAAATTTCAAGAGACACACTTACAGATATTTGGTTTAGCCTAAAGAAAGCTAATATGGTATTATAAAACAAATGTTAAAAACAAACCAAATGTAGCAAAATTAATAATAAATATTCCATATATAAACCCATCTTATTAACTTACTGGATTTTTTAATAGTAGAGCTTGAGAAAGTAAATATCAGGGAGAAGCAGTTTTAAAGGCATTAAACATTCCTACCTTTATAATCTCTCCTAATAGTTTAAAGATGGAAATTGAGAGTTTAGGGTCTCGCAACCTTTTTCATTTCTAGATGTCTCACCCTACTGATGCATTTACCTATAGAGGCTTCTGTACGCCTTCAGCGTTCTATAAATAACTGGGTAGCACACTGTATCTAGGGAGTTTTTTAAAGTCTTTGAGGCAGTTTAAAATGACACATAATAAATGATTAAAATGAATATTAAAAGTATTAAAAGTCATTTTTTAAGAAACTGGTGTGTGCCAGAAATCTTGACATGAGATTATAATTCCATTGGTTCATTTATAATTATTAGTAAATATTGTGGCAAATAGGGCAAAAAGGAACATACGGTGGCTCTGTGTATGGCACTTAGGAGCCATCTGATATTTCTTGAATATGAAAAACATTTTCAATATTTCTGTAGAAAAGTATCAATTTCTGAGTGTGGTGTGTATGTGTAAACAAATAATCAAATGCTTAACAAATGAAACAACATAGTTTGGCTCCTAAAATGTGGACTTTTCTAATGTTACCTTTCTTTTGCTGGGTAGGTTTGATCACTCTCCATGTGATCCAACAATTACACTACATGGACCATCCATCAATTCCTTTGCTTGTGTAGTATGTTATAAAAATTTTGCTACTCAACAGCTATATAGGGATCATCTTTTTGCTAAGGTAAGACCATGTCCTAAAAGTAGGTATTTTTCCTAGAGAACCATGGAATTCAATATAGGTGTTTTCTTGCTGCTCTTAAGCCTGCAGTCACTAACGATGCACATAAGGGTCAAGATAAAATGATTTGAAACACTAAATTTTTGTGTGCAGGTCAACTTCATTACTGAAAGCCAGCACTCCTAAAGGTTATCATAGAAACCCTTCCTTTGATGGAGTTGTTCTGTGGCATTAACCTCGTTCAAAATGCTTATGATGAGAACTAGAACCTTAGTCTTATTGTCCACTGTCTTCCACTACCTGTTGAAATGTCGGAGCCATGTAGTGAAATAAACAATCCCTTTATTAATGCCAATATTAAGAAATCTAGTATATAAAAAGTTATTTTATGTAACTCTTATAGAGGAACACAGGGTGATTCATGGCATATGCAAGTCTGTATAATATATGGTTCTGTTGTGCATGTTTACCATATTTGAAATTATATATCTATAATGACTTATTAACATTACAGAATGTTAATTGTGTAATATGTTCACTGTGGAAAAAATTTTTAAGTTTAAAAAAAATTTTTTTTAATGTTAGTTTTGAAAGAGAGAGACAGACAGGTTGCCTTTTAGTTGTGTTGATTCTTTCCTTTGCTGTGCAGAAACTTTTTATTTTGATGAAGCCCCAGTAGTTTATTTCTGCTTTTATTTCCCTGGCCTTGGTAGACATATCTAGAAAAATGTTGATATGGCCAATGTGAGAGAAATTACTGCCTGTGCTCTCTTTGAGGATTTTCATGGTTTCAGGTCTCGCATCTAGGTCTTCAATCATTTTTAATTTATTTTTATGGATGGTGAAAGAAAGTGGTCCAGTTTCATTCTTTTTTTGTTTTAATTCTATTTTTTTTAATGTTTATTTATTTATTTTGAGAGAGAGAGAGCGAGAAAGAGAACCCCAAGCAGGCTCCACACTGTCAGGACAGAGCCTAACAATGGGCTCAAACTCACGAACTGGGAGATGTCAACTGAGCCACCCAGGAGCCCCCAGTTTCATTCTATATCATCTTGCTGTCCAGTCTTCCCAGCACCATTTGCTGAAGAGACTATCTTTTTCCCATTGGATATTCACTTCTCATTTGTGAAATATTTATTGACCATATAATTGTGGATTTGTTTCTGGATTTTCTGTCCCGTTCCATTGATCATCATTTCTATTTTTATGCCTGTACCCCACTGTTTGAATTACTGTACCTTTGTAATATAACTTGAAGTCTGGAATTGTGTTAGCTCTAATTTTTTCTTTTTCAAGATTGCTTTGACTCTTTGGGGTCATTTGTGGCTCCATACAAATTCTAAGATTATTTGTTCTAGTTCTGTCAGAAGTGCTGTTGGTATTTAAATGGGGATTGCATTAAATTTGTAGATTGCTTTGGGTATTAGAGACATCTTAACAATATTTGTTCTTCTAGTTCATGAGCATAGAACATCTTTCCATTTGTTTGCATCATCTTGAATTTCTTTGATCAGTGTTTATAGTTTTCAGGTCTTCCACCTCTTTAGTTATATTTATTCCTAGGTATTTTATTGGTTTTGGTGCAAGTGGTTCAATACACACAAAACAATCAACGTGATACATCAGTAAGAAAAAGGATAAAAAACAAATCATTCAGTAGATACAGTGAAAGCATTTGACAAAGTACAGTATCCATTCATGATAAAAATCCTTCAACAAAGTAGGTCTAAAGGGAGTATAACCTCAACATAAAAAAGACCTTATGTGAAAAACCTACGGCTAACATCATACTCAATGATGAAAAACTAAGAGCTTTCCCTTACGGTCAAGAACAAGACAAGAATGTCCACTCTCACCTCTTTTATTCAGCATAGTACTGGAAGTCCTCACCACAGCAGTTGGGCAACAAAAAGAAATAAAAATTTCTTGGTAAGAAAGAAGTAAAACTTCCAGTATTTGCAGGTGACATGATTCTATATATCGAAAACCCTAAAGGTTTTAGGAAACTACTAGAACTAATAAATTAATTCAGTAAAGTAACAGGATACAAAATCACTGTACAGAAATCTGTTGCAATTCTATACCCTAATATGAAGCAGCAGAAAGTGAAATTAAGAAAAAATCTGATTTACAGTTGTACCAAAAACATTTATAAATATTTTTATATAAGATGAGGTGTGTGAGTTGTTCTGTAATAAGAAAAGCAGTATGTTCGGAGGACCTAGGTGGCTCATTGGTTAACCATCTGATTCTTGATTTCGGCTCAGTCATGAGCTCACGGTCAGTGAGTTCGAGCACCAGCTCTGCACTGACCGTGTGGAGCCTGCTTGGTATTCTCTCTCCTCTTTCTCTGCCCCACTCCCTGCCCCCTTGCATGCACATCCCTCCCTCCCCAATAAATAAACTTTAAAAAAGAGAAAAACCGTGTGTTGTAAACATTAACGCTTAAACATTTGTTGAATCAATGCATACACTTTGTCAATGAATAGCATTCTACTGTATGAATATATTACAGTTTATTTAATTTCCTATTAGATGTACTTCATTTTTTCTGTTATTAAAAACAATACCACATTAAATATCCTGTTAGCTAAAAACCTATAATGAATCATAGCTATGACTACAGCTATATGCTGAGTACTGTGAATCCTAGCAAACCATCAAACCTGGGGATGATTTAAGGGACTCCCAACACAAGTGGTAACCTTGATACTGGCAAGAGGTTAATTGTAATAGGACAGTGACATGATGAAAGTAATGCTTTATACCTTTTACAGCTAGAAAGACTTTTAATTTTAGGACCCAATTCCTTCTCTTTTTTAGAGATTACCAAAGAGATCGAGTGGTATTAGGATGGTAGCAGTGTTCAGGGTGGATTCATAGGTGTGGAAAGGAGGTCACTTTAGGTGACTTTTGCAGTAATTTAACTTTGAGATGAAAAAAGGCTTTACTTAGGTAATGGCATTTAGAATAAAGACCTAAAAGTGAAGGAAAAAGAAATAACAAGTCTTCCTATTGTGACAGAGATTTGAGGAGAGAAGACAAAAAGGATACAAGAGGACTGTGTTCCATAAATTTTTTTGGTGTTTTCAGTTGGTCACTAATATTCTTCCTTTTTCAAAACTAGAGTTCTTTCAGGGCATGTTTCACTATTTCAGGCTGTAAGTGTTTTGTCTACTTTAATGAGCAAATTATTTATCTTTTTTCTTTAGTAAATCTGAATAGGTATTTGAACCTTAATTAATACTCTCATTTGTATTTCCCCAAATTTCATTAATTTGTTCCCCTTTTTTTCACTTATTCCATGCTATTTTGTTTGGTCTCCAGGAAGTAAATTTATGATATTTATCTTCCTGGGAAGCATGATAGTAAAATAGAGCAGTTTGATGTCCAGACAGACCTAGATTCTACTGTCGCTTTTATTAGCTGTATGTACTCAGTAGGCTACTGAATATCTCCGAGCCTTATTCATCTCTAAAATAAAATCGTTATCCTTAAATGCAAGATTGATGAGAAAAATTTAATTCTATATAAAGCAGTTAGGGTTTAACAAACAGCTCTTATTGAATGTTCCTTATTGCTTATTTTTTGGAGTGTTCATCACCAAAACTCTAAAGGAAACTGGTATGCACTAAATTATAATTGCCTATCTTAAATCAGCCAGAAGAGGTCACTAGCAGATTGTATACCTATGTATTCTATTTTGTAAAGTTGGCATTCTTCCGTGAAAGAATGAAATGACCACAATTTGCATTCTTTGCCTTGCTTCCTTGCTCTTTCCCTTTTATCTCCAATTTCTTCTGTCTGTGCTAGTGCTTCTTAAACTTTATACATAAATCACTTGAGAATCTTGTTCAGTGCAGGCTCTGATAAAAGATCTGAGGTGGGACCTTGGATTCAAGATTCCTAACAAGCTGGTAAGTGATGCCAGTGCTTCTTGTCCTTGGGTCACACTTTGAGTAGCCAGTGTCTAGTGGTTTTTGACATTAAAGACATTCAGTGAGTAGTATATTACTAGGTAGCTTCCTGCTTTTCTCCCTTTTTGATGGAGGTGGTCGAGGACATAGCATAAGCGTTAGTCTATCTCAGTGTCAATTGTGGGTCAATAGGCACAACCACTCTTTCTTATTCTCTTCCTAGGGCAAGCCTATCATTGAAGGTGACTTTTTCCCTCTTGTTAGCCCATTCTCCCTAGCCATAGGCAACCTGTAAACTAGAGTTTTGCCATTCATATAAATGGAATTTTAAAATATGTGGCCTTTTGTGACAAGATTCTTTCATTTACCATAATGTTGTCAAGGTACATCCATGTTGTAGCATATCAATACTTCATTCCTTTTTATTGCCAAGTGACATTCCAGCATATGGATATATGCCACTTTTTCTTTATTATTTCATCAGTTAGTGGACACTTGGATATTTCTACTTTTTGGCTATTGTGAATAATGCTGCTATAAATAAATCTACAAGTCTTCCTATGAATATATCTTCACTTCTCTAACAAGTTAAATTGTTGAATCATATCATAATTATGGTTAATTGTTTTGGAGAACTGCCAGATTGTTATCCAACACACTGTACCATTTTACTTTTTTACCAACACTTATTATGTGCCTTTTAAGATAGCCTAGATCCTAGTGGGTATGAAGTAATATTTTGTGGTTTAACTTTGTTTATATATGCAAATATTTATGGTGTGTTTTAATATAGCTGGAAATACAGTGGTACAAAAGAACTGAGTAACTATTTCCCACTTCTTCCCCTCGTTTGCATGAGCTAATATGCTATACTTTTGCAATTGGTCTATTTCAATAAAATTTTATGTAGGATTATATTCTGTTGAGCAAGTACTTTAAACAAGTTTTATGTTGAATCCATTTATAATTCACAATTGAACTAAGAATTATTTTGTTAGTGTTATTCAAGTTGGGGACATTTGTGTAAATTGGTGTTTAGGAAATGCCTTTAATGCTCTTATTTAGAACCTTCTAAGTATCTTCTCGGATGTGATCTTCTGCATGGCACTCACGAAATTAAAATGGGGTGAGGTATAGTGGAGAGAGCATAGAATTTACAACCAAAGGTGTAAGACTGTGTTTGAATGGTGATTTTGTCTTGGAGGGAAGTGTTGACTTAACTAAATTTTAGTTTTCTCATTTGTAAATAATGAAAATAGTACTTCATGTGATTATCCTAAGGACTAAATGGAAACACATTTTGAACCTTAATGTGCTTCTTCACATGTGCTCACTCTAAATGTAAATTTCTTATTCCTCTTTCTGTTGCATTTTATTAGCACTCAGTAAACTTTCTACATCCCTAATGTTAATGATAGTAAATTTAAAAAGACCCAATATAGCTTCTGAGGCTATTATTATAAGGACCATGAACAAGATGTCATATTTATACACAAGCACATAGACATAGATACAGACACTTTAAAATATTTTCAGCTTTGGGGAGCCTGGCAGGCTCAGTTGGTAGAGCAGGTGACTCTTTTAAAATTTTTCTTTCTTTTAATGTTTATTTTACTTTTGAGATAGAGGGTGAGCAGAGGAGGGGCAGAGAAAGAGGGAGACACAGAATCCGAAGCAGGCTCCAGGCTCTGAGTTGTCAGGACAGAGCCTGACACAGGGCTCAAACCCCTGAACTGGGAGATCATGACCTGAGCTGAAGTCACACGCTTAACTAACTGAGCCACCCAGGTGCTCTAAGCATGTGACTCTTAATCTTGGGGTCATGAGTTTGAGTCCCACATTGGAGATAGAGTTTACTTAAAAAAAAAAATTTTTTTTTTTTTTAACATTTTCAATTTTGAGATAGAGGAGCCTCTTTACCAAGTGGACACCTAGATGCTAGGAAAGACATACCTGTTTGACTATATTAAAATTTTAAAGTGAACACATACAAAATTCATGGATATTTGAAAAATGTTTGCAAAATGGAGCATGAGACAGAAAGTTAATTTTTATAATGAAGAAATGATGCAAGTTGACTGACAGGAGAGAAAACAAAAATGACTAAAACATCAGGCAAAACTGTATGAATAAGCAATCCACAGAATATGGAATATCTGTAGAATTGTATGAATAAAAAATATCTATAGTAGCTATTGTGCCATGCTCATTCATTGCTAGAGAATGCGTGATTTCATAGAGCCTATTTGAAAAACAATCATACAATATCTTTTAACATTCTAGAAATAAACCTTTTAACCCAATAGGACCACTCCTAATAATGAGGAAAATGCACCTGTAAATAAGGATATGTATTCAAGAATGTTTACAACACCATTGTGTTATTCATAGTGGCAAGAAAAAAAAAGTCTGGTCATGAATAGTTGCTTAAGTCTTAGTAAACCTACACTGGTTTACAACCAGTTGAGAAGTTTACAGCCATTGAGAAGAATGAATTAGAGGAATGCCAGTTGAATTTTTTAGGTATTTTCATTAGGTATTGTGGAATAAGAGAACTAAGAAGCGGCAAAGTCTATAAGATGATAATATCTGGTAAAACAGTGGCAGTTCCCTGTGTGTTTATTTCTGTATATTTTTGTAAATGATTAAGCATGGAGACATTTGTGGAAAAATACATATATATAAACATAGGTTACATTGCAGAATCGAGTGAATAAAGCAAAATGGGAGAAAAAGTATATGTGATATGAAAAGTATATGTGATAGATCTGTATATAAAAGAAAAATATATAGGAAGCAAATGTACTTGTATATTTATTATGACAAAAGGATGGTGAAGAGTTTGGTTTAAGAAAAAAATTTTTAATTCACATAGGCAATTTTATGATAAAATTTCTTAGTTTGCATTGAGAAAAATTTTCTTGTTAAAAACTAATACAGAATATTCCAAATAAATAAGAAATTTTGAAAGTTGATTTTTAAAAATTGAGTATTGATTTTAGTTGTCTATAATACAGCTTTGCCTTGTATTTTAGGAAGCTGCAGATGATGGACATAAAAACAACCTTTTGCCTCAGATTATTCAGTGTTTTGCGTGTCCAAATTGCTTCCTTCTTTTTAGCAGCAAGGATGAGTGTTTGAAGCATATATCTGGAAAGAACCATTTCCATCAGAATTTTAAACTTGGTGGTATGTTAATACTCTGTTCTGAAAATTATTAAAGTACTTTAATCTTTACTGATTTACCGTATTTCTCAGATAATTATTGAGGTAACTTAACCTCACATTGGATTGGAAACATGAAAGTGAAAGATTGTCTTAATTTTTATTTTTCAAAAAAGATTCTCAACATTTATCTGTAGCAGCATTAAGGTTTAGTTACTTTGAGGAATGAAGAGAAACTTGGGAAGAAAATACTTATTTATATAATAAATATAAAATTTTTTGATATAATAATTTTTTATATATCCATAATATCTGGGAAGTTGGGTGTTTCTCTGCATTTAAGATTCAAATTTTGAGCATGGTTCAACATTCTTTGTACTTATAGCTAGAAAATGACTCCCCTTAGATTTTTTATCACAACAATCTTTTACATATTCCAGCCAATGTTGAGAAAGGCAAAGGGAAGGAAGGTTGGGTTGCTATCTGCTTAAATCTTTGCAAATTATAGTTTATTTTGTCTTTCAGATGACAAAGGAATAGCACAGCCAATATCATTTCCATCTTTTGCAAAGAAACTTCTGATCTCTCTGTGCAAGGATGTCTCATTTCAAGTTAAGTGTGTGGCCTGCCACCAGACCCTACGTTCTCACATGGAGCTCACTGCCCACTTCAGGTTTGTACAGGTCTAGTCAGACTGTAAGGGAATCCTACCCAAGAAGCTCTTTACCAGCAGGAGGATTCAAAATACTTCCTATTTCATGTGTCTCTGCTTTTAAAATGAGAATATATATTAGTCTCGAAATTAATCAAATTTAGCATAATGAGAGAAGTTAAAGGTATGGAAATAGTGGATATATTGATATTGCTGTGAATGTAAAACAAGCAGTTTTATTTGTGTTTTTCTTTGTGTATTTTGTGAGGAGTGTGTGTATAGGGGAGGAGTGGGTTAAAATGGATTTGCCTTTAAGTCAACCAGAATGAAAAGTATAATATACATATGAAAATTAAATTTCAGTGAAAGGCCAAATTTATCAAGTAATCACATGTGATTTTTTTTTTGTTTTTGTCTTTACAATGGGAATTATCAAGCAATGTACAACCCCTAGTATACCTTTCACCCAGCTTCAGGAGTTCTCAACAAATGGCAGTCGTGTTTCGTTTATATTCTCACCCCCTGCAAGTTATTATTTTGAGTAAATCATTTCATTCTATCTGTAAATACTTCATAGATAACTGTGAATGATAAGGATTCCTTAAAAATAATCCTACAATACTATTATCACACCTTAAATACCTGGTATTTTTAATAACATCAAATACCTAATCAGTTATCAGATTTCCCTGATTATCTCATGAAGTTTTTTATTTTATATTTGGTTTCTTGCAATCATGATCCAAACAAAGTCTGCATATAATTTATGTTTAGGTGCTATGTCTCTTAGGTCTCTGTTTTTCCTGTTATATCATTAAAATATATTAACAGTTCATATCTATTAAATGACACAATTGCATTCATTTAAATAGAACAACTATTTTCACAAACCTTCAAGTAAAATATGTTCCAAAAAACAAGGCAGTAGAATATAATTACTTTGTTTATACCCAGTATAACTACTAAGATTAGCAGTCAGGTTCTGACTTAGGTTTCATGAGTTCAAATCCTGGTTCTGCCTGTTTGTTTTTTTTTTAATGTTTGTTTATTTTTGAAAGACAGAGGGTGAGCAGGGAAGGGGCAGAGAGAGAAGGAGACACAGAATCTGAAGCAAGATCCAGGCTCTGAGCTGTCAGCCCAGAGCCTGACTAGGGGCTCAAACTCACAAACTATGAGATCATTACCTGAGCCGAAGTTGGCCACTTAACCAACTGAGCCACCCAGGTGCCCCATGCCTGTTATTTTTATTCTCAATGTTTTATTATGTAAAATTTTAACTGTGTGAAGTCAGAAGAATAGTATAATGAGCCTCCATTTACACATTACTTAGCTGTAAGGATAATCAACACTGCCATTCTTGTTTTATTCTGTACGTCTTTATGCTCCTTATTCCCTTAATTATTTTTTTTAAAGTTTATTTATCAGAGATAGAGAGTGAGAGTGCATGTGCACAAGTGGGAGAGAAGCAGAGAGAGAATCCCAAGCAGGCTCTGCACTTCCAGCACAGAGCCCAATGTAAGGCTTAAACTCACGACTTACGAGATCATGATCTGAAGGAAATTGGACCCTTAACTGACTGACCCACCAAGACGCCCTAGCCCCTTGATTATTTTTAAAAGTTCTTTGTTTTTGAGATACAAATTAAATTAATCACAGTGTACACATCTTAACTTTTTATGATTTTGGCAGATAGATACATACGTCTGTTAACCTACACTTTTATCATAATATGTTCCCTGTCTGTGGAAAGTTCCATTGTGTCCCTTTTCAGTCATTTCCCACCCTCTTACCCTACATTCTCTATTCTGATATTTTTTTCCACCTTGCATTGGCTTCATCTCCTTTAGAACTTCATGTAAATGAAATCATACAGTACATACTCCCTTGTATTTGTCATAATATCTGTGAGATTCATCTGTATTGTTTAGTACGTTGTTTCTTGTTACTGGTGAGTAGTATTATATGAACTGAGCACAATTTGTTTATTCTCATGATGTTGGACATTTGGATTTAAAGTTTTTAGCTGTCATAAGTAAAGCTACTATATATATTTTGTGCAAGTCTTTTTATGGACATATGTTTTTATTCCTCTTGGATTAATATCTAGGAGTAGAATTGCTGGATCAAAGAGTGTGTATTTAATTTTATAAGAAACTACTACATAGTTTCCCAAAGTGTTTGTACCAATAAGGTATGAGAGTTCCAGTTACTCTGCATCCTTGCCAAGGTTTGGTATTCCCAATCCTTCATTTTAGCTGTTCTTTTGAGTGTCTCTTTGTGGTTTTAAACTGTATTTCCCTGACAAACAATGATATTGGGCATTTTTTCGTGTGCTTATGGGTGATTCATTTATCTTTTTTGTGAAATGTCTGTTCAAGTTTTTTGTTAGTTTAAAATTTTGATTGTTTGCTTTTTTCATAGTGAATTGGAATTCTTGATATAGTCTAGATATAAATATTTTGTCAGAAATATGTGACTATATTTTGCCCCAGTCTAGACTTTGCATATTCATATTCTGTCCTTTGATGAGCAGAAGCTTTTAATCTCTATAAGTGTAATTTAGTGACTTTCTTTGTCTTTTGTGGTTGTCCTTCCTCTGTTCTGAGATTCCTTTGCTTATTCTTCAGGAATATATTTTGTTTACTTCATTTTTTATGAATGATAACTTTTCTTAAGTTTTAAGTTTTTTGTTTTTTAGCATTTATGTTTATTTTTATAATTTATCTTAAAACAAATTTTTTCCTGATCTTTGAAACCACCAGCATTTGACTTTATTGATGATTTTTTGTTTTTTGGCCCATGTTTTACTTTGTTGATTTCTGCTCTTTAAACTTTGGATTGAATTTACTTATCTTTTTCTAGCTTCCTAAGGTAGAAACATAGATTGACTTTGGACCTTCTTTTTCTACATAAACATTTAAAGTTAGAAATTTTCCTCTAAGCATTGCTTTATCCTCAGATTTTGACAAGTTGTTTTCTTTTTCATGTATTTATAAAAATATTTCCCTTTTCCCTTTTAATTTCTCCTTTGACCCATGGATTTAGTAGAAATTTGTTGTTTAACTTCTAAAGATTAGGGATTCGATTTCCAAATATTTGTAAGAATTTATTTTAATCCTTTGATTCTAGTTTTACTGTTCTGTATATGGATTAAAAACAGACAAAATATAGGTAATACTCGGGTACTCTGAGGTGAAATTCTATAATGTGCATTTTTATTGAAAAATATCTTTTAGTGCTTTATGTATACATTGTTTATAATTCCTATAAAAAACAGATACTGTATTGAAAGTACTTACAAAAGAGATTTTTTTTTCATCCAATTTAGAGTTCGTTGTCGAAATGCTGGTCCTGTAGCCATAGCTGAGAAGAGCATTGCCCAAGTTGCAGAAAAATTTGTATTAAGAGGTTATTGTCCAAATTGCAACCAAATTTTTGTGGATGAAACCAGTACCAGAAATCACAAACAGAATTCAGGGCACAAAGTTCGAGTCATTACCTCAATGGAAGAATCGGTCTTACTTTATTGTCACAGCAGTGAAGGGAACAAACCTTCTTCTGACTTGAATCTCTTGCTAGATCGATCAAAATTTTCATCACTTAAAAGAACCATGTCTGTTCAAGAATCTAGCTCACAAGATTGCACCACTGTTCCAAAAAAGAAGATGAATTTAGAAGGTAAAAGCCATGAAGGTACAGTTTGTGTTCAAAAAGAAAAGTCATTTGTTAAAACCTGGTTTTGTGAATGCCACCAGCAATTCCCAAGTGAAGATGCAGTGGAAAAACATGTTTTCTCAGCAAACACAATGTGTTATAAGTGTGTGGTCTGTGGCAAGGTATGTGAAGATTCAGGGGTCATCCGTTTACATATGAGCCGGATTCATGGAGGGGCACATTTAAATAACTTTCTTTTCTGGTGTCGGATGTGCAAAAAGGAGTTACTAAGAAAAGAGACAATCATGGCACATGTGACTGAATTTCATAATGGACACAGATATTTTTATGAGACGGATGAAGTACAAGGTGAAACTTTGCCAACATCTTCTACAACTCTGGTGAGTAATTTGACTGCTGAGAGTCCTTCAACTATTACTATCATCGATCATTCTCCATCAAGCAGTCCTCCAAGGGGTAAGTGGCAGTGCCGAATTTGTGAAGATATGTTTGATACCCAGGAATGTGTAAAACAGCATTGCATGTCTTTAGCAAGTCACCAGTTTCATAGATATAGCTGTGCCCATTGCAAAAAGACTTTTCACAAGGTTGAAACACTATACCGACATTGCCAGGATGAGCATAACAATGAGATAAAGATTAAGTACTTCTGTGGGCTTTGTGATCTTACCTTTAATGTGGAAGAAGCATTTTTAAGTCATTATAAGGAGCACCACAGCATAGATTATGTGTTTGTGTCAGAAAAAACTGAAACTTCAATTAAAACTGAGAATGATTTTCCAGTAATAGAGACCAGTAACCTCTTAACCTGTGGTTGCCGTGAGAGTTACATCTGTAAAGTCAACAGAAAGGAAGATTATAGTAGATGTCTCCAGATCATGCTGGATAAAGGGAGACTGTGGTTTCGCTGCAGCTTGTGTTCAGCAACAACACAGAATGCAGCTGACATCAGCACTCACGTCCGTGAGGTGCACAGAGAAGAAAAGGACGAAGAAGAGCAGCGGTATGTCATCAAGTGTGGCACCTGCACCAAAGCATTTCATGATCCTGAGAGTGCTCAGCAGCACTTCCATAGAAAACACTGCTTTTTACGGAAACCCAGTGTGGCTCATTTTGGATCTGAGAAAACAAGCCCGTACAAATTTGCTGCCAGTGCCTCACGTACAGAGAGAAAACTAAAACAGGCAGTAAGCCATCCAAAAAATTCAGAGATGGAGAAGGGAGCCGAGAATGACCTAAGCTGTCAGAATATAGGTATGGTTTGCAACTCTAATGTCCGTGCACATTTGGCATACTGATATAGAAACATAGATGTATTGTAGCCATCATTTTTGAAAATTTCATTTATTTTGAGACAATGTCCACGCAATCAGGGGAGGGGCAGAGAGAGAGGGAGTGAGAAAATCCCAAGCAGGCCATGCACTGTCAGTGCAGAGTCCAACACAGGGCTGGATCTCCCTACTCCATGAGATCATGACCTGAACCAAAATCAAGAGTTGACACTTGTGGCGCGTGGGTGGTTCGGTTGGTTGAGCATCCGACTTCAGCTCAGGTCATGATCTCACAGTTCGTGAGTTCAAGCCCTGCATCAGGCTCTGCGTGCAGACAGCTCGGAGCCTGAAGCCTGCTTGAGATTCTGTGTCCCCCTCTCTCTCTGCTCTCCCCCACTCACACTCTCCCTCTCTCTATCAAAAGTAAACGTTAAAAAAAAAAAAAAGAGCACTTAACTGACTGGGCCACCCAGGTGCACCTGTAGCCATCATTTTTATAAAAGCTAATGATTCAGTTTTGAAGTAAGCAACATGGTGGGATGATACATTAATTAATTAATTATTGTAGCATATACTTCTGGGGTATATGTATTCCTAAATATGAATAAATATTAATATTTAAACATTCAACCACTCTAAACTTAGGGGACAAAGAGTATATATTAGCTTTAAACAGTATGTATTTAAGATAAGATTGTCTTTTCCGAAAGCATGGGAATTTTGAGAGATGAAGGAAATTGAGTCTTTCTGAAAGTCAGAAAGTCCTTAACATTTAGATTCTTATTATTTAGATTTAGGTTCATTTAAAAGATAAGTCCAGTGAATTCTTTGTTTTTATATTTCGGCTTTATTCTTTTGTAGTTGTTTGCTGATTCTTATTTTAATTATTATTCCAGTATAGTTAAAATACAGTGTTATATTAATTTCAGGTGTACAGTAGAGTGATTCAATGGGTCTGGACAGTACTCAGTGCTTATTATGACAGGTGTACTCTGAATCCCCTCACCCATTTCACTCACCTCCCCATTCACTTCCCCTCTGGTAACCATCAGTTCTGTATATTTCAGAGTCTGGGTTTTTGTCTTTCTTTTTCTTTCTTTGTTTGGTTTCTTAAATTTCACATAAGTGAAATCATATGGTATTTGTGTTTCTCTAACTGACTTATTGCTCTTAGCATTGTACCCTCTAGATCCATACATGTTGTTGCAAATGGCAAGATTTTGTTCTTTTTTATGGCTAATATTTCCATTGTGTGTGTGTATATGTCTATACACATATATGTGTCTCTGTGTATATACCACATCTTTATTCATCTATCAATGGACACTTGGATTGCATCCATAAGTTGGCAATTGTAAATAACATTGCAGTAAACATAGGGGTCCATGTAGTTTTTGAATTAGTGTTTTTGTATTCTTTAGGTAATTACATAGTAGTGGAATTACTGGATCATATAGTAATTCTATTTTAAATTTTTCAAGAAACCTCCATGTTGTTTTCCATAGTGGCTGTACCAGTTTGCATTGCCACCAATAGTGTATGAGTATTCCTTTTTCTCCACATCCTCATATTTTGGCTTTATTCTAAGTATGAGAAATCTTAAAGTTCACTTCAGAATTTGTATACTTCAGAATTTGTATATTTTTGTTATGATTGTCTGGAGAGCAAAGCTTTTACTTAGACTTAAAATAGCAATTAGAAGTAGAGTTACAAGTGGTAGCAGGAAACCAGGGAGAAAATTGAAGTATAGATCCCCTTGTACTAAGTCTAAATAACACCACATAAGTCTAGGGGTGCTGGGTGGCTCAGGTGCTGTCAGCACAGAGCTTGCTTTGGATTCTTTCTCACCCTCTCTCTCTGCCCCCACCCCCCAAATAAATAAATTTTTAAAAAGTAACTCTAGAAGAGTATGTTTGTTTAGAAGTATAATTTGTCATGGTTAGAGTATAATTTTAAGTCCATATTCTTTTTTTTTTTTTTATCTTTATTTGTTTTTGAGCGAGGGAGAGACAGAGTGTAAGTGAGGGAGGAACACAGAGAGAGGGAGACACAGAATCTGAAGCAGGCTTCAGGCTCCGAGCTGTCAGCACAGGGCCCGACGCAGGACTCAAACTAACCACAAGTTCATGACCTTAGCTGAAGTCAGATGCCCAACCAACTGAGCCACCCAGGTGCCCCCATAAGTCCATATTCTTTTAAATAAATATGAGCTCTTGGCAAGTTATACAGTATAGAGTGGGGACACAGGATGTGGGAGAATATTGGCTATAATTTTTTTACAATTTATTTTTATGAACTACTGAGTTTACACAGGCTTGCTCTATAGCATTTGTAGATCTTAGAATCATCTTTAGTTCTGGCATGTTTTATGTAAGAAATGGTTATGTGACATACTACCAACTCATTCAGTTCTACTTCTAACAGTGAAGCAGTGAGCACACTGTTTTTATGTTCTCTTGTGCTTTTCTTTTGTTCTCCTACTTACTTTTGGGAATTTATGTTGACCTGTGTTTGATAGATGATTTTAGTATCTAAATCAATAGTTACTGAGAATTAAAAAAATTTTTTTTCTTAGTAATTTCTATACACAATGTTGGGCTCAAACTCACTACTCCAATATCAAGAGTCACTTGCTCCACTGACTGAACTAGCCAGGGGCTCCTACAATTACTAAGAATTTTAAGACAAGATAAAAGAAGATAAGTGGCTTGGAAATGGGAGGGAATGACGGTGTATTATATTTGAGGGAGGCCCTCTTAGGTGGAGTGGAACCTAGTCATTTTAAAAATAATTAAAAATGTTAAGGTTTGCATTGCTATCACTAGAAACTTTAAGGCTTTATCAAGATAGAAAAGTATGGAAGAAGTGAAAGGGATAGAGAACAAGAATTGGAGAATGGTGGAAGAGGAAAGAACTTAAGAAAACCAAGGAAGGTGTTTTTATGGTAGGGGGTGCTGATATGCCACCAGTACCACCACTTTATGATAGTGGGTTGCAAGTTATTTCATTTATGCTTTCTAGGTTTTTAATCATATAGCTAGCAGGTTACTAATCAGTCTAGATTGGGAAAACACAATTCTGGTAGGGAGAAGTTCTTAGTAGGTAACCTTGAAATTTTATTTTAACATACATATTTTAAATGTTTTTAGTTATTTTTGAGAGAGAAAGCACGCATGCATGAGCAGGAGAGGGGCAGAAAGAGGGGGACAGAGGATCCAAAGCAGACTCCAAGCTGTCAGCACAGAGCCCAATTCAGGGCTTAAACTCACAAACCATGAAATCATGACCTGAGCTGAAGTCAGATGCTTAACCGACAGAGCTACCCAGGTGCCTCACCTTGAATTTTATTTTGATGGATGGTGCAAGTTTTTGGCTTTTCAGCCTTAAAACTTGGTCTTTTAAAAGTTCTTCTAGTACATTATTATTATTTTTCTAATTCCTGTATAAATGACTTTTTAAGAAAGTCTTAGCTATAACAGATTTGGTAATGATGGAAGCAATTTTAGAAGTGGTAGAAGCTATAATGATTTTGGCGGTTACAGCGATCATTCTTCAAATTTGGGACACATGAAAGGGGAAAATTTTGGAAACAAGCTCTGGCCCCTATGGTGGTGGAGGCCAATTCTTCGCCAATCCATAAAACCAAGGTGGCTGTGGCAGTTCCAGCAGCAGCAGTAGCTACTGTAGTGGCAGGTTTCAGTAACTGCCAGGAAGCAGCTTAGCAAGAGAGGAGAGCCAGAGAAGTGACAGAGAAGGCACAGGTTAAAACAGATTTGTGAACTCAGGTCAAAACACTGGTGGCAGGGCCTAGCTGCTACATACAAAGAAGATGTGTTTTAGACAATACTCATGTGTTTGGGGGAAAAAAATCGAGGACTGTATTTCTGACTAATTATGTAACAGGTTTTTTTTTTATTAAAAAAAATTTTTAATGTTTGTTTTTGAGAAAGAGTATGTACGCACCCAAGTGGGGGAGGAGCAGAGAGAGATCACCACACAGAATCCAAAGCAGGCTCCAGGCTCTGAGCTATCAGCACAGAGCCCAACACAAGGCTTGAACCCACAAACGATGAGATCATGACCTGAGCCAAAGTTTGATGCTCAACCAACTGAGCCACCTAGGGACCCCTAAATATGTCCTTTTTTTTTTTTTTAATTAAAAAGAGAAAGACCAGCTTAGCGTCAATGGAGTGTATTTATAGAAATAATAATAAAATTTTGGAAATATTCAGATATTTCTTATCTTGTGTAAATATATGGTATCATGTACAGGTTTGGATATCATGAAAAGTTTTAAGTAGAAATTAATGACATTCAAGATTAATATTTTTGCATATTCTCTAGTATCTTTTAAACTTGAGAAATTAAAATGTTTTTAGCTAATTCTTACCAGATTCATGTTAATGTTTCTCTCTTAGATGAAGAAGTTGTTGAGCTTCCAGATTTGGATTACCTGCGAACCATGACTCATATAGTCTTTGTAGACTTTGATAACTGGTCAAACTTTTTTGGTCATCTACCAGGGCATCTTAACCAAGGAACATTCATCTGGGGCTTTCAAGGTATGATTGATAAGGAAAACATTTGAGGTGATACCTTCTCCTCTTTTTTCCATTAGAATATGTTCCACTTTAAAAGTACTGCTCTTGAACCTTCTTGAGTAGGACATACAAACATAATTAGAATATTGTCACTTTGCATTACAGCTACTCTACCAGAATATTTTTCTCTTTACATTTCTTTGTGGCGAATGTTAGCTCTCTTTGGTGACCTAAAGTTTGTGGATCTTTAGATACATATTGAAAAAGCCTTTATTCAGCATCTGCAATGTGCCAGGTACTATGCTTGGTATTAACTTATGCTTACTGATTATTATATATTTATCTCCTTTTTAAAATATAAGGAAAGATGCTTGAGAAATTTATTCTTTCCAAAGTATAAAACTAATAATAAATAGAATAGAGTAGAGCTAGCTTTTGAACTTGGACCACATGGCTACAGAGCTAATATGATTTTCAAGTTGCCATAATTGCCTCTTCTGTTCATCCTTACTGAAGTTCATAAACATGCAACTTCATCTAAATATCGCTTTACAAACCATTGACCAAACAGGAAGAGAAACGACTTTGATTTACAGAAGTATAGTGAGGATCCAATAAATCTCATGTTTGATGAAGAACAACATATAAGAGGATTATTTGGGGTGCCAGGGTGGCTCAGTCTATTAAGTGTCTGTCGATTTCGGCTCAGGTCATGGTCTCAAGGTTCCTGGGATCGAGCCCTGAGTTGGGCACTGTGCTGACAGCATGGAGCCTGCTTGGGATTCTCTCTCTCTGTCCTTCCCCCACCTCACATTCTCACTCTCAAAATAAATAAATAAACATTTAAAAAATAATTTTAAAATATAAAGAGGAGGACTGGATTTAAGATAGAAACATACTGACCTCAAAAAAATAAAAAAAGAAACGTACTGACCTGGGTAAGTTCTCTAGTTCAACCTTTAAATAAATTTAGCATTTCTGATTGCCTCTCATTTCTATCCACTGAGTAGTCTTGACATATTTGTTAAAAGAAAGAAAGAAAGAAAGAAAGAAAGAAAGAAAGAAAAGAAAACTGATGCTTACATTCATATGGAATTATACCATTCAGAGACTTCTCACACATATTCCTTTTGATTTTCCATAACTTACGTGCGTTTTCAGATTAATGAGCAGATGCAAGGAAGGTGGCCTACTTTGCCAAGATTGTAAAGCAACAAGATGGTGATACCTGTACTAGAACTGAGTTCTGCATTCAAATCTAGTACTTGCCCTCTAAAAAAAATCTTTTTCTAATGTGTTTTTTCTTAATAGAGCTTTCAGTTGTAGCTACTGTTCTATTCTTTTTTTCTGTTTGACTGTCATTTATGCCTTTCTTAAAATAATAGGAGGAAACACCAATTGGAAGCCTCCACTCAACTGTAAGATCTATAATTACCTGAATAGGATTGGATGTTTCTTCCTTCATCCTCGTTGTAGTAAAAGAAAAGATGCTGCTGATTTTGCCATATGTATGCATGTGAGTGATTGTTTTACTCAAAATCTAATGTGAATGTAGGACCCATTTGGATTTTTTTTCTCCTGGAATCGTAATGACAGTATAAAGCATTCTTCAATACTGTTTTTTTGTATAAAACATTCTACATCAGATTCTGCTGATGACTAATGAGGGCAAGGACCCATTTCATACTTATTTACTGCTTTTCCCTAATTCCTAGCAGACTCACAGCTACCCATTGTAGACCCTCAACTGTTTATAGAATAATGATCAATAAATGGCAGTGTATTTGATATATGCTGAGATACTTTCACATTTTAACATCTCTGAAATTGGGAGACACCTTAACAATCATCATTGGCCTACGTGAGATTTGCATTTGCTTCTGTGTCTGCCAGTCGCCTAGAGAAACTACCAACCTGAGATCCATTTTAAATTAAATTCTCTGCTTAAAGGTTTACATGTTGCACTGATAACATGAATTTACTCTGCAAACTTGTTGACTACTGCTTATATTTTAAACCAGAGAACATTTTCTTTTTCATCTATTCAGTGCTAAGACTGAATTATTCAGTTTACCTTGCTTACCTTCTCTCTATGGCAGATTTATTTCTTCTTTACCCTTAGATTAAGTGTGTAACCCTTGTAGCATTCCAGTTTTATGTGGAGGCCTATTTGACTTCTTTTGGCCTTAAAGTGGCACATAAAATAGCTTCTCTTATAATTGGTGTCAGTTTACATTTGATTAAGTGTGGCATATTTTATTTATGAAGGAGATCTTTGTATCTTACTTTGGTGAGAGCTAGAGAACAAGTTAAATATACCTTTCTAGGGATGCCTGGCTGGCTCAGTTAGTGGAGTGTGCAACTCTTGATCTCGAGGTTGACTTTGAGCACCATGTTGAGTGTAGAGATTACTTTAAAAAAACAAAAAAACCTTAAAATAAATAAATAAATAAATGTGCCTTTCTAGGTATGTGTTCATTCTGAAATAGATGTAATGATTTAAAACTCGAATACTGATTTTTTACCAACGTATGCGTTTTGTTCCAATTTAGGCTGGCCGTCTAGATGAACAACTACCCAAGCAAATTCCTTTCACCATCCTCTCAGGAGATCAAGGTTTTCTGGAGCTAGAGAACCAGTTTAAGAAGACTCAGAGGCCAGCACATATACTAAACCCTCACCATTTAGAGGGAGATATGATGTGTGCCTTGTTAAATAGCATATCTGATACTACCAAAGGTATGCACCTGCAGTCACAGTGCAAACCGCCCAAGAGGAGGAGACTTCACTGCTGAGAGAAACCAATAAACTGCTGGCCACTAGTGCACTCCTGGCTGCTCACTAAAGCATCGTGCCCTCATACTTCTTATTTATTTTTGCCTTTTCTCACTTTCATTTTTTAGTGTTTTAGAGAAAGGATGATTTCATAATTTTCTGGAGCCTTTTCTGATCTACTAGATAAAAATCTACATTCATATATGTAAAATATATATTCACGATTTGAAATAGGTTAAGACAATTTTGCAAAACTCAGAATCCAGATATTCACTGTTCTGAAATTCCAAATTTGTCATTGGTTTTTCAGAGAGTTAATTGCTTATGGTTAACAGAAGATCATTTTAAGAGAGTGACAGTGACGAAACGAAGTCCCGAGAGAGCTTTAGTTCCCTGGAAGGGGCACCTTCCTGTCCTGTTCCCAGGACTTAACCTCTCTTCTCTGACTTTCTGATCTTCTCCCATGAAACGTTGTGCTGGTGTTCACTTTCACTAATGTAGTTCTAGGGATGCAGATGAGATTTTTTTGTAATTTCTGAAGTAAATGTGGGTAGAAGAAAGGAACAAAAGAATAATTTTTAAATATCCTACTGGCTTGCAGCCATGAATAAGATTTGAAGATATTAATGAATGACCTCACTGAAAAAACTATTTTTGGCATTTTTATTATATGCTTTAAATTTTCCAACTCTGCTGTCCTCCTAGGTATTTTTCTTTCAGCAGTTTTGGAACCACATTTTTGAAAACTCATTCTGAAGAATTTTGTTCTCATCACTCATTACAGTGGATCAGTTTACTTCTGCGAAGTTAGGAATCATTAATCTACTGGCCCAACTCTGCTCTTTAAAGGAAAATCAACTCTGTTCTGCATATTTGTGTCATTCTTTAGTACTGAATTTTATCTTCCTGAATTTTATCTGTCTAAAATTTTTGTTTTCATCTATTTGCTTTCTCCGTCTCTGATTGCTGCCTTTTTTTTTTTTCTTTTTCATTTATTCTTTTGCCATCCCGTCTCCAGTCCTTAACAACATCTACTTAATATCCTGTGAAATACCTGAATTTTTACCTTTGCTACCCTAGGCCATCCTTTTTTCCTTTTCTTATGCTGCTGCTTTGGGAAACATTTCTTTTGTAATTTTCAATGTGAAACTTATTGATTTTCCTTTCTTACCAACTTTGATATGGAATGAGAGCTGCATATAAGTAGATGTGCATGGGTGTATTAGGGTTGGAGGTAAGATATAGGTTATTGTTATATATTGATTGTTCCCCTCTCAATGCCTCTTATGCTCTAAGTGGCCTTTTTTTTTTATGTCATTCATTTATAATCAGTGCTATTTTGAATTTACTGCTCTTGGAGGGTACTGTGTACTTTATTCTGAATTTTTATGAAATGCAGAGATCATACTACAGTGCATAAAGAAAGGCATGGGTTTTGGTTTGAATGCTAACTTTGCTCCTTCCTTGCTGTGTGATTGTAGGCAAATTACTGTTTATGAGCTTCACGTTTCATATCTATAAAGTTGTAAGACTTAGTGATATGTATAAAATGTCTAACACAGTATATAAAGTACTATGGGTGTTTAATAAACAGCACCTGTTTTTATTATTACTACCATAAGAAGAAAATATGATTCCTAGCCACTACTTTTATTTCTGTTTTTCTTTCTAATATTTTTTACTGTGGTAAAATATACGGATGATTTACTGTCTTAACCATTCTGAAGTGTGTATAGTTCACTGGTGTTAACTACATTTAGATTTTATGCAGCCTTCACCATCATTCATTTCCAGAGCTCTTTTCATCTTGTAAACTGAAACTTTATACCCATTAAGCAGTAACTTCCCGCTCCCCTTTCCCTAACTCTTGGCAAATACCATTCTTCAGTATTTTGACTAAGTGCTTCATAATAGGTGAAATCATACAGCATTTGTCTTTTTGTGGCTGGCCTGTTTCACTTAGCATAATATCCTCAGGCTTCACCCAGGTTATAGCAAATGTCAGATTTTCCTTGCTTTTTCAGGCTGAATAATATTCCACTCTATGTATATACTTTTGTGGGAAATCAAGTAAGTGTGTCCTGGGTTAAGAGATTATTGGGAATGCATTGCAAAGCAGAAAACTGCTTTCTGGCCTTGCTGAAAACCTCAGCCACGCTTTGCTTATCTAGTTAACATATACTCACTTTGCTTATCTAGTGAATATATACGTGGGGGTTAGGGCCTGCCACTGCTCACAGGTTCCTTAGACCATGTTATTGCATGGTATATTTTACCCTGTCTTTACTTGTTTTTCTGCACGTTTTCTATACATTCTTTCTAGCACATAGCTCACTCAGTATTGTGCAATGTTATCCTAAATGTCTGCTCAATAAATTTTGGAGCTTGAGAGCAGTTCGGAGAAACTTCCCTTAGCCTCCCTCTCACCTCTCTTGACTTGCATGGAGTCTTGAGGAATCCTTTCTTCCATCCTCAGCTTTGCTGGAAAAAGCCAAAAGCTGAACCCACAGACTTTATTTTGCTTATCTGTTTATCCATCAATGGATGCTTGCATTGTATCCATGTTTTAGCTATTGTGAATAACTGTTATGAACATAGATGTCCAAATATCTCTTGCTTTTTTTTTTTTTTGAGAAACTTCCATACTGTTTACCATAATGACTGTATCATTTTTACATTCCTACCAACAGTGTACAAGGATTCCAAGTTTTCTCCATCCCTGCTAACACATTATTTTCTAGGTTTTGTTTGTTTTTTATAGTAGTCATCCTTATTCGTATGAAGTGGTATCTTACTGTGGTTTTGATTTCCATTTCCCTAATGATTAGTGATGTTGAGCATCTTTTCAGTTTTTAAAAAATCTTTTAAGTTTATTTTATTTATTTTGAGAGAGAGGGACTGAACACACAGAGGAGAGGCAGAGAGAGAGGGAGACAGAGAGAATCCCAAGCAGGCTCTGCACTGTCAGCACAGAGCCTGATATGAGTGTCTAACTCTTGAGCCGTGAGATCATGACCCAAGCTGAAGTCGAGAGTCAGATGCTTCCAACTGAGCTACCCAGGTGCCCAAACATCTTTTCATGTGCTACAGCTACTACATTTTAAAAGTAATGAGAATTACTAAAAATTAAGTGCCCAAAGATATGTAGATTCCAATCATTTTTTTCATTTAGACCTAGATTAAAGATAGTTATGTAGCTAACTCTAACATCCAAAAAAGTAAGTTATACTGAATCTCAGTATGTTCAAATTGAGTTTAAGACAAATTTTTTCCTTTATGGGAGGCTTAAAGACATCAAATTGCCTAGTAGTGAACCTTATAAGAATAATCCTTGGATAACTTTATTCCATCACCTTCCCTCCCTAACAAATGGCTTTGTAAATCTTAGAATAATAGCTTTTGATTAAAAATTATATTTGGTATGTATTGGGACTTAGAAAATTTCACAGTGTCCACAAATACTGTCATTCTTCTTGGGCCTTTAAGGTACTTTTGGTTACCACAAGAATGCTGAGGTAATTCCTCTATTCTAACTTATTGGCACAGTGTTCCTGTCTTTAGGTTGAAAACAAGACTGTTTCTTAAGGCAGTGTTGTTCGGGGGTGGAAATCATTGAGCCTTTCTGAGTACCTGTCAAAAGGTTTCTATGTTTATTTCCTCAAAAATGAACATGTATAGGAGCACCTGGGGCTCAGGTTGTTAAGCATCTGAGTGTTAATTTTGGCCCAGGTCATGATCTCAGGGTCCTGAGATCGAGCCCTGCAACAGACTTGGCACTGAGGGTGGAACCTGCTTAAGATTCTCTCTCCCTCTCCCTTTCCTGCCCGCTCTCTCATGCATTCTCTTAGAGTCCGCACTGTCAGCAGACAGCCCGATGTGAGGCTCGAACTCACAAACCATGATACTATGACCCAAGCTGAAGTCAGATGCTTAACTGACTGAGCCACCCACGTGACCCCCTCTCAATTAAAAAAAAAAACCTTGTATATACAATGTTAAATATAATTTCAGGGGCTTTGTGGTCTCAACCAACTAACCCACAAAACTCTTTAGGATATGATAAAAGTTCATATTATAAGTTACATAATGGTGACTTATATGTTATGGTGACTTATGGTAACATCTCTCATATTAGTCATTATTTTTTAGACAGTCTCCTGATTTTTCAGGTTTTGTAAATCACCACCACAGCAAAACCAAATGATAGAAGTTTGAACCTCTTATTTCTTTCTAACTTTTCAGAGATGTTCCACTATTAGGACCAGAAAGTGATGTTACTGAACTGGAGCTTCCTATATAAACAAGGAAGAATCTATTAAATAGTGTCATGAAATCCGTGACGATGTTGTATCTTTAGTTTTTGCCAGTTTTTCAGTTAATGGAAAGTTTTTTTCAGAAAGTATTTATCACAATAAAAATAAAGATATTCAGAGTGTCTGGTTCCCATTATGAATGTCAAGTCAGTTGACCATAAGGTATTACTTTTTTATTGTTAGGGAGAGAACAGCTAAGTAGTTTTACTACTGGTACTCCTTTAAAATCTCTGACTTAAAATAAGTCATTTACTCTTTTTGGCAACATAACCCTTTAGACTAAATTTGAGATTTGAATGTGGCATGACTTGCCCTGTAAATTAAATTCTCTCTCCTCCTAAGTATCAGGGTTTCAGCACCTATATTTTGATTACAGCTATGATAAATGTATAAATTTCTGTAGAGATATTTTAAAATATTTATTAATTTGATACCTTTGGCTCCCTTACCCTTCATCAGTTCCATTTTATATTATACTTGCTTTTTTTTTAATGTTTACTATTTATTTTTGAGAGTACAAGCAAGGGAGGGGCAGAGAGAATGAGGGAGACACAGAATCTAAAACGAGCTCCAGGCTCTGAGCTGACAGCTGAGACATGGGACTTGAACCCACGAACCATGAGCTCATGACCTGAGTTGAAGTTGGATGCTCAGCCGAGCCACCCAGGCGCCCCAGTTGTACTGACTGTTATAAAACTTTACAGGGGATGCCTGGGTGGTTCAATGGTTGAAGCATCTGACACTTTTATTTTTAATGTTTATGTATTTATTTTGAGAGAGAAATTGTGAGTGGAGGAGAGGCAGAGAGAGGGGAAGAGAATCCCGAGCTGGCTCCATGCTCTCAGCACAGAGCCCAGTGCTGCGTTCAATCTCAGGAGCCATGAGATCATGACATGAGCTGAAATCAAGGGTCAGACAATCCACTGAGCCATCCAGGTACCCCTAAGTGTCCAACTCTTGATCTCCACTCAGGTCTTGATCTCAGGGTCGTGAGCTCAAGCTCTGTATTAATTCCTTGCTGGGTGTGAAGCATACTTTAAAACCAAACAAAAAAACTTGCCAAGAAACATGGATCCTTTCTAATAATCCTAATCAGAGGAGCCAGGTATATATTCTCTTCTTCTAGACCTTTTTTCCTTTCTTTTCTTTTCTTTTTTTTTTTTTTTACATTTTAGCCACAAACAAGTGCTCATTCTAATTTAAGACTCCTATTCCAAAGATGCAGCTACAACTTGTCACTTAAATGTTTTAAAGGAGAGAGAAGGAACTAATCTTTACTGAGGGCCTACAAAGTGTCAGCCACTCTGCTAACTGCTTTTTATACTTGTAGTGACTGAATATGTTTAAACATGTTTAAAGAACTACTTGCACATGCTATTTAAGTATCTTTGCAACACTGTGAGGTAGGATGTGTTAAGATTATCCCATTTCATGGAGGTCCAGAAAGGTTAAAATAAGCTACCTGTGGCTACACAGCAAGTATTTTTCTCTTTATCAGTATCTCCTGGTAAGGCTGATCAGTAAAAGTACTGATACAAATATCTAATTTTATGTAGAGAATCTGGTGTGAATTATTGACTGTAACCATCTCCTTGAAAAAGATAGTAAGATATGTTTTACTGTAGTGTGACAACATTGCAGAGTTTGTATAAAGATACCAAATATGAGAGTTGAAAAAAAAATAACGTTTAAGAAAAAAATAGTAACATTTAGGAAGATGCACAGGGATGGGTAGAAAATTAAAAGATTTGATCGTGAATTTTGGTATTTCAGATTATATATCAAACACAGCCAAGGAAAGTGATCAGCACTGTAAGTTCCCTAACATCTTTCATAATTAAACAAAGAAACCCCTTAGCCATACTAAATGACTGAATTTCTATATTACCTTTTTTTTTTTCTTCAACTATTTCACTGGTGACAATTGCTTATGTAAAAAATTCTGGAGGCACCTTTGTAGCTCAGTGGGTGAAGCTTCGAAGGTGTAATCCCAGGTCATGATCTCCCTGCTTGGAATTCTCTCTCTCCCTCTCTCTCTGCTCCTTCCCCCCACTTGCTCACTCTCAAAATAAATGAACTTTAAATAATTTTTTCAAAAAAAGAATTCTGTGGGCTCTTAGAGATCTATTTATATAACAGAACTTGGCAGTATCTTGTAGCATAGTTGAAGAATATTGATTTATGTAAAATTTTCTTTTTAAAAACATAGTTTTATATGTTGTTTATAGTTCTTTAGTAATTAAACATTTTCCTTATGGGTTTATGTAAAGTGTTAACTTCCCTAGAATAGTTTTTCTTAGGTATTACAAGGATGAACTTAATATTATGAATTAATGAAATCAAACTGAAAACAGATTTTACTGTGCTTCAAGATAATTTCTGTTGAATCTGAGCACCATGGGACCTAGAACTTTGTCATATCTGTTTGGTGTATGTCTTCATTTTGGAATGAATGGATGGAAGGAAGCATTAAATATCATTGGTCTCTATGGAATCTTACCAATTATACAATCTTTTAAAATTTTTATTTATTTTGAGAAGGATACAGAGACCAAGTTGAAAGGGACAGATAGAAAAGGATCCAGAATCCCAAGCAGGCTCCACACTGTCAGCACAAAGCCAGATGCAGGGTTCAAACTCAGGAACCACAAGATCATGACCTGAGCAAAGTCCAGACTCAGACGTTTGACCGGCTGAGCCTCCCAGGCGCCCCCATCCCCTGCCAATTACACAGATTTTTAAAGCCATCTTAAGTATGAAACATGGAAGTTCACCCATACCATGAAATTGTGGCTGACTGAAGTAGATTCATGGTCTATCCAATAGGCATTATATAAAATAATTGTTGAGCCAATTCTAAAAGTCTGCCTGTTGTTTCTTCAGCCTGTTAATGAGACTATCTACAGGTTGTTGCTTAGGAAACCATCCTAAAAATCTACATGATACAATTCTTTGTAAGGTAATGAAACAGGAAATAATCATGATTTTCTCTGTTCTACAGATGAGGCTGATTGAGGCAAATAAAACCTTTTTTTAATTTTTGCAACCTAGTATCAAAGCTAAGCATTTGCTTAGGCCTTGTATGGGACGCCTGGGTGACTTTGTTGGTTGAGCATCCGATTTCAGCTCAGGTCATGATCTCACGGTTCGTAGGTTTGGGGCCCGCTTCGGGCTCTGTGCTGACAGCATGGAGTCTGCTTCGGATTATGTGTCTCCTTCTCTCTCTGTTCCTCCTCCGTTCATGCTCTTTCAGTAATAAATAAATGTGAAAAAAATTTACGACTTTGTAAGTGTATACAACCGATTGTAAAAACAGCATTAGTATTTTTGCTGGAATGGCAAAATATGGCTTACAACAAATTTTTGCAACAAAGAAATATAAGTGAAATATAGTGATTTTTTATTTATAAATACAATCTTTAATTTTTAAATGTATATTTAAGTTTTTGCATATTTTCCATAAAAGCAAATATGTCTATATGACATATTCAGTTATTTAAACCCTGATTGAGTCACTATGATGTATATATTGATTTAAATGTGGTTAGGGGCGCCTGGGTGGCTCAGTCGGTTAAGTGTCCGGCTTCAGCTCAGGTCAGATCTCACGGTTCGTGGGTTCAAGCCCCGCATCAGGCTCTGTGCTGACTGCTAGCTCAGAGCCTGGAGCCTGTTTCAGATTCTGTATCTCCCTCTCTCTGACCCTCCCCTGCTCGCACTGTCTCTCTCTGTCTCTCAAAAATAAATAAAAAGCATTAAAAAAAATTTTTTAAAAATAAATGTGGTTAAAGTGATAAATCAAGTATTTGCTCACTGGTTCATATTTTAAGTAACTTTTGCAATACCTGATCAGTGTTGTCATTTTTATAGACATATTTTTCATTCTGAAAGTATATAAGACATCAGGTAAGTGAGTTTGTGCCAAGAAGAAATATTGCTAATTTAAACCTGTATGATTTTCAAAATATAAAAGAACTTAATCTCATCATGTTAAAAATTTCAAGATGATTTCATCTAACTTAAACTTGGGAGTTTATTTGCTAGATTTAAAGAAGCATACTAGCTTTTCTTAATTTCTAGGGGTTTTTTTAATAATATGATTTTATATTCATTAACAGTTGTGCTAAAAGAAAGTTTTCAAATAATTTGAAGATAGAGCTGAAATTGAATTATTTCATTAGCTTTCCCTCCCTCCCCCACCCCCTTGATTTAAGTAGTAGTTGGTAAGCATTTTTTAAAAGCAAACCTATAGGGAAAGTGGTATAATGCTAATGAATTATAATTAGTAAGCTTGGGTATAGAAGAAGTGATTGAAAATAATTTTGAGACTACATTAAATGATGGCACAATAATTTCTTCAGAAATATATTTGTATTTACTGATTCTGCCTTACAGAATGTGACAGTGATGATAACCTGGGTATAAAAAATACTTCAATAGAAGAAGAATTCAGATCCAAGGAAGGTAACTTAATGGGGTTAATCCTTTTCCTACTTCACTGTATTTGTATTTTTTAATTGCTCCCTCTCTTGCCTCTTCATCCCCTCCTACTCCCTCCTATTAACCTCCTACCAGTAAGTTTCAAAAACATTGTTTCCTTGTTTAAAGAAGAATTTGCATTTTTTCATAGAAGATGAATCAGGGACAAAAGCCTAAAATAATTATTTTCTGACCCTTTGCAGAAAAGATTTTCTAACCCTGGGCTAGGAGAAGATTTTGGTTTCCTAATTTTTCTTTATTTCAAGTAGTTTTGAATTAAGAATATTACAAGGTAGGGGTGCTGGGGTGGCTCAGTCGGTGAAGCATCCGACTCTTGATTTTCACTTGGGTCATGGTCTCACAATTCATGGGATCAAGCCTCACAGATCCTCACTAGCATGGAGCCTGCTTGGAATTCTCTCTCTCCCTCTCTTTCTGCCCTTCTCCCCCTCGCACACATACGTTCTCTCCATCTCTCTCAAAAAAAAAAAAAAAAAGAATATTACAAGTTAAACAGTGGAACTATGAAAATAAGCATTTTTATCTGATTATTAATGGACTGTTTCTATAAATTAATTTTTTCCCTCTTCTTAAAGGAAAAGCTATTTTGTTCCATAGGTTAAAGAGAACTGTTTGTATTACTTCACATCAAATAATTTCCTGGCTGTACCACTGTTTAGCTGTGTTATATGCTTTTACTTTGGTTTTTCCATAACAGACTGTGCTTTTTAATAACAACAGGGAAAAACAAAACAGTGATTTTAGAAAATAGTTTAAGCTTCACTGAAGAAGTTTATTACAATGGCATCTTTAACATTAAAGAACAACAGAAGTCTTAATATGTTCTAATAAAGTATTTGTTGTTGGAGATTTGAGAGTGGGAATATGGAGACTAGCAAATTGGCAGGAAAATGTGGCTAAACAAGCATAGGCAGAATGGCCCAACTGATATTTGCCGTGTATTTGCTTGATCTCTCACATAATGCAGTTGTTTAAGAGCATACTAGAGCTCTGTGCTCGTAGGAGTTTGGGAATTGGAGTCTGGCAGTGGACTTGATTCATCCATTCAATGAAGTAGAAAACTCCGGTCTTATAACCAAAATTCAGTGGTTAAATAAAGTTGGCAGTAAATCTACAACCTAATTGGAAGCAAGTTTTTTTGACCATCTTGTTTTCCCAACATGGTTTTTCAAGGTCTAGCTCACTGCTTAGCAGTCACATAATAATGAGTTAAACAAATGAAAGAACTTTTGTGAGTTAAAAAAAAAAACAAAAAACACCTGCCACCTAAGTTGTTTATCAAGACCACTAAAAAATAAATACCAGTGAGCGTCTAAGTACTTCAGACTGGGCAACCTTTATTTTCCACTCATGACTTAATCATGTGGGAAATGCCACACAAAATTATAACTTTAAATAACCACTCTTGGGGAGCCTTTACAGTTTTTATGGTACATAGCTGACCCCAGGAAATCTGAGATATGTATAATGCAACGTGTACCAGAGTTTCTAACATTTTGTTATTTCTGGCTGTTTTATGATTTGGAGAGCTTTTACTGATTCTTCAGATTGGCAAAAGGATTGCTATTAAAGAATTCAAGACAAGATACTTTAAATTTTAGTTGTCATATGAGATAGGAATGTAATGCTCTAATTCCAAGAAAAATCAAAGTGTTAGGTGTGTGCTTTCTTTGTTTTCTGATGCTTTACATAAATAAGTTTGAGAAGCCCACAGTGTTCAGGTAAGTGAAGGAATATGGTCTCCTCTGCAGTTTCCTCTGATGATCTTCTTTTTCCCCTTTCACCCAGCACGCACTAGCTCAAATATCATCTCTTAGGTTGAACCATAGAGAATTGACGTTTTGTAGGCATTTTTGTACGGTAGTACTTCTAGATTTACCATTTTTAGAGAGAACTAACCACTGCCTCTTCTAGGTTCCCTCTGTACCTTACCAAGTAGCTTTAAAATTTTTCTGTGTAGTATCCCTTTGAGAAGTAGGATCATGGTTTTTCGTTATTGTTGTTGTTTTATCTTTTTTCAGTAGCACCTAGCACCTGGTGTTTGGCACTAAATGATTGCTTGTTGAAAAATATACTTATAACAAACTCAGAATATGTCAGAGCTACCAGGACCCATCTCTCTAAAGCTAAATAAGGAAAATTAAGATAAAGGCTGTTTGAGGTGCCTGGGTGGCTCAGTTAGTTAAGCGTCTGACTTTGTTCAGCTCAGGTCATGATCTCACGGTTCATGAGTTCCAGCCGTGCATCGGGCTCTCTGCTGTCAGCACAGAGCCCACTTTGGATCATTTGTCTCCCTTTCTCTCTCCCCCTCCCCCACTCATGCTGTCTCAAAAAAAAATTTTTTTTTAATTAAAAAGAAAAAGTTAAAGGCGATTTGGCTGGGAGAAGAGTGGGTGATCTATTGATCCTACACCATGGAAGCAAAATGGCATTTTAGTCCAGACTTGCTAGCAAAACTCCAAAAAGTTTAAATAACTTCTTCAATCCTCTTTTCATTCTTTTACTTCCCAGCACAACATTATAAATGCCTGACAAATAGTGGCAAAAAGCAGGATAAATTTCATGACTTTTTGCCTTGTGGAATGAATGGTAGTTTCCTTATCCACACTACCCACCCCCCACCATGATTTGTCTCATTGCTGTTTTCTGTAGACCAGTCAGACTCTGACTACCCATGCCATTCATAAAGATCTTCTGTAATCTATTTTGTATACCAGACATGGGAAATAGGGACCATATAGTATGGTGGTGTAGAGTGCAGACTTTGGATTCAGACTGCTTGGTTAAAACTCAGCTGTTAATTAATAGCAGTCATCATATAATTAATATTATGATGTAAATAGTAAAATATTGTGGCCAGTTGAATGAACAAAGGATAAGAGAGAATAATATGCTCATTTTTTAATTCAGTTACTGTTTTAAAAAACACTAATCTCAAAAACTCTGTGAGAGTCAGAATATTCTCTTCATTTTACATAAAAATTTAGTCTTCTAAACATTAAGTAATTTGTGTCCAGATTCTCAGCCTCATAATGATGGGGCATGATTCATAAATAAGTATCCTAACTCCTGTTAGTGAGTTCATTCCTATCCTGCAGTATTACCTCTTTTTCAAAGAGAATGAAATTAAGGCAAAGATGTACTTCCCACAAATGCTCTTTATTTCTTCATGTAACTTTCAGTTATTGTCTAATGTTCTTTCATTTCAACCTGAAGGATTCCCTTTAGCATTTCTAGTAAGGCAGTTCTGCTAGTAACAAACTCCCTTACCTTTTGTTTATCTGGGAAAGTCTTCATTTCTCCTCCATTCTTGAAGACTAGTTTTAGTTCTGCTGGATGTAGAATTCTTGGTTTATAGGTCTTTTTTCCAGTACTTTAAATATGTTATCCCACTTCCTTCTGGCCTCCATGGTTTGGTGAGAATTAATCTATTAACCTTATTATTGAGAATCTCTTATAATGATTAATTGCTTCTCTCTTGCTGCTTTTGTTGTTTTGGGCTTTTGACAGTTTGATTATAATATGTCTCAATGTGGATCTCTTTCAGTTTCTTCTTGGAGTTGAGCTTCTTGGATGTGTAGATTCATACATATCATTTGGGGGTGGTGGGGTGGGGAGAGTAGAAAGAGAGAGGGAGAGAGAATCCCAAGCAGGCTTCATGCTCAGTGCAGAGCCCAAAGCAGAGCTCTATCCCATGATCCCAGGATCATGACCTGAACTGAAATCAGGAGTCAGATGCTCAACCAGCTGAGCCACTCAGGTGCTCCTAGTTGTTTTGTTTTTAAATAGATCTCATTTCTCTGTTGAGATTTCCTATGCATTCATCCTTAAGTCCTTGAAAATATAACTTTTCTGAAATTATTTTCTAATTCCAACAGCTCGATTATCTTGGGGATTTGTTTCAATTGGCTCTTCTTCCTTACCGTTGGGTTATGTTTCTTTTTCCTTTGCAAATCAAGTGATTTTTGATGTATATGTATATTGTGGATGTACATTGCAGATTCTTTGGATTTTATTATTTTTAGCTGAGGAATGTTGGTTGGTTGTTTTTTATTTCCTTTGAAGGCAGTTACCCTGATAGACCTAATCTCCAACCTCTGCCTCCTCCACAGCAGGCAATAGCTAAAATTGCTTACTTCTTTTACTTCCCAACTGTTGTTTTTCACTCAGAATCTTAGATCATCTCCTTTGTATGCACAGGTTAGAAGTCAACTAAGAATTTGTAGATTTTTGAGGATCCTCGTTCTGTTGCTTTCTTGTTTTTTTCTGAGATACCCTTCTTTCTTTCAGAACCTCCCTTTCCCAGCTCCACTTTCTAGCTTCTTTGATCCACAGAGCTTGGCTTTCTGGGTTAAGTTGTTATCTTGTTCCACAAGGAGTGAGGAATACCCTGAGGCAACAAAACCATAAAGCTGAAAGTTGAACCCTGTGCAATTTGGTTCCTTTAGTGACCAGCTTCTGTCCTGTTTCTACCTGATTTTTGTTACTCTCCAGTGCCTTAAAATAGTTCATAATTACTATCTATGGGAGGGTTAATCCAATATAAGCTATTCGAGTATTAATTATAAGTGGAACCATGTACTTCATTTTTGTATATTTTTAGTTTTCTCTTTTTATTCTTTTAATGGTTTGTAAGTTATATACTTTATTTTTTTGTGCTTATGTTAGCATTTTGCCACATTTTTATATGTAATTTAACGACTAAAGTATACCTACATGCTGTCTGCCTCTGCACCAAGAAAAGGACTCCAAAACCCTTCAATTCCGTTCTTCTCCTCCCAACTTAGATGCTGGTATTGCCCACTGTTTGCTTCTCTGGGTGTAAATGTGTATAGTATAATGCACACAAAAATTGTACAAAGGATCTCACATCCCTCAGGTTAAAAAAAATGGAATAACACCAGCATGTTAATTTCCTACGGCTGCCATAACTACATATTATATCTACAAAGTAGATGACTTAAAACAATAGAAATTTATTGTCTCACAGCTTTAAGGGTTAGAAAACTAAAGTTAAGTTGTCTGTAGGGCCATTGTCCCTCTCCTAGATTTTAGTTGTTACAGGCAGTCATAGGCACTCCTTGGCTTATAAATACATCACTTCAGTCTCTGCCTTTGTCATCATGTGGCCATCTTCTATCTGTGTGTCTGTCTTCACATGGTGTTTTTTTCTTATAACGACATCAGTCATATTGGATTAGGGCTCAACCTAGTGACCTCATCTTAAATTGATTATATCTGCAAAGACCCTATTTTCAAATTAGGTCATATTCCTAGGTATTAGGGATTTGGACATAAAGTTTTGGGGGAACATAATTCAACATAACCAGTACCTTAGAAGTGTCCCTGTCATTCCCCCTTCCAGATACTTCCCCTGCACTCCTTCCCAAAGGTTAGCGGCCACTCTCATGTCTTAAAATACTAGTTTAGTAGTGCTGATTTGGACCTTTATTTAAAGGGGATTATACAGACCATGACCAATGGAATTTTCTGTGATGATGAAAATATATTTGATATCTGTACCCATATGGTTACTAATATTCATGTGGCTATTAAGCACTTGAAATGTAGCTTAAATGAGAAACTGAATCTTAAATCTTAATTTTAATTGATTTACATATAAATAGCCACATAGTGTCCATCATATTGGATAGCACAAGCAGTGTCTATATATTCTTTTTGGTCTGGGTGCCTTCTTTTTCCCTTTTTTTAATGTTTAATTTTGAGAGAGTATACAAGTTTGGGGGATGGGGGGAAGTAAGGGACAGAGGATTCAAAGCTTGTTCTGTGCTGACAGCAACCAGCATCATGTGGGGCTTAAAACATGACCTGAGCCAAAGTCATACACTCAACCGACAGCCACTCAGGTGCCCCTATGTCTGGATGCCTTCTAATCAACATTGTTTTATAGATTCATCCAGGTGTTAGCATGTAGCTTTGGTTTGTTCATTTCTAATATCTGGATAATATTCCATTTTATATATATATATCTCAATTCATCTATTTATAGACATTTGTATTTTATGTCTATTTCAAGTGATACTACTGTGAATGTTCTCATACATGTCTCTTAATGCACATACGTGCACATTTCTGGGAATATATGCCCAGGAGTGGGATTGCTTGTGTTCATCTTCAGTAGGTAATGCCAAATTGTTTTTCCAGAGTGACTGTACCGCTTTCTTTTGTCCCAGTGTAGTATATGGTCTACATTTTCACTAATCATTTAAATTTTTAGGTCCCTTTAATTTTAGCTAGTGATGAGCATATACTGTTATTTCTTTGTAGTTTTAGTTTACTTTTTTCTGATGAGTAAGGTTAATTGACCATTTTGACATAATCTTTTGTCTGTACTTTTTCAGATTTCTCCAGTTTTCTTGTGGATCTTTTTATTGACTTTTCAGGGTTGAAAATTTTTTAGTTCTTTCAGGGTACAAGTTTCACATACTGCAGATATTTTCTCCCACTGTATGTCTTGCCTTTTTACTCATTTAATTGTGTCCTTTTTTTTTTTAATGTTTATGTATTTTGAGGGAGGGAGGGAGGGAGAGAGAGAGACACAGAGAGAGAGAAAGAGAGAGAGAGAGAGAGAGAGAGAGAGAGAGAGAGAATCCCAAGCAGGCCCTATGCCGTTAGCACGGAGCCAGACATGGAGCTCAAACCACAAACTGTGAGACCATGACCTGAGCCAAAATCAAGAGTCAACGTTTAATTGACTTAGCCACCCAGGCTCCTCATTTAATGGTGTCTTTTAATGGATAAAAGTAATTTTAATACATTCCAAATTACCATAGTTTTCCATAATCTTTTTTTGAATTCTGTTTAATGTTTTCCTACACTAAGGTCATGAAGCTATCCCTTGCATTACCTTCTAGAAACTGGACTACACTCTTAATTACTGTAAATTTATAATAAGTTTTCATATTTTTTATAAGTCTTGTCACCTTGTTTTTCTTTGCTAAGCACATCTTGGCTTTTCTTTGTATTTCCTCATCCTTTTGAATTCATCTTAGGGCAACTTCCTAACCTAGAATCTAGCTTTAACTTACACATTATACAGTAGGCTATAGTTGTTGTTTTTTTTAAATTTTTTTTTCTTAGTGTTTATTTATGTTTGAGAGAGAGCAGAAGCAGGTGAGAGGCAGAGAGAGAGAAAGGGAGACACAGAATCCAAAGCAGGCTCTAGGTGCTGAACTGTCACCACAGAGCCCAGTGTGAGGCTTGGACCCAAGAGGTGTGAGATCATAATCTGAACCAAAGTCAGACGCTCAACCGACTGACTGAGCCACCCAGGCACCCCTGTATTTTAAATTACAGAAAACAGGGACGCCTGGGTGGCCGACTTTGGCTCATGATCTCACAGCTTGTGGGTTTGATCCCCATGTCGGGATTTGTGCTGGCAGCCTGGAGCCTGAGGCCTGCTTCAGATTGTGTGTCTCCCTCTCTCTCTGTACCTCCACTACTCACATTCTCTCTCTCTCAAAAAAAAAAAAATTAAATTTTTTTTTAATTACAGAAAACATAATCCCACTATCCCAGCTGAGAGGAAGGTGTTGCCGCATCATAGAGGGACCACTGGTGCCTATGACCCAAGTAGCCTCTGAAAGACTGAACTAGATGGGATGAAATAAATCTAGTGGGAGAAGCTGGTGAAGGCCAAGAAATCAACACCTACTTCTACCTTCCTGGGCTTTAGCATCATTCTCAGGGAGGAAATGGAGAAACAGTTATGAATGCAAGAATGACTTTCTTGGTCATTATTGTAGTCCCATGCCAGGTATATAGTGGGCATTCATTAAATATTTGTTAAATGAGTGCATATATATATAGAATATATATGCTTCTCAGAAGACATTACAGAGTCATGAGTTTCACTCTTTGCCTTAGATGCTAGAAAGCGTACAGCTAAATTTTTTAAGAAATTTTTAATGTTTACTTTTGAGAGAGACCGAGCATGAGCAGGGGAGGGGCAGAGAGAGACGGAGACACAGAATCCAAAGCAGGCTCCAGGATCTGAGCTTGTTAGCACAGAGCTCAGCGTGGGGCTCAGATCCACGAGCCGTGAGATCATGACCTGAGCCAAGATCAGACACTTAACTGACTGAGCCACCCAGGCGCTGCAAACTAAAATTTTAATGCCTTTGAGATTCTGGCATTTTGTGGTTTTGCCTGTTTGAAGTCTTATGTTCATTGGATTACCTGTCAGTGATTCTAGAAGTTTGACTTGATATGTCCCTAAATGGAAATAACTTGCAAGTTCCTTATTAAGCTCATATTATTATAATTCTGAGATTATATTGATTCTTATTATTTTGAAATACTCAAATTTTATGAAGAAACTCAAGTCATCCTATGGTTCTCAACTTTATATTTCCTTTCTTCAAAAGACAGATGTAGCTGAGATTTATATAAGGCATGTGTTTATTTTCTGCCCTAATACTAAAATTCTGTCTTTTAATGCAGATGTGGAATTAGAAGAAGCTATTAGAAGAAGTCTTGAGGAAATGTAATTATAAAGGTATTACCACACAACATCAAGTAGCCTTGAAGAGACACAGAATAATGATTCCTTGAGTTCGTTGTCTAAAGGAGACCAGAAATCTGTTAATACAAATGTCTTCGGAAACATGCCTTTTTTTGCTTTTGAATCTGAAACTTGCTTTGTATTTTTGTGCTATTTTGCAAAAATGTAAAGAGGAGTAGAATACATGTTAATTCAAATATAAATCATGTATTCTAATATAGGTATCACAGTTTTCCAGTTAACTTTGAACTTATATATTTAGGTTAAAAGAATTAAAAATAGAGAAGCTCTTGACTATTGTTTACATGTTTCCCAAATAGCATTAGTGCTTCAATTTTATTTGTACTGTACAGATGACTCTAGTTTATTTTTTTAGAGTGAAAATGAATATAAATAAAGCTGTCATTGCTCAGTTTTTCTGTAAATTCTATTTCTTATATGGCAGTAGTATAGAATACCTTTGAGATCTTTGTTTATGATTATTAGAAGAGAATAATGGAAACTGATCATGGCAACAGATTAAAAATTTTACTAGCAGTGCTCTTTGTGGGTTTCACTCAGATGTATATTCCTGCTTTAACTGGAGCGGCACATTGCTGGAATTAAAAAAAGACAAACCCTAATTTCTTTGAAATGATTAAAAAGAAACCTTTCCATTCCTTTTACCTGCTTAGACTATCATGTGACTTGTATTATCTACTATTTAAAGGGAATGATGTCAAAATGTTTGCAAATAATTAAATGTATTTTTAATAATATTAGTCTTTTTTATATATATTTGTGTAAACATAATCTTCAAAAAATAATGTTGAAGGTCTACTCAGGAGTAATCTTCCTTAATTAACCCTTTAAAAATTTTATTTCATTTTAAGTATTTTAATTTTAGTTAATCATTAAATTGTCAGCCTCCTACATTTCATATTACCCATTTAATTTTTAAACGTTCAGGCTCCATTGTGAATAATTTAAAAAGCATTACATAATTAGAAGACTAGGTAGGGCTTATCATACTCTCTTTGTGTATATGCTTCATAACCAGAAATGTATTTCCTAAAAATTGTTAGTAGTAATTCCATATAAAACTTAAAATTTTCATAAATATAAAATTTTCTTTTAAGACAAGATTATGGCTAGAATTTTCTTCTTTCTCTGCAACTAGATATTTAAGTGTAAAATAGAAGTGCTAGTTGTTTTTGTTTGTTTACTATAGTCTTTCCAATCCACATTAGAAACCAGTTTGTGTTTTTATTTCTTAAGATGTCAGTTCTGTCCTACCTGCTTGCATTTTTTTTAACCAGACATGTAGGTTGAGAATTTATCAGTCAGTTTCCCAAAATGACCACTTTTCATTTGTGTGTTAAAGTCATCAAGCAAGGCTTTAGGAGGTAGTCCTGAGATGGACCGTAAAGACTTCCCCAGGAGCCTGCCCCATAGTGAGGAACAGGAAGGACGGTCCAGAGAGAAGAGTGCTGACGCAGATGTGGGAAGGGAGGTCAACCCCTCGCTGCCAGCGGTGCCACACACAGATGTTCTGTTAAGAAGCTTTTGTGGTGTGTATGGTAGAGAATAAATGAAGTTTTTTATATGACAGTACTGGGATATTTCATCATGACCATTAAAAAAAGATAATTGGGTGGTTTAATGTTTTAATTAATAATTGTCACTGTATTTCCACTTAAGCAATTAAAAATCATTTTTAAATTACTTCACAATTTGAACTTAATTTAGACACAAAGAGGAGAGGTAATCAGTGGATGGTATTACAGAAAATTATGGGTTTATTATATTATCAAAAGTAAATGATTAAAAAAACAAAAGTAAATGTTTCTAACATTGACAAAGATGCTGATCTTTTCATTACATCATTCACTTTTTTACTGATTCACTTCCTCACAAAGTATATTTTGAGTACTTAGCATGTGCCAGTGACTGTTCTAAGCACTGGGGATAAACCAGTGAGCAAAGCCAAGCCCACACTCCTTTATGGTTCCCGTAACTGGCGGAGAGAGGGCTGGATAGAGTGTTATCCATTATTGTAAACACGTGTATCCAATGGTGGTAATTAATGAAGGAAAAATAAAGAAGGGAAAGATTCGGTTTCTGAGAATAAATGGTGTGATCTGCCTTATTTAGAAGGATTACTGTAGTTACTGTGTTGAGAACATACACCAGAGGCAAGAGTAGAAGCAGGAAGACCAGACGGGAAGGTGTTGGGAGTAATCCAGGTGCAAACTGACGGTGGCTGGGAGCAGAGTGGTAGAAGTGGAACTGAGAAGAATCTGGAGTGTGTTCTAAAAATAGAGGTGAGGGCATTTACCGATGGATTGGATCTATAGGATAGGAGAGAAAAAGTCCAGGATGATTCTAACCTTCACGATAAGACTCTCACATCATTCACAACAGGTCTTTGGATTCCAAGTTTGTGTCATGATCATGGCAAAATACATTTAATTAATTCAAATAATCCCCTACACCAATAGTTTATTAGTATTTACATTGAGTTCAGAGGGAACTGGAATCCCGGTTTACAGCACTCCTGTCTGTTCAGGTATTTAAATGGCTTTGATCGCAGATTAAAGGCTGCGGTTCAGCTTTAAGCTGTTATTATCTATCATATTATGTGCCCTGTATACATATTCTCATCCTTGCGATATGAGGCGTATAGCTCTAATGAGATGGGAGCAAAGCTCAAGTTTTAAGTACATAAATCTTTGTACTCCCAGTCGTGTTCTTTCACTGACCTTTATCGTGTCTCCCCTAGTGACTTGCCGCATCTTTTTAATCAACAGGAGATTGAGATAAATTGGGTCTGAAAGTCAAAGAAAGATGGGGTAGCTTTTTCTCCCCCCTCCTTCACCCCCACCCCTTTTAAGCTTCAGGGGAGTTGTCCAGGCTTTCATTAATTCCTCTTCAGGAAAGGGACTGGTAAGACAAGGTCAGGCAAGAACAGACTGCCGAGAAGCTGTACTTAAATGCCAGCTGTGCCACAAAGGAACCTTTCGCCCCTATCAAAGGATTTTAATGGTTTTGGTTTAGCCATGAATTCTGAGCGCTGGGAGAAAAGAGCGATGCCATCGCTGAGTAATACCCACAGCCTACCGTTAGGTACCTCGGCGTGTGGGAAGTTGGCTACATCCAGGCTACACAGAGTCGAGGGGTAGGGGACTGTTCGTGAGCCTCTTCTGGGATTTCGGTTGCTTCGGGGTCTGGAGACCAAGATGGGGCGACCGCGTTAGGTCCTCCCCTTCCTTCGTCAG
>NC_043706.1:52618657-52705925 GCF_006229205.1 Suricata suricatta
GCCCCCCGCGGGCGTCAGAAGGAGGCGGGCGCCCCGCGCGGTGACGGCGACGCCTGCGGCCGCGGGACTCTCCACTCGCCGCCGCCGGAGAGGCCGGTGACCTCTTGGCCGCCCCGCCTCGGAGGCTCAGATGGCTCAGGCGAAGATCAACGCGAAAGCCAACGAGGGGCGCTTCTGCCGCTCCTCCTCCATGGCCGACCGCTCCAGCCGCCTGCTGGAGAGCCTGGACCAGCTGGAGCTCAGGTGAGCGGCGGAGCGGGCTGCGGGCCGAGGCCGGGAGCGGCGGGCTGGCCCGGCACGGTCCCGGGGCAGGCTGCGGCCACAGAAGTTGCTTGTCTGAGATTTGTTCTCCGTGGGGATGGGGCAGTTTTGTCTGGCCCTCGGTGGGGTTTCCTCTCCGTCGGAGAAAGAACGCATGCGATTTAAGCCAGAACCTGTGAGCGCATTGTTAGTGGCCACGTTCTCGTTAACAGACCTGAGCGTTTGGGAACGGAGAAAAAATCAGAGAAGGTAAAAGTTACCGTGATGTTATTTGAGATTAGAGACTGTGACACTCCGTGTCTCCAGAACTTCTAGAACCTTCTGAGTGCCAGTATGTGGTCTTCCCAAATGTTTTTAACTTACTCTTTTTCTATTATGCATTTTTAAGAGCGGCAGCAGTTTACTGGCCCCCGATGTGAGTGATCAGTTTCTTTGCTCCAAAACCCAGCAGAGCAAAAAATGAAAAATCCGGGGATGCGTCTGATAACAAGGAGTAAGGAGGAGTAGGACAAATGAGGAGCTGTGGGGAGAACAGTGGCTGAGTACTTGGTGTAATAGGACCCTTCAGCTTTCGATTTCCTCCTTACCCGCCATGCAGCCTTTCTGTTAGTTTCTCAGTATTTACTGTGTACCTCCTTCCAGAGAAGACACTGACTGTACTGACTGACACCTTCTTGAAAGTGCTAATCATTGGCCTGAAAGCATAAGATAGATAGTCACACGGCTTTTTTTTTTGTCTTAACTAAGATTTTATTAAGTAATATAGTGTTAAGCTTATATACAATCTCTAAGTAATTTATAATAAATTTTGGAAATACTTGTTTGGAAAACTTTTATGTACTTCCTGTAAACGTTTATGTCACCAAAGTTACTGTGACAGTTACGTGCAGGTGCAGTTAAATGAAAATGTTATTAATGCTCCACAACCCTTGAATTTTTTTTTTCCATAGTTTTCACCAGGTTCTGGGGGAGCAAAGAGTACGTAAGCCAAATATTTTAGGAAGCAGTGCATTATGTCTTTATCTCCTTGGATTTGTATACCAAAATAAGAACAGGTGTCTGTTTGCCACTAAGTGCGTTCATAACCACAGAATATCTCAGCAGTTGAGGCAATTACTATTATTATTATTATCCTGAGAAAAGAGTCAAAAGATGAGAAATTCTCCTTCCACGATGATTTCATGGATGGCAACAGATAGGGAAACCTGAGCCAAAACCACATCTTAGGGCTCTGCTCAGAATGAGACAATTGGAACAAGAGAAAAGTAATGCTTTCCCATAGCTGAGCTGGACGCATTCAGCCCCCAGAGAAAGTGGAACAAGACTGGTCACCGGCTTCAAGCTCTCTAATGCCCCTCTGAAGAATAGTATTTCTTTTTATGTAGCAGCATTACAAGGCACTCCCCACATCCTCCTGAAACCATGATTTCACTCTATGTTAACTAACTTGGGTTTAAATAAACTTGTAAACATAATAATAAAAATAAATAAATAAAAGATGAGGAAATGAAGATGCTGGGGAGGGTGGGGGAAGTACCACCCTCTTCTCTACAGGTATTTAGAACTTTGAGGGCAAGTTCTTAACTATTTCAGGACTCTCTCCCTGGTCAGAAAGGATTTTTCCTGAAAGGAATGTGGAGGATGTTGCTCCTCCCTTCTTCAAGCTGAGTCATTCTCCTCAAACTTGAATTAACACCCTCGTGTGTGGTAGGTGGAAAAGCAGGCATGTACTTACCGTAAAGGAAAGCCTCTCATTTTAAGTAGCAGTATATTCTAATGTCTGATTAATGTAAAATGAACTGATTGCTTTATCCAAGTGATTACATTATAACTTGCTTAATTAACCCTTGAGCTGAGGAGGAAAGACTGATTAAAATGTGCTAATTACTCATTTTAAGGACTTCTCCAGTAATTTGAGGCTTTTGTAAGCTTTGTTTCTTCTTTAAAATAAAAAGTAATACTGATCTAAGGGAGTATTTTAGAAGGTAGTGAAAATAAAGAAAAATGCAAATGCTGGTGCTTTAAAGTGCCTTTGAAACCACATGAGCAGTGTCACAGAGCACAGCACTGTTCCAGCATCATGCCGAGATCTCTTTGTAAAAGAAAACATATTCATTGGTAATTTTGCTCTAAGAGTTTAATTTATATTAAGCATGACTCATAAGGCAGTGTTTCAGGTAGAATAAAACACTATAGTTTGTACTTAGAAGTTTCCATTTACTGTTCCGCAGCCATTATTTTTTCAGTTGTGGTAAAATGTCTTCCATATGACAATGAAAGAAATTTGCCAAATGCTTTGTGAGCTAGAGTATGAACTGGTGGTGTATTTGGTTTTTAAATTCTTTAAAATGTCTGGCAGCATTCTACAAATCATTAAAGGAATTCCATTTGTTTTGGATACTTTACCACGACACTTGCCTTTCTTTCTTGACTCCATCTCATCTTTTTTTGCTTCCTCCTAAAAAGGTGATTCCTTTCTCTCCCAGTTTTTTGACCAATTCTAAATGGTGCCTGATTTTTGCATTCATCAGTGGCTCAAGACACTTTGCTTATTATTGTTATTTTTTTTAACAGTCACTGTAATTTATAAATAATACATGCTAACATTGATTCGTCAAATGAGCACTAACTCTATGCATCAGGCCCCATTCCTTTGTGGAAGTGACTATTACCTCCATTCTCCAGATGGGAAATGAGGCTCGAGAAGATACATGACTTGTCCAGGGTTCCCCAGCTAGACCCCAGGAAGACTGGCAGTAGAGCTTAATAATTCATGCCTGAATTCTCTTAAAGTTAGATGTGTCTTATTGTTACCTGAAACGGGGTTTGCCTCGTGGGGAGCGTTGAGCCAAAAGATACAACCAAGTCAAAGAATAGGAAAAGGAAGGGTTTTACTTGCAGTAAGTGAAGGAGAACATGGGGGGTCTTTCCCAAAGCAATCTCCCAGAAGAACAAGATGCGGGGGGTGGGTAAGCTAAGGGTCTATCCATTTTCAAGAAGAGGCTTGCACGGTGGGGAACACAGCATGCCAATGGGGTGACTGTTTCCAAGTCAAAGTCATGAGGGCTGGCAAGGGTCAGCTTCATCCATTCTCTGGCTCCAGTTGTTCTGGGATCTGAGTACTCAGAGGGCTTAAATCCTGCAGAGATAACTCAGGAGCGTGCGTCAGGTCAGTCTTTGGTTCTGACTGTGATTAGGCTGTCTCCTGGTCTGATGGTGGCTGTTTTCACATTCTTTCACACTATGGCTGGGGGCCTAAAAGGACTTCTCTTAACATCAAGAAAGCCAGGTCTGTCTGTCTTTGCCCAGGGACCCCCTAACTCTGGCTGCCTATGGTATTTCAAAATGTAGGAGTAGTATATGGACGGATGTATGATGTTACTGAAGGATGTGAACATCCCTTTTTCTTTTAAAGATTTTATTTTTAAGTAATCTCTCTACCCATCATGGAGCTTGAATTTACAACCCCGAGACCAGGATTCGCACATCAATTGAGCCAGACATGCGCCCCAAATATTGCATTTAAATTGGGGTTGAATTCAGTAAATACTGAACTCCTACTGATGCCAAGTATTGAGGGGCTCCTAGAAGGCTCTGGAAGGTAATGAAGATGTGGGTGATACACATTGTGTAGGATGGCAGAGGGGGAAATGATAGGACTGCAAAATTGTTCACAAATTTCCCCAAACTGGTCACGCTCTCGCTCCTTCCCCTACCCAGTGACTTACTCGACCGCCAGGGAATGAAGGGTTGGGGTGGGAGTGAGACAGGTCGTTTGGCTGAAAGTTTTTTGTTGCTTAAAGTTTCTCAGGTTGTACCAGTGTCCCAGGAGGCACAAAACAGGTGGCATCATTAATATTGAACAGCAGCCTATAATTTAAAAGAGCACTTCTCATATACATTGTCATTTAAACCTTACAAAACCCTTCGAGGCAGAGGGGAACAAGAATGTTATCTCTTTTAGAAATGAGGGGGCCAGAGGGATTGAGTGGCTTGCCTAAGGCCACAGTACTGATGAGAAGCTCCCAAACACCAGTTCCATTTTCACACTATAGGGTTACAGACATTGCGTAGAATATAAGTAATCCTTGTAGCGTTCTTTTTATACAGGATATTTTTTAATTTTTGTTTTTTAATTCCAGTATAGTTAACATCCAATGTTATATTAGTTTTAGGTGTGCACTAGAGTGATGCAGCCATTCTTATTTTTTTATTTTTATTTGAGAGGGAGAGCAAGTGGGGGAAGGACAAAGAGAGAGACAGAATCCCAAGTAGGCCCTGCACTGTCAGCACAGAGCCCAATGAGGGACTCAGACTTATGAACCATGAAATCATGACCTGAGCTGAAGCCAAGAGTCAGCCCCTTAACCAACTGAGCCACCCAGGTGCCCTGAGCCAACAATCTATACATTACTCAGAGCTCATCAAGATAAGTGTACTCTTGGGGCGCCTGACTGGCTCAGTCAGTAGAGCATGTGACTCTTGATTGAGCCCCACATTGGGTGTAGAGATTACTTAAAAATAAAATCTTTAAGACGTACCTGGGTGGCTCAGTCAGTTAAGCATCTGACTTTGGCTCAGGTCATGATCTCCTGGTTGGTGAGTTCAAGCCCGCATCAGGTTCTGTGATGACGGCTCAGAGCCTGGATCCTGCTTCAGATTCTGTGTGTGTGTGTGTGTGTGTGTGTGTGTGTGTGTGTGTGTCTCAAAAATAAATAAACATTAAAATCTATATATATTTTAAAACTTCTTTAAAAAAGAGGTGCCTGTGTGGCTCAGTCAGTTAAGTGTCCAAGTTCAGCTCAGGTCATGGTCTCACAGTTGGTGAGTTCAAGCCCTGCGTCATGCTCTGTGCTGACAACTCAGAGCCTGGAGCCTGCTTCTGATTCTGTGTGTGTCTCTCTCTCAGCCCCTCCCCCATTCACACTCTGTCTCTCTCTCTCTCTCTCTCTCAAAAATAAATAAACATTAAAAAAAAAGATAAGTGTACTCTTAATCCCCTTCACCTATTTTACCCATTCCATCCATCCCCTCCCTCTGGTAACTGCCCCTTTATTCTCTATAATTAAGGGTCTTTTTTTTTGGTTTGTCTCTCTTTTTTTCCCCTCTTTGTTCATTTGTTTTGTTTCTTAAATTCCACATATGAGTAAAATCATATGTTGTTTGTCTTTCTCTGACTTTGCTTAGACTTATACATTCTAGCTTCTATCCATGTTGTTGCAAATGGCAAGATTTCATTCTTTGTTATGGCTAAAAAATATTCCATTATGTGTGTGTGTATGTGTGTATCTTCTTTTTCCGTTTATCTATTGATGGGCATTTGGGCTACTTCCATAATTAGGCTATTGTAAATAATGCTGAGATGAACATAACAGTGCATATAACCTTTCAAATAGGCATTTTTGTACTCTTTGGGTAAATACCCAGTAGTGTAATTACTGGATCACAGGGAAATTCCATTTTTAATTTTTTGAGGCACCTCCATACTGTTTTCCAGTGTCGGCACCAGTTTGCATTCCTGCCAACAGTGCACAAGTGTTCCTTTTTCTCCACATCCTCGCCAACACTTGTTTCTTGGATACATGAGTATTTAATAAGGGATGGGACTATGATTTTAAGAGCCTGTTTTAGAAATTATTTATTTCAATTAAATTCATGATAGGAACATTTGCCATTTCTCTTCCTTTGTATGAAAGCACAAGTTCTTGGTATTTATAAGCCTGAGTTCATAATGGTAAGCGTGTAATAAATAGCATGAAGCCAGTGTTTACCAGCACCAAGTCTAGACACAGGACACGTCGTAACCCATAAACGTAATTGTTTTAGTCAGTGCTGTCAGTCAACTGTGTCAAACTCTTTACCTGCTTTACTTCATTCAGTCACAACCACCATCTCATTATCCCGATTTCATAAATGAAGAAATTGAGGCAAAGGGAACTGAGGTTACACACCACTTAGTGGCAGTGCTGGTTTGGACCGCGTGACTAACAAGCCGTGGCGGCTTCGCTGCTGTGTCGGCAGCATATCCGCCGAAGCCTCAGTCTTGATCCCTAGGCTGCCGAGGTGTGGGCGGCACAGGAGACCCGAGCACCAGGGGAGGATGCGAGCGCTTCAAATTTTGCCCTCCTAAGAATTTTCTGACTAAACTTTCTTTGTGTTAAAGCCTGCTCAGTTGTGATTTCGTGCAGAGAGTTTTCCAGGAGCACAACCCAGGCCGGCCTTGGTATGAGGAGTTCTTTCCCAATTTTGGACATGTAGCTCTTCTAGGATCTGTTAATAAAAACAGAACCACCCTCTCCGTCAAGAGGAGTGTTGTCAAATGATGTTTAAAAACCTCAAGGGTAAAGTGAGGTGGCCCAACAGGTGTCTAACCAGAATCCCAGAAGAAAATAATAGCATGGAGGACAAGAAATATTTGGAGATCCTATAGCTAACAGTTTTCTGGAACTAAATGGAAGCATCGTAGACAGAAAGATTGATATGTGAGATGAATTTAAGAATCCCAGTAGCTGACAAACAGTGCAATATTACTTACATAAATTAAGTGGAGGTCTAGGTTCAGCTAGAGGGAACAGCACATGAAAGGTCGATGGTGCCAGAAAAGAAACAAAAAAACCCTGAAATCTTTATATTCTAAAGAATGCCTTTTACCTTAACTATGAAATGAAAAATGTATACATAAAAATGTATATGAGAAATTCCATTAAAAGTGAAATCTGTTTATCCCAGGGACAATGCCCTGGCAGTTTCTAGCCTTGGGGGAAGGGGGGGGACAAAAACAACCACAAACCCACAAGACTTAAAAGTTCCATCTAATTTATTCTGTATTTGGGGCGCTTGATGGCTCAGTCAGTTAAGGGTCTGACTTTGGATCAGGTCATGACCCTCACGGCTCATGGGTTTGAGCCCCAAGTCGGGCTCTGCGCTGACAGCACAGAGCCAGTCTCCCTGTCTCTTCCCCTCACCAGCTCACGTTCGCGCTCTTGCTCTCTCTTTCTCTCTCAAAAATAAATAAACATTAACAATAATTTCTTCTTCATTTGGTCTCATTTAATGGCAAGATGCCTTCCTTATATGACACATTTATGGGTTTTTTTCCCTAGAGCATCTCCTCTTAAACCATTTTCTTGGTTAACAATTCCATGAACCTACTGTTATAACTTGATATAAATGGAGCTTTCCTTTTTAGAATAACATTTAATTCTCTATCATTGTGCATTTGAGTACAAACTCAAGAGTCTTGAAAAATTAATCTCTTCTTTCAGCATCTTCTCATTTTCCAATCACATGATTCATCTGTCTCATGTACAGAGCATAGTCACGGTTTGTGTTTTTCGCATAAACATTTCATGTTAGTGCCAACTCAATCTCGCTTTTGTGCTCTGGGCCCTAGGTTATCTGCCTGAGAGTTTGCTAATGTAAAATGTGTAAGTACGCAATGAATGGTGCTGGGAGTGGGCCTGCTGTTGCATTCCTGCTGTTTTATAGAACATTGGTTTTCATTGTGCTTTCCAGCCACATGTGTCACATCAGATTCTTACCAGCTCTTTGTTTTTCTAGCTCTTATGAACACAAAGTTCAACATATATTTAGTATCTTGATGAACAAAGAGACCGTGTGACTTTATAGTCTTTCCGTGCTATTTTGGGGTCTAACAGGTGGATGGCTGTTGGGGAAAAGGCAAATGTGTGGTTAGGGTGAGAAGAGGAAGCCTTATATGGAGTGGACATGTGCTCAAACATTAGTGAAGTTGTTCCTTCTGTGCCCACTTAGGGCAGCAATCAGAGTTAGATCTTCCATGATCCCGGGGTTCTCAGGCCACCTGAATACGGAGAATGTAAGTCTGTCACTGTTCATTTTGCAAAAATGGCAACTTACTTAGTTATAGGGTAATGTATAACAAACATTTGCCCTGGAAACAAAGCACTGATTATATATATATATATATATAGGATTTTCATTTCTTCTGCTCTCATGATTCCACACCCTTGTCCTTTAGTGACTGGGTGTGTTCATGTGTGTGTGGTAAGAGCACATGTATTTATACTTGAGGGAATTAGGAAAAGTAGTGCTTCTATAGCTTGATGTGGGCTTTATACCAATAACCTTAACAGACAGACTTCCTAAGTTCAGGAAAAGACAAAGGTGCCCTGTCTAATCACCACTGCTTAATAAAGTGACAGAGGACTTTAGTCAATACTATAAATAAATAAAAATAGGAGCTGATAGGATGAAAAGGAAGAGATTAAAATTGTCATTTTGTGCAGATGATATACTCACCAATCAAGAAGAATCATAGAATCAAAAGATAAATTATTAAAACTAATAAATAAATCAGTTACCAATTACAAGATGAACCTACCAAAAGCAGCATTTTTCTAACCAGCAATAACCAGCAGGAAGTTATAATTTAAAATATTCACAATAACAACAGTGTCCTCAAAGGATCAAAGCGCTCAAAGGAGTCCACAAAGACTACCATTAAGAACACTTAATGGGTATGCTGGGTGACTCAGTCAGTTAAGTGTCCGACTCTTGGTTTCAGCTCAAGTCATGATGTCACAGTTTGTGAGTTCAAGACCCGTTCCGGGCTTCATGCTGATAGTGTGGAACCTACTTGAGATTCTCTCTCTCCCTTCCTCTCTGCCCCTGCCCTGCTGTCTCTTTCTCAATCAAAAAATAATAAGAATAAACTTTAAAAATATGTTAAAATTTTTTTGAAAAGAATACTTCAAAACTCTAAGAATATAGAAAAGGAATGCCTGGCTGGCATGACTCTTGATCTCAGTCATGAGTTCAAGGCCCCCATTGGGTGTGGGGATTACTTAAAAAAATAAGATCTTTTTCTTGTTTATTTTTTTATCTTGAGAGAGAGAGAGAGAGAGAGAGCATGTGGAGCAGAGCGAGAATTCCAAGCAGGCTCTGCACCATCAGCACAGAACCTGATGCTGGGCTCCAACTCAGGAACTGTGAGATCATGACCTAAGGCCGAAAGCAAGGGTCAGACAGGACACTTAGTTGACTGAGCCACCCAGGTGCTCCCAGAAATAAAATCTTAAAAATATAATAATTCAGATAGATCTGAATAGATATTTCAGAGATAAATCTGAATAGATGGAGAGACCTGTCATGCCCCTGGATAGAATGGCAATATGCTAACGATGCCAAATTTACCTCAGTTCTTTGAGAAATCCAATAAACTTTAGAGTTAACATAGAGGATTAGAAGTCTAAATAATTAAGTTATATTTAAGATTAGGGGACTGATTCTGCCAAATACTATGGCATATTACAAGGCTGTTGCTATTTTTTAAATGGGCATTGGTGTAAGAACAGTCAGATATATGAGTGGATGTAATAGAGATTTCCAAGAGTAGACAGTTTCCTAGAAATAATTGGAGGAAAGATATATATTTGGTGGTTGGAATATTGGAGAAACCAGTGCACTATTTAGAGAAAATAAAACAAAATCCTTACCTAAACATATACAAAGTGGATTCTAGATTGACTAAGACTTAAATATGAGAAAGATAAAGCAATAAAATTGATAACAGGAAATACAGGAAAATATCTTATGACCTAGGATGGAAAGACCCTGAAGCAAAACTTCAAAAGCATAAACCAAAAGGCAAAAGAAAAGCAAGAAAAGATTAATTTGATCACTTCAAAGTGAGGATATATTTTCAGTGAAGGACGTCCCAGACAAAATTCATACACGATAGGATGGGAGAAGATGATCGTCATGTCTTTAACTAACATGAGATTAATTCCTTGAACATGCAAATCAACAAGTAGACAGTAACCCCTGTTTAAAAACGATAAAACAAACGAGTGGGGGAGAAAATGAAATGAAATGAAAATAGGCACGGGCTATGAAGAGGCTAACAAGAATACAAGGAGTGTCCAAAATTATCAGTACAGACAGACATGCGAGTTAAGTGCGAACATACCACTGTTCACTTACTAGACTGACAACAAGTAGAAAGTTGGAAAATGCTAAGTGTTGGTAGGACTGTGGGGATACAGAGATTCCTCTGCTTTACTTCTGGGATTATTGTGAAGGAGTTCAGGACAGAGCCCCCCAGAATGTGCCACTTTGGTATGCGGGTTATTTTGAGCTAAAGGCAGTGAGAACCCACAGTCTCAAGAGAAACTTTTGCCCCTCCCTTAACCACACAGAAGTACCTAAATTAGAGGTCTTTCACAGAGTAAGGGTTATAAGCAAAGATAAATTTTATCTGAATGGCCCATCTCTTTGGTAGGGCAAACATCTAATTACCAGAATCTGCTCTTCTTATCCCCTGTGAAGTATATTCCTTTGGTCTGAAGTCCCAGGAAGCTGCTCTCTCCTTCTTCATTCAGAATGACATATGCACCTCATTTTGCCTGGCCATCTTTGGAATTTCCATGTCGATGTGGATTCCCCCTATGTAAACTATTATATTTGATTTTTTCTCTTAATCTGTCTCATGTCAATTTGATTTCCTAGTCCAGCCAGAAAGACCCTTGAGAGGACAAGATTTCTTGCTTCCCAACACTGGTGTAGCATAGCCATTCCTGAGAACAGTTGTGGTACTGAGTTAAATTGAGGGTGCACACACCCTTGTCTCAGGAATTTTGCCCCGGGAGACATCCTAAAAAGATTCTCACTCCATCCATTAGGGGACATGCATTCATGTCATTCATTTAAGCAGTTTTTGTGGTGATGGAAAGTGAGGGGCAAGGTGAGTGTCTCCACTGGGAGAATGGATGTAGAACCAGCTGGATATGCATGAAGTATATGATAGGCAACAACCAGAAGCTACCGACTAAATGTTCACATAGGAAGCTGGCTGGTTCTTAAGAAAATAATGCTGAATAAAAAACAGAGTAGGATATAAATTGAAAATAGATGAGAATACAAATACAGAGTCTGTTAAGAACAAATACAAAATACTCTGACTTCGGCTCAGGTCAGATCTCACGTTCATGGGTTCGAGCCCCACATCAGGCTCTGTACTGACAGCTAGCTCAGGGCCTGGAGCCTGCTTCTGGTTCTGTGTCTCCTTCTCTCTCTGCCCCTCCCCCTCTCATGCTCTGTCTCTCTCTGTATCAAAAATAAATAAAACATTAAAAAAAATTTTTTTAAAAGAACAAATACAAAATAGATAAACTCTAAATAGAATGGTCGCCATATGAGGAGGGAGGTAAATGGGAGTAGGGTAGGTGGATTTAAAACAATAGGAAAATTAACTTTATTTTTTTTAATTTTTTTATGTTTTATTTATTTTTGAGAGAGAGAGCAAGAGCATGAGCAGGGGAAGGTCAGAGAGAGAGGGAGACACAGAATCCGAAGACAGCTCCAGGCTCTGAGCTAGCTGTCAGCATAGAGCCCCACGCAGGGCTCGAACCCACAAACCGTGAGATCATGACCTGAGCCAAAGCTGGACACTCAACCGACTGAGCCACCCAGGCGCCCCGAAAATTAACTTTTTAAAAAGGAATAAAGAGTGTTTGAAAGGTGCCTCTAGTGATCTTGAAACATGAGTTGGAGCACATGATAGAGATGAGGAAAACTAAGCTTCCACATGGTGACTTGTCCCAATTTCTGCAGGGTGGAGGCTTTGAGAGAAGCAGCAACTGCTGTGGAGCAAGAGAAAGAAATCCTCCTGGAGATGATCCACAGCATCCAGAATAGCCAGGACATGAGGCAGATCAGCGACGGTGAGAGCATTGCCACGGAAGGGAGCCCATCTTTTCCACTCGGTGAAGGGATTTGGGATACGCGTGGGTCCATGTGCACTTGACTTGAGGAAGGAGCACACCTGGCTTTGGCATTTCCTGTGAGCAGTGGACAGCAGCTGCAGCTGTCAGTCCGTTACAAGGGCCACGTACCCAGAGGTCACCCTTCTGGCCCACCCTCCACTTCAGGGACCTGATCTAAAATGGTAGAAAAGGCCTCCACGCTCCAAAAGAGGTAGCTCCAAGCAGTAAGGCCGTGGCTTTGACCTCAGGTTCACACTCCTGACTTCAGCTCCTCGGAAGTTACTGGCCTGTAGAAGTGTAAAAGCAGAGAAGACAAAAAGGAGAGAGGTTGAGGTGTAATTTAAAGAGAGAAAGGAGAGAAAATGCAGGGGAAGTAAATTATGGACCTGATAAAACCCATCAATATAAAAGCATGCTGTTGTTTCCATACAAAAAGCATGACTGCCCATGGAGAAACAGGGCACTTGTAACTTCCTTTCACTGGAAGTGGTCTTCCTAGTTTGGCTGCCCTGGTGCTTCCCGGGACAAGCTAATGGGCCACCATCTGGTGCCATGAATGTGCCGTCTAACTCCACTGGGGCGTGAACTGTTAGATGTGCACAGTGGGGTCAAGACCCAGCCGGTCTTTGAACCGTTCTGGCCAAAGATCCGTGAATTAGGAAGGAAGGTACAGAACAGAGCAAATACGAGATTACAGACTTTCATATGAATAATGAAATGTTGACCCAGCACCCCTTTCCCTACCATCGCCTCACCGTGCTGGCCAAGATTTACACCACTGGCCTGCTTAAATTTGCCTGGAGAAGACAAGGCAGTGCCTCATTTTGAGGCTAGCTTTTTCTCCGCTATCGTGGCTGTGTTTTTGTCAGCCAGAATTGGGTCATTATATTCTGATACACGTGCAGACCACAAAGTATACCTCTTTGGCATAAGAATTATTTCAAGCTGATTATTTTTGAGAAACTGCAGACACAGGAGAAGTTCTGAAGACAGAGTAGAAGTCATTTTTTGGTAAGACAAGTATAAATTCATAAAGGAAAGTTCCATTTGTAAGGAACTCTGTGTACCAGAAAGAGAAGGATGACTGGAAATCCCAAGAAACTCTTATCTATGCAGAAAGCACCTACTACATCTGCAAAACAACCTCACCCTGGGTTATCCTGCTTTTCCTGGTAACTTGTCCAAGGAGGGGAAGGCCTCCCTCAACATCGTAGTCCTTAGCTGAAGATGGTTTTGAAGGTGGTAGCTTGGGCCATCTCAGGAGTTAGACCATCTCAATTTCCCTGGCAATCTCCTATGTATATTTGAAATATACATATGAATAAACTTCTGGGGTTTTTTCTTGTGAATCTGTCTTTTATCAGAAGGTTTCTCAGCCAAGAACTCAGAAAGGTACAGGGAAAATTACTTTTCTTCCCCTGTGTGGACATCGATATGGAGAGAGCCACCAAATCTGATGCCTTGCTCTACCTAGCACAAAGCCCTGGTTATGTTCACTATTCACCCTGCGTTAAGACTCGGTCCCCATCCCAGCTCCAAGCGCATGCCCGCCCAGACGTTTTTGAACGCAACCACTCAGGAAGTCATCTGGTACCCCACGTGTACGGGCTTTCAGGGAAAGGGATTCTGCAGCCTCTCTCTGTAAACACTCATCAGTTAATCTTGAGTGCTATAGTTTCAACTTTCACTTTTAAAAATTTCATAGCAGAAGCACAAATAGTTTTAGCCACAAATGAATGCCTTCATGTTCTCAATATTGATAAGTTTATATCTCATATTGATTGGTACTCTAAACTTTCTACGTTTAGGAGAAAGAGAAGAATTAAACCTGACAGCAAACCGTTTGATGGGGCGAACCCTCACCGTTGAAGTTTCAGTAGAAACTATTAGAAATCCCCAGCAGCAAGAGTCCTTGAAGCATGCCACCAGGATCATTGATGAGGTGGTCAGTAAGTTTCTAGATGATTTGGGAAACGCCAAGAGTCACTTGATGTCACTGTACAGTGCGTGTTCATCGGAGGTGCCACCTGGGCCTGTTGACCAGAAGTTTCAGTCCATAGTGATTGGCTGTGCTCTTGAAGATCAGAAGAAAATTAAGAGAAGATTAGAGACTCTGCTTAGAAATATTGAAAACTCTGACAAGGCCATCAAGCTGTTAGAGCATTCTAAAGGAGCTGCTTCCAAAACTCTGCAACAGAATGCTGAAGGCAAATTTAATTAGTTTTGAAACAGAAGAGCACTTACAAATAATGACGTAAAAATGATTAAATCCTAGTTCTTTATGTTAGGCGTGACATTTGATACTGATTGTTCCAGATGAGGAAAATATTCCAGTGTCATCAGTTTTGTGATTAACACAATTAAAACTAGAAGTATTTTAATTATCTTTCTAGAAGTTTTTAGATTGAATTCTTGTCTTGTATTAGGATCTAGCACCTACTATATATATTGTTTTTTAATTTTTTTTTTTTTTACTATTCTGTGGATGAATACATAGTATATAGGAGAGAGTTAGTGCTCAGCCTGGGGCAAAAACATTACTTTCTTTCCTGGGCTTTATCTGGCATGGAGATACTTGGGCACATGGGGCATTTGGTTGACTAGAAGTTCTTTACCTTAAGCAGCACACACACTTACTACACATCTACTATTAACTAAGACGTGTGCTTCAAAGGGATCACAAAGTAAGAGCCTTTCCTTATATCTTTTTCATAAAGCACCTTTTTTTGGACATCTATATCAATTTTGACTTTAAGATTTATGCATCTGATATGAATTTATTTATTCCTCTATGTGAAAACATGGCATAAAGTGTGAGAGAATTCACCTCTGATTTTACCACTGTGAACAACTCTATGTCCACTTCATCTTTTTCCAAATGCATCATTTCTCTCAATTTTTATTCATTATAGAAATACAGGGTTGTAACTTGCCTTTTTTAAAACTATGCTGCTATAAAGTCTGCTCATTGTCAACTTCAAAACCTCGATTCTGTATAGTTGTATAATTTACTTAGCCATTCCCCTTACTAGACATTTAGGTTATTTCCAGGTTGTTTCTTATTCCTGTATATTTATATACAGAGAGCTTTTTCCTTTTTTCTTTGATTTTTGATTTTCTTTGTATAAATTCCCAGCAGTGGATTTATGGATCAAAGGGTATATACATTTTCATGACCTGACATATTTCCAAATTTTTTTGTATAAGATTAACATCAATTTATATTGTCTTCAGTAATTAAAATGTAGCTATTTCACTAAAAGCTTTCCAGAATCAGAGCATTGTTTTTTCTAACATGAGACATTACACTAAATACCTGAATTTAGTTTGCATTTTGTTTACTAACAAGGACCAGTATATTGATTATTTTATGTATGATAAATGAAACAACTATGGAACACTTTTTTTTAATGTTTATTTATTTTTGAGACACAGAGCACAAGTGGAGGAGGGCCAGAGAGAGAGGGAGACACAGAATCGAAGCAGGCTCCAGGCTCTGGGCTGTCAGCACAGAGCTTGAACTCACGAATTATGAGATCATGACCTGAGCTGAAGTGGGCCACTTAACCGACTGAGCCACCCAGGCGTCCTAAGAACACTGTGGATACACAAAAACCTCGACTCTCCCTCAAATACTACTTCAAAATGAATGTATCAAACCCAATTTTCACGAGAATGTAGGTATTCTTTCACATTGGGGGGAAAAAAAGAGTCGAGATCCAGATTGGCTTTATATATTTATATCTTGTAATGCAAACATTATTGAGCTTCATTTTCTGGGCAAAAAATGTCAAATTAGCCTCTCTTCATAAAAAGCAATTACAATCTGAGAACATTATGGTTTTGATTGCCAATGCTAAGTCAGCCTCATTTAAATCTTTCCACTTCATGGGAAACATTAATTCTCATTGATAACTGGTCAAAGCCTCTTGATTTTGTCAGTCGACTCTCATTTGCTATCATCAGTTTCACTGTCACATAAAGACGTTATTTCTGTGCCATCTTTACCAGCTTTTTGAAAATTAAGAGGGGTCAAGTTTGCTTCCAGTTCTCAAGGACAGTTGAATCCCTTCCACCCGGAAGATACCCCCGCTTCCCATTCATGTGCACTCCATGTCAGACTAGGACATTTTCTACCACATTTGGGCCCCGCCTCCTCGACATTTATGCTCTCCATGTTGTTTCTTTCCCATTTTTTTGCAATGGAGATTTGTTGGAGGCCAGTCCTCACCACGGACTTAAAGAGCTGTGGTCTGCCGTCTCCAGGCTGCTCAGTCCCTGGCTGGCAGCATCTTTAGCCCAGGACCTCTGTGTGTTGATTCTTAACATTTTTATTTATTATAAGAATGAATAGAAGTGTAATTCATTTTTATTTTATTTTATTTTATTTTTTTACATTTATTTATTTTTGAGAGACAGAGTGAGACAGAGGGTGAACAGGGGAGGGGGAGGGAGAGAAGGAGACACAGAATCTGAAACAGGCTCCAGGCTGTGAGCAAGCATTCAGCACAGAGCCTGACGTGGGGCTCGAACCCACAAACTGTGAAATCATGACTTGAACCAAAGTCGGACACTCAACCAAGGCGCCCCATCATTTTTAAATGATGAAACTAGGGGTGCCTGGGCAGCTCAGTTGATTAAGCAACTGACTTTGGCTCATAATCTCACAGTTGTGGGTTCGAGCCTTGCCTCAGCCTCTGTGCTGACAGCTAGCTCAGAGCCTGGAGCTTGTCTTCCGATTCTGTGTCTCCCTCTCTCTCTGATCCTCCCCTGCTCGCACTGTCTCTGTCTCTCAAAAATAAATATAAATAAATAAATAAGTGATGAAACTGCCAAGAGCCACATGTTACCTTCATCTGTCATATTTTTTTAAATGTTTATTTACTTTTGAGAAAGAAAGAGAGACATGGGAGAGTGTGAGCAGGGAAAGGGCAGAGAGAGAGAGGGAGACCCAGAATCCGAAGCAGGCTCCAGGCTCTGAGCTGTCAGCACAGAGCCTGACACAGGTCTCCAGCTCCTAAGCCATGAGATCATGACCTGAGCCGAAGTTGGCTCAGCCAACTGAGCCACCAAGCTGCCCCTGTCATCTTTTATATAGATAATAGTTTGGGACTACAATGGAATTCAGAGTATGTTATTTGTCTTTTATTCATACAGTCCCTAACAGCCCCGTTCTTTTTTTAATGTTTAACCATTTTTTGAGAGAGAAAGAGACAGAACATGAATGGGGGAGAGAGAGGGAGACACAGAATCTGAAGCAGGCTCCAGGCTCTGAGCTGTCAGCACAAACCCTGACACGGGGCTCAAACTCAGAAACCGTGAGATCATTTCATACCATTTATAGAATGTAGTATATAGTTTTTGGACAGCCCTGCTGCCTTCCCTCATGGGCACTGCTTCCCAGAAGGGAGTTCCTGTTCCTATACTGGCTCTTAGAGTGTGCAGCTTGCCAGACCTGCCAAGGAATTGACAGGAGAGCACTCCGTGTGCATCAACTGAGGACGGAGTGACAATGTTACCCCCTGAAAAGTCTGACAAACGTAGAATTGTGCCTCCTAGTATTTTAATGTCGGAACCCTTGATGTTAAAAAAAAAAATCCAGACAGCTTTCAGAGGGATAGGAAGGAGAGAGCTAACAGTAAGTGAATGTGAACTGGGCTTTCCAACTGCGCTGCCCTCCAAGTACCAGCACTGCCTCCACTAGGGGGCACCGTTCTCACTCTGCTATGGGAATGGTGTCCTGTGACCAGAACATTAGGAAACGAGGTACAATGTAGAGGGACACAATAATGAGTGCAGACATGGCTTTCTGCATTGATGCAGCTCACTCTAGCACTCCAACTCAAAACGCTTGGAGTTCACCCTAAACAGATGATCAACTAATTAGAGAACTCTGCAACATTTAACAATTGGAAAGCATGAAAGAATTTAACAACCCCTGAAAGTAACAGAGTAAGGATCTGGCAAACAATTACATGCAATGATTTTTAAGTATGAAACATCCATACATGTGTCCCTTTCATATGGCTGGGAGAAATACTGATACATTTGGAGGACACATATGTGATAATGCTATTTTTGAAGGCTGGATTATCAATTATTTTAAGATAAAAATGAAACTAAAAGCTCAGAATTTTGGAAAATGCAACAAGGACAGCAATGAGCTTGAACTTGTCTGTGTGTGTCTATTCACAACAAGCAAGCAAAATGAAATGGACCTTTGTTTAGGGACATGATCACATTCTTAAGCTTTCCATCATGATCCAAGAGTAAACAACTTGAACTGGGTCACACCAGTATTTAATTATCCACCTCAAATATTGGGAGTGCCTGGCTGACCAGACCACAGAGCATGCAACTCTTCATCTTGGGTACATGAGTCCAAGCCCCACACTGGGAGTAGAGCTTACTTAATCAAAAAAAATATTGTAGCAAATGTGCTTCCTTGTATGTTGGCATTCAGATCACTATGGCATTCACTCACAGCTGTTTGGTGAGGACCAATTTCGGTATTTAGGCTAGCCTTTTTTTGTTGTTTATTTTTGAAAGGAGAGCACAGGTGAGGGCGGGGCAGAGAGAGAGAGAGAGAGAGAGAGAGAGAGAGAGAGAGAATTCCAAGTAGGCTCTGCACTGCCAGCACTGACCCCAATGCAGGGTTCGATCTCATGAACCATGAGATCATGACTTGAGCCAAAATCAAGAGTCAGACACAACTGGCTGAGCCACCCAGGCACCCCAAGTTGTTTCAAATTTTAAGGAAGTTACATTCTAAGGGCGCCTGGGTGCCTCAGTCAGGTAAGCGTCCTACTTTGGCTCAGGTCATGATCTTACAGCTTTTGAGTTTGAGCCCCGAGTCGGGCTCTGTGCTGACCGCTCAGAGCCTGGAGCCTGCTTTGGATTCTGTGTTTCCCCCTCTCTCTGTCTCTTCCCTGCTTGTGCTCTGTCTCTTTCTGTCTCTCACAAATAATAAACATTTTTTAAAATTTTTAGTAAAAAAGTTACATTACACCTCTTACTACTTTGTTCCACACTATTGATACATGTTACACAAAATTTTAGTTTTGAAATGCATTTATTTTTTGATTATTGGATTCATCTTTCCTGAAATTTTAATTAAATAATATATTTAAAGATTTTTTAATGTTTTATTTATTTTTGAGAGAAAGAGAGAGAGAGAGACAGCATGAGCAGGGGAGGGTCAGAGAGAGAGGGAGACACAGAATTTGAAGACAGTCCCCAGGCTCTGAGCTAGCTGTCAGCACAGAGCCCGACGCCGGGCTGAAACCCACGAACCGCAAGATCATGACCCAAACTGAAGTCGGAAGCTCAACCGACTGAGCCATCCAGGCGCCCCATTAATATATTTTAAATTAAACTTGAAGGCATAACTCCAACCCAGTAGCAATACATGGAGGTGGTTTTCCATTCAAATTTACAAAAGCATCATTTAATAGTAAAAAAAATACAAAAAACCCTTTTTAATCCAAAAAGTTGTTTGTTTGTTTGTTTGTTTGTTTGTTTAGAGGAGGGGGAGCATGAGTGGGGAGAGAAGCAGAGGAAGAGGGAGAGAATCTTAAGCAGGCTCCACACCTGGCTCAGAGCCAGGGCTCAGCCTCACAGCCATGAGATCCTGACCTGGAGCAAAATGAGTAAGACACTCAACCAACTGACCCACCCAGGCACCCTTAAAGTTTTTATTTTCAAGGGACCATTTACCAACATCCTCACATAGGTATTTCAAGAGAGAGAAGAAAAGGAGCACCCCATAATAAAAGTTATTACCACCAAGGGGCGCCTGGGTGGCTCAGTCGGTTAAGCCTCCGTCTTCGGCTCAGGTCAGATCTCACATTTGTGGGTTTGAGCCCCACGTCAGGCTCTGTACTGACAGCTAGCTCAGAGCCTGGAGCCTGCTTCAGATTCTGTGTATCCCTCTCTCTCTGACCCTCTCCTGTTCCCACTGTCTCTCTCTGTCTCTCAGAAATAAAGAAAGAACATAAAAAATTAAAAAAAAAAAGTTATTACCACCAAATCATACAGTTACCTGGGAGTTAAGTGACTGGACAGTTTGGAGTCCACTGTGGTTTTAGATATGTTAACTTATGTGTTGTAGGGTGAAAACCTAAAGAGTTATAATAGTATACGTGATATTTGTAATAGTTAAAACTGAATAAATCTACCTGTTAATTAAATGACTGCGGTGTGGGACAAATTTTCACCTCACCAGTCATTTGTTTTCAGAGAAATAGATACCCTAATGATAGAGTAATGAGAACGCTTCATCAAGTTACCAGCAACTACTTCAAAGGTTTGGAAAAGGATGCTAACAATTAACAACATTTTACATTAAAGTCACTTTAATGTAGACATTGGGTGCTGAGGCCGTTTGCTGATTGGTCTTCAGAAAATATCCCAGTCCTTAAAAGTCATAGGCACCGTGGAATACATTATTGAGAGTTTCTAAGTGTTACAGTCTGTGACCAGAATCCTTTTGGGGTACAGCAATCCCCCAAACACCACCACCTTCTTTCCTTTTGTTAACCACACCCTTAAGTATACCCGCAGGGCAAAATGTCCTTGATCTGCTCTGGAGATAAGCCTGACACACACCTCTTCCGGAACGTTCTTTCGGGTAATCCTCAGGGACAGTTCCCCAGTTTATGCTCCCCAGCCTCTGGGCTATAGAAACAAGTCTTATGGGAGCTGGGGTTGCAGAGATCTACTCATCTTGCTGCCTTCCTGCCCACACAGCTTCTGTCTCTATTTGCCCTTAATAGACCACTGCTTGTCAAGCTGGACTTGTCGGCCTTTCTCTTCAGTCTCATGGCTCCCTTTGCTTGAAACAACCACCTAACTTCCTACCACAATGAAGAAAGGTGTTCACCCTCTTTTTGGTAGTGCTTTACATTATTTTGAAAAAGTACATCTGTGCTATCGTTTGGGGACAGATAAAAGGAAATCATTTAGCCTGGTTTTTTTTTTTTATTGAATTGCAGTTGACCCTTGTACAACATGGTGCAACTGGGGTGCAGGGGTGCAAGAGCACGTGGCTCCAGGGGCTCCAAAGGGAACAGGACCGGCCACTCGCAGCTGACAAAATCCAAAGGCTGAGAGATGAGTGGTGATGAAACAAGAAAGGAGTTTATTTCAATGACACCAACACTGGAAGGGCCGCAGACTACTGTCCCAGAAACTGTCTTCAAAGTGCTGAAAATACTTCGGGGTCCTTGGGTGGCTCAGTCACTTAGGCATCTGGCACTTGATTTCAGCTCAGCTCATGATCTCCTGGTTCATAAGTTCTGGCCCTGAGTCAGGCTCTGTGCTGACAGCCAGGAGCCTGCTTGGGATTCTTTCTCTCCCTCCCTGCCCGCCCCCCAGCTTGTGCACACACATGCACACACTTGCTCATACTCTCTCTCAAATAAACTTCCCAAAAGAACCATAAAGAAGACAAAATACATTTACGGTACTGTACTATTATATTTTTAAAAATGTATATACGTGGACCCATGGACCCGTGCAGTTCAAGGGTCACCTGTATATCTGAGCCTGTATTTCTTCTTCACTGCAAAAAGAAAGGGTGTTCTGATCCTTGACTCATGGCCCAACTTTTTAGAAAGAAATTCCTCTAAAATGTGTAAGAACCATTCATTGCTTCTCTTAGGTTTGCTAGAAATTCTTTCAGAAAGCATCTAGTTCTATTGGCTTCAGTTATGTGCTTACTCAGCAACCTTCTGAGTTGCAGATTGGTCTCCTAAATGTACATACCCACAAGAAAGAAAAAATTCAGGGGAGAAGAAAAATGAGAAAGATGGAAGCTAGAGATGGAGGCTTCTGCTCTTTTTAAGGAAAAGATCGTGTTCTGTGAAGAAAGCTTCAGGTCTGGTTATCTTCCTTGGTATGTATCCTAGTTATGAGACTAGCTTTCTGCTTCATGTATATAATAAGCCTCTTGAACAATGATTGGTTTCCCATTCCCTAATCACCCCTTGAGTGAACTGAGAAAATATACTTCTTAAACATATAAATCTAAGGAGTAGAATCTAGACCTGCCATAGGGCCCTGAAGCAACCTAAAACCACCCAGAGGTGTCTCTGTAATCATCACCAATTCATCATCAATACAACAGCACATGTTCTGTCCTGCATTCTTTCTGGGGTTTTTTTTCTGTCTGCATTTAAATCATATCCCTTGAGGGAAAAATGTTTTAGGAGGAAATTCAAGACAAAGTATCATCTTTTTATAGCAGAATTTCTGAATCTCTGAAGACTTGATAATGTGAAAATTTAGCCTATATGTTTATTTTTAATAAGTTTTTTTAAAGTTTATTTATTTTTGAGAGAGAATAAGAGCATGAGCAGAGGAGGGACAGGAGAAAGGAAAAATCGCAAGCAGGCTCTCTGCAAAGAGCACAGATGTGTGGGGCTCCAACTCACGAAACCGTAAGTTCATGACCTGAGCCGAAACTAAGAGTCAGACTCTTAACTAGCTGAGCTACCCAGGCGCCCCCAAACCTATATAAGGAACCAACTGTAACTTGGGATAGAGAGAGAAGCATTTAATACTTTGCTCAGGTCACAAATTCTATATCCATTTGACCAATGATCTATATCATTGACTCTATGTCCACTGATCTGAGACAACTGAGTTCACTGTACTTCTGTTATTAAGGACCCTTACTTACAGAATGTAGTATAAATGAAAATTTTAAACAGAGAAATACAAGTTTACCCTTTTGATATATTTTGCCAAATTGCTCTCTAAAAGGATTGATGTCGTTTCTCTTCAAACAGCATACCAGGCTCCCCCTACTCCTAAAAGTAATGCTGTCCTATGAAACCTTTAGCCTATACGGTGTAAAGCAGGGGCACCTGGCTGGCTCACTCAAAAGAGCATGCTACTCTTGATCTCAGGGCATGAGTTCAACCACCACATTGGGTGTAGAGATTACTTAAAAAAAATAGATAGCTAGATAGATAGCTAGCTAGCTAGATAGATGATAGATAGATAGATAGATAGATAGATAAACTCTAAGCCAAATTGGTGTAAGGCAAAGAAGCAAATACCATTAATTTATATGGAAAAACTTTTCAGCATTCCCAGACCCCCCGCAATAACTTCTCTTAGGCTTTTCTGTCTTTGAACACGTCTTGCCAGTAGATGCACAAAATCAAAGGAGACAGAGCCCAGAGCACAGATGCTCACAGGCACAGTTCAGAGCTGTGGCCAGTCACGCTGAGATGCTGGGTGTGGATCTCAAGGAAGCAGTTAGGCGGGGCCTCTCTCTGCAAAACAAACACTGAATGCTATTTTTGCTTTTTCCCTTTTTTTTTTTTTTTTTTTTTTTTTTTTGGTAAAAGTGAAAATCCTCCTTGGATTTCTTTTGGTTGTGGAAACAGGTACTAATGTAGATTTTCTGTACAAGAGAGGTGGCATAATGAGAATTTGTGAAAAACGGGATTACTGCTTTACAGCTTTACTCACATTAAGTAGTTTTATGCTGTTAATCCTTATTAATTAGATAGAAGAAAATTATATCCTCATTGTTTAATTTGCATTTCATTAATTGTGTGTGATATTAATACACTTTCCTGTCAATTGACTATTGTATTTCTTTTCACTGTTTGGCTATGTGTCATCTTTGCCCACATTTCTATTCAACTGACAGTCTTTTGCGTATTGATGTGTAAGAGTTCTTTCTATGTTAAAGAAACTAGCCAATTATCTGTCAAATGTTGAGAGTACTTTTTCTTAATTTGTTATTTGTCTTGTGCATTATTATTTGTAATTCAAGGTGAGTTTTTGAGACAAGTATTTACCAAGAAAGAATAATCTCTAACTATATAAAACTAAAAAGTTTCTGGCGTGCGGGGTGGCTCAGTTGGTTAAGCAACCAGCTCTTGATTTCAGCTCAGGTCATGATCTCACAGTTGTGAACTGAGCCCCACATCAAGCTCTGCACTGACAGTGCTCTCTCTCCCTCTTTCAAAATAAATAAATAAGCACACACACACACAAAACTTTTAAAAGCTTCTGCAGAGCAAAAGAGACCATCAACAAAATGAAAAGGCAACCTACAGAATGGGAGAAAATACTTGCAGACCATATATCTGATGTGTAGTTAATACCTAAACTACAAAAATAATTCATACAAGTCAATAAAAAAAAAAAAGTCCAGGGGCTCCTGGCTGGCTCAGTTGGTAGAGCATGTGACTCTTGATCTTGAGGTTGTGAGTTCAGGCCCTACGTTGGGTGTAGAGATATCTTTTTATAAAAAATCCAATTAAATAAAAAGCAGAGGAACCAAATAGGTGTTTTTCTGAAGAAGACATATAAATAACCAACAGATACATGAAAAGATGTTCAATATCACTAATCATCAGGAAATGCAAATTAAAACTACAAAACCTACACCTGTTAGAATGACTGTCATCAAAAAAAAAAAAAGAAAGAAAGAAAAGAAAAGAAACGAGTGTTAGCAAGGATGTGGATTTGTTGATGGGAATATAAATTGGTGCAATCACAATAGAAAACAGTAGGGAGGTTTCCCCAAGAACGGTCCTATATGATTTAAGAGTCCCACTTCTGGGTATGTGTCCGAAGGAAATGAAAACAGGATCTTGAAGAGATATCTCTACTCTCATATTCATGGCAGCATTATGCACAAGAACCAAGACATGGAAACAACCTTAAGTGTTTATCAGTGGATGAATGGATAAAGGCAATATAAACATACATGTAATGGAATACTATTCAGTCATGAGAAAGAAGGATTTTGCCATTTTCAACAACAGGACCGTGAGGTAATTATGCTAAGCAAAATAAGTCAGACAAAGAACGACAAATACTTTAAGATACCAGTTATATATGGAACCTGAAAAAGCCAAACACATAGAAACTGAGTAGAATGGTGGTTACCAGGGACAGAAGGTGAGGGAAGTGGGAAGATGTTGGTCAAGGGTACAAGCTTTCAGTAATCAGAGGAATAAATTCTGGAGATCGAATGTACTGCATGGTAATTATAGTTAATAATACTGTACTACTTATTTGAAAGTTACTAAGAGAGTGTATCTTAAATGTTTTTAGTACAGGATTTATGGGTGACTCAGTTGGTTAAGCGTCCAATTCTTGATTTCAGCTCAGGTCTCGAACTCGTGGTTTGTGAATTTAAGCCCCGAGTCTGGCTCTTTGTTGATGGAGCAGAGCCTGCTTGGAATTCTCTTTCCTTCTCTCTATGCCCCTCCCCTGCTCTCTCTTCCTCTGTCTCTCTGTCTCTCAAAATAAATAAACTTATAAAAAAGAAATTATATTAAAAATGTCCTGGTTGATGGGGGTGGTGGAGAGGGGAAATGGGTGATGGTCATGAAGGAGGGCGCTTGTTGGGATGAGCACTGGGTGTTATATGGAAACTGACTTGACAATAAACTATAAACAAATGTTCTTACTGCAAAATAGAAATGAAATGATAATCATGTGACATGATAGAAGTGTTAACTGACTCTATTGTGGTAATCATTTTGCAATATGTAAGTATATCAAATCAATATATTGTACATCTAAATTTACACAATCATATATGTTCATTATAACTCAGTAAAGCTAAAAGTTATTTCAGATAAATAAATCTTAAAAGTTTCTTCTTTAAAATTATTTTTTTAATGTTTGTTTATTTTTGAGAGAGAGAGAGACAGAGCATGAGCAGGGGAGGGGCAGAGAGAGAGAGGGAGACACAGAATCTGAAGCAGGTTCCAGGCTCTGAGGTGACAGCACCACGACTGACCTGAAGCAGGGATCAAACCCATGAACTGTGAGATCCTGACCTGAACTGAAATCAAGAGATCCAAACCATGAAGTCAGACACTTAACCAACTGAGCCACCTAGGTGCCCCTAAATCACATAAATTTTAAGAATGAAATTAAGGTGAGCACAAAGTATAAAAGGATTTAGAGGGATCTGGCCGGCTCAGTTGGAGGAGCATGCAGCTGTTGATCTCAGAGTTGTGAGTTCAAGCCCCATGTTGTATAGGGAGATTACATAAATTAAAAAAAAAAAAATCTAAAGATACATCCAAGCTTCCCAATAAAGGATATTTATTTATTTAAATTTTTATTTAAATTTATTTTATTTTTATTTTAGAGAGAGTGAGATCAGAGAGAGGGACAGAGAGAGAATCTTGAGCATACTCCGCATTCAGTGGGGAGCCCCATGGGCCCAATCCCATGACTCAGGGATCATGACCTGAGCTGAAATCAGAGTTGGATGTTCAATTGACTGAACCATCAGGTGCCCCTTACCAGATTTACCAGGAGATATGGTAGGACTTCTGACAGGGCTTTAGCTTATGGTTGCAGGAGAAAAGAACACTAACCATTATAGCTCTGGGCAGTGGAAAAGTAAAAGCTACTTATGACCAAACCTGGCATAAAGGATGTAAACTTATTCAAATAGATTTAATGACCTTAAGCAATGCACATTTCAGTGATGTTTAGGATTGACCGAGTACCAGAGGTCTTTCCCCAAGTTTTCCAAACCGTGCAACCATCTGACAACTCGTGCAATTGCAGAAAATGGAGAATTAGTGAACTCCTATTTTAAAGACTGATAGTGAGCATCTTACAACTCTAGCAAATGTGGGCTCAGACCAGAATTGCTCTGATAAGGAAATAAAATAAAGCTTTTGTTCCTGTAACAAAGCTAACTGAGCTGGTATTCATCCTCCCACTATGTGAACAGACTTTATAAGCCCAGGTAAACATATACAGTTGGTTAAACTGTAACAATAGCAAAAACAAACAACCAACAATAAAAACCCCACAAAATACACAAAACACAAACAAAAAAGCACAGTCTGAATCAAAAGTGAGAGAATCTCCAGTGCCCTTGACAATCCAGGAAGTACCGCAACTGAGACTCAAACAGAGGCTCTAACATGCCATCAAGGGTCTAGAGATATGTCCTGGTCTAGCTGAAAATGAGACATTAACATAAAGATAGACACTAGAAGAGCCACCAAATCTGTTTGAAAGGAGCTGGAAAAATTCTTTTCCAGTGGAACAGAGAAGGAGCAGGCAAAGAAGCCTGCCATCCCCTATAGTTGTAAATGGGGGGAAAACTTCTGGCAAGAATCAAACCCCCAAACCTATACCGCGGGTAGGTATGGTTTTTGGATGTACACTATCTATGTAATGTGGGCATTAAAAACTGAAAATTTAATATAATATCTACTTCATTAGCTTATTTTTTAAAATTTATTTATTGATTGATTTCTTTCTTTCTTTATTTTAGTAATCTCTACACCCAGTATGGATCTTGAACTCACAACCCTAAGATCAAGAGTTGCATACTCCACCCACTGAGCCAGCCAGGCACCTCATTCACTTCTAAAAATAGGATGAATCCTAAATCCTCTACTTATTTTAAGAATTTAAATCAAAGAGTGGATAACAGAATGCTGTTTGTAAATAAGCTCTTGAAAATGCATTAATTGCCTGATCCTTGGAAGGATGTCTAAGCAAATGTTCCAATGGATGTACTAGGAAGAACATCACACAAATACACTACGTACCATCAGTGAGGTCCTCAAAAATCAGAAAGTTGCCACATAAATAAATAAATAATAAAGGGAGGTTGCCTGGATGGTTCAGTTGGTTGAGCATTTGGCTCTGAATTTTGGCTCAGGTCATGATCCCAGGGTTGTGGGATTGAGCCCCATGTCAGTCTCCTTGTGGAGTCTGCTTAAGATTCTCTCTCTCTCTCTCTCTCTCTCAAAATAAACAAATTTAAAAAAATCAGAAAGTTGCTCCTATAGTACAGCCTTTTCAGAAAGGACATCTCTCAGCGCACTTTTAAACAAAAGCAAATTTAGGTATCAGACAGACTTGGGCAATGAAGGAGAACAAAAAATGTTTTTTAATGTTTATTTATTTGGGAGAGAGAAAGAGAGCATGTGAAAGCAGGGAAGTGCACAGAGAGTGGGAGAGAATCCCAAGCAGGCTCCATGCTGTCCGCACAGAGCCTGACACAGGGCTCAATCACATGAACTGTGAGATCATGACCTGACATCAAGAGTAAGATGCTGGGGCGCCTGGGTGGCTCAGTCGGTTAAGCGTCTGGCTTCAGTTCAGGTCATGATCTCACGGTTCATGAGTTCAAGCCCCGCATTGGGCTCTGTGCTGACAGCTCAGAGCCTGGAGCTGCTTCAGATTCTGTGTCTCCTTCTCTCTCTGCCCTTCCCCTACTCATGCTCTGTCTCTTAAAAATAAATAAACATTTAAAAATTAATAATAAAATGTAATCATTAAAAAAAAAAGAATAAGATGCTTAGGGGCACCTGGGTGGCTCATTTGGTTAAGTGTCTGACTTTGGCTCAGGTCATGATCTCACTGATCCCGAGTTCAAGCCGCACATCGGGCTTGCTGCTCTCTGAGCAGGATCTGCCTTTGCTCCTCTGCCCCCCTCTCTCTTTCCCTCTCTCCTGCTCAAGCTCTCTCTCTCTCAAAAACAACTACACATTAAGGAGAAATGAAAAGAGACTCTTAGCCAACTGAGCCACCCAGGCACCCAACAAAGATTTTTTTAAAATATTCTAACACTTGTTGAGCACCCTAAATCCAGAAGTGTATGTGATGATACAGCTAGCTGGCCCATAGGAGACAAGAACAATCTATGACAAACCAAAAAAGGAAATCTAGAAAGAACTGACTATTCCCTGACTCATACTAGGGATTATAACTAGTACTGCATTGACCACTATCTGCAAGGTCCTGTGATTTTATAATAAGAAGTATTATGTTTAGTCTTTGTCCCTTATTCCTGGCATAGAATTCCTAAAACCCTTGGAATTTCCTAAATGTTGAAAGCAACGGACATCTATTGTTATGTCAATAAGGTGAATTTTACACTCCACCCAAGGGGGGTGCTGGTTGCCAGGAGAACTAACCTTGTGATGATTAGACAACCTCCCCCCCCAAACCTCCCACCACCACCTCTGCAAGGGGAGAGAGCCTGGAGGTTGACTCAATCCCCAATGGCTAATGGTGTAATCAATCATGCTTATGTCATGGAGCCTCCATAAAAATCCACAAGGGCTGGGCCAGAGAGCTTTTGGGTAGATGAACTCTGGAGATGTGGGGAGACTGGCCACCTGCAGAGGGCACGAAGCTGCATATTCATTCCCCATTTTTCACCCTATGCATCCCTACCATCTGGCTTTTGCTGAGTTATATTCTTTTATAATAAACTGGTAATCTAGAAAGTAAAATGTTTCTCTGAGTTCTCTGAACTGCTCCAGCAAGTTAATCAAACCCACGGAAGAGATCATTGGAACCTCCCATCTATAATGAATTGGTCAGAAGTGCATCTGATGTGGGGGGTGGAGGCAGGCAGAGAAGGGGAGAATGAATACAGTCTTGTAGGACTGAACCCCTAACCTGGGGAACCGGATGCTATCTCCAGATGGAAAGTGGAAAAATTGAGTTGAATTGCAGGACACCCAGCTAGTGTCTGAGAATTGCTTGGCGGTGGGGGTAGAGGAAAAACTCACACATTGGAACTAGATGCCAGAATCTCTGGTGCTCATTCAAGAAACCTATGAGTCCTTCCTGACTTTCCCTCTTTCCTGTTCCATAACCAAGTCCTATGGATTCTACATCCAAAATTAAAAACAAATCCATCCACTTTTCTCTCCTTCCCCTGTTACCACCTCACTTAAGCTTCCATCATCTCTTACCTGGACCATCTTCCACTGTCCTAGTTTCATTAAACAGCCAGAGGAATCTTTCAAGCGGATTTCCTTATCCCTGCCCTAAAAACCTTTCAAAGGCTTCCCAGTGTACTTGCTATACAAACCAAATTGTTTATCCTGACCCACGGGGTCTTCATGATCTGGTCCCTGTCTCCCTCACTACTTCATTTTATAGCACTTTCCGCCTTACTCCTGCACACTAGCTCCCTTTCAATTTCTCAAACCCATCACATCATTTCCTGCCTCAGGTCACCATTCTTGTTGCAGTTCCTTCTACTTGAAATCTTTTTCTGCCTGTTCTTTATCTGGCTAACACACTAATCCTTCAGATAACTGATTAAATGTTACTTTGTTAGATAGGTCTCTCTGGCTCTCCAGTTTAAATTAGGGCCCCCTTTTATACAGTTCCATCACACTGGTTAGTCTCCGTTACCAGACTCCAAGCTTTCAAAAATGGTCTATTTGATTCTGTGGGCTATTAGATTATCACTGTCTAGAACAATACTGTGAAGAAATCCTTGGCATTCCTGATTTTCCCACAAATTTACATATGTTCGCAAACCTATTCGAGTGGTAAAATTTTCAAGTATTTAAGAGCATGTCATTTTTTAAAATGTGTTTCTTTTCACCCACATACAATTCATGATCCCTGAAAAGTATTTAGTGCATTAGAGTCAGACACAGTGAAACAACTAGCAAAGGGCAATGGCCACATTTTGCTGGGTGAGTGAAGGTACTAGATTTGAAGAATCACTAAATGACTTAAAAATATAACTTTTCAGGGACACCTGGCTAGCTCAATCAGTAGAACACGCCACTCTTGATCTTGGTGTTGTGAGTTCAAACCCCACATTGGGCAATTACTTAAAAATTAAAATGAAAACAAAACAAAACCAAACAAAAAACAAAAAAAACCTTTCAGAATGTTTTCTCTAGGGGCTCCTGGGTGGCTCAGTTGGGTTGAGCATAAGACTTGATTTCATTTCAGGTCATGATCCCAGGGACATGGGATCCAGCCCTGAGATAGGCTCTCTACTGAGCCTGGAGCTTGCTTGGGATTCTCTCTCTCTGCCCAGTCTCTCCTTTTGTGTTCTCTCTCTCTCTCTCTCAAAAAAAAAAAGAATATTTTCCCTAAATAATTTTGTGCAACTTATTTCTAGACACAGCAGATGAAATTTCTTTCAAAGTCCTTCAGACTAATTCTATTGCCATTTTTGCTACAGCACAATTGCAGGATTTAAAAGGCCAGATTTGGGGCAGCTGGGTGGCTCAGTCCGTTAAGCATCAGACATCGGCTCAGGTCTTGATCTTGCAGTTCCAGGGTTCGAGCCCCACATCGGGCTCTGTGCTGACAGCTCAAAACCTAGCGCCTGTTTTGGATTCTGTGTCTTCCTCTCTCTCTGCCCCTCCCCAACTCATGCACATGCATGCTCTATCTCTCTCTCTCAAAAATAAATAAAATTTTAAAAGTTAAAAAAAATAAAAGGCCAGGTTTCCACTCCTTGAGTACAGCCATGAGTCAGATAAAAGGTAGACATAAATGCATTAGAATGTGCAAAAATCCCATGGAAATGGAAAAGGGCCTTGAAGTTTTTCTCAAATTTGAATTCTCAGATTTATTTTTTGATACTCACTAAAATCTTCTCTTTTTTCCCCCCATTTAAAAATTGTGGTAAAATATACTTAACATAAAATTTACCATTTTGACAATTAAAATTTTTTTTTGATGTTTGTTTATTTTTGAGAGAGAGAGACAGATTGGGAGTGGGGGAGGGGCAGAGAGAGAGGGAGACACTGAATCTGAAGCAGGCTCCAGGCTCTGAGCTGTCAGCACAGAGCCTGACATGGGGCTCGAACTCACTGCGAGATCATGACCTGAGTCGAAGTCTGATGCTTGACCAAATGAGGCCCCCAGGCGCCCCATCATTTTGACCGTTTTTAAGGGTAAAGGTCAGGGACATGAAGCACATTCACGGTGTTGTGCAACCATGACCACCATTCATCTCCGGAACATTTTTCATCTTCCAAAATGGAAACTCTGTACCCATTAAATACTAACTCCCCATTCTCCCCTCCCCTCTCCCTCTGGCAACCACAATTCTATTTTGTGTATCTATAAATCTGACTACTTTAGATACCTTCTATAAGTGGAATCATACAGTGTTCGTCCTATTGTGACTGGCTTCTTTTATGCAGCATGATGTCATCAAGGTTCATCCATGTTATACCATGTATCAGAATTTCTTTCGTTTTTAAGGCTGAATCTAATAATATTTTAAGGTTGAATAATATAATAAATGTCACAGTTATATGACTTTTTGTTTATCAATTCATCTGTTGATACACATTTGGGCTGCCACCATTTTTTGGTTACTGTAAATAATGTTGATGTGGATATGGTTGTACAAATATTGGCTTGATTCCTTGCTTTCAATTCTTTTGAACTCATACCCAGAAGTGGAATTGCTGAATATATGGTAATTCTATTTTTAATTTTCCATAATGGCTGTACCATTTTATATTCCTGCTGGCAGTGCCCAGAGGTTGCAGTTTCTCACCATTCTTGCCAACACTTGTTATTTTCTGTTTTGTTTTGTTTTATAGTAGCCATTTATTTTTAAATTTTAAAAAAATGTATTATTTAAAGAGAGAGCAGGGGAAAGAAGCAGGGGGAGAGAGGGTGAGAATCTTAAGCAGGCTCTGTGCTCAGCACAGAATCCAACTTGGGACTTGATTCCAGGACCCTGGGATCATGATCAGACGCTCAACCCACTGAGCCACCCAGGTGCTCCTATAACAGCCATTCTAATGGGTGTGAAGTAGTATCTCATTGTGGTTTTGATTTGCATTTTACTAATGATAAATGATATTGAGCCGCTTTTCAAATACTTAGTCATTTGCACATCTTTGGAGAAATGTCTATTTAAGTCCTTTGCCCATTTCTTAATCAAGTTTTTCCTTTCCTTTTCTTTTTCTTTTCCCTTTTCTTTTCTTTTTTCTTTCCTTTTAAAGGGGGTGAGGGTGAGTATATTACTCAAGTTTAAAAGACTACTAACCAAATCCTGGAGATAAATCAATTGGCTACTTGGCATTAAATTTTCTATAAATAACCACTATGTTTACAAAACTATATTGCAATTATAGGTAAAACAAATTTGAAATTAAAAATTTTTTAACTTTAAAAACTACTGCTTCTGAAATATAGTTCACATACAGAAAACTGTGTGTAAGAGTACAGTTGGGTGAATTTTTACACACTAGTTAACTAGTGCCAAGACCAACAGAGAGAGCCTAACACCTTGGGAATCCCTCACCCAGCCCTAACCCTTTCCTGCAAAGGTAACCATTATCCTAAATTTTAGTAGATTTCTTTTCCCTTTTTTGTGCTGAGAAAAACTTACTCTTTAAGTATTTTTTGTGCCTTACTTTTTATGCTCAAATTTACATTTCTGCCGTTAAGTCATTTTATGTTGGTAGGTAGTTGTGAGTCATTCTTCTCATTGTTCCACAGTATTCCTTATATGAACACTACGTGAATTTACTAATTTATTCTATTGTTTATGGTCTTTTGGGTAATATTTCCATTTGGGGGCTATGAAAACAAATGCAGTTGTGAACATTCTTTTGCCGTGTTGGTGCAAGGTAAGTACTCGTTTCTCTTGTTGGATTAGTAGAGGTGGACACTGCTGGCTCCAGGCTCTGAGCTAGCTGTCAGCATAGAGCCCCATGCGGGGCTAAAACCCACGAACCCTGAGATCATGACCTGTGCCGAAGCCGGACGCTTAACTGAGCCACCCAGGCGCCCCTTAGGGGGACCTTTTAATTGTTGATTTGGTTCTCTGAACTTGTTAAACATCTCAGACTTCTACTTTGTCCAGCTGCAACGTGTGGACTGTGAGTACGTTTTCAGTTTTGCTCAACATGTTTTGCTCACTCTACCACTTGGATGTTATTCCACAGAGGAAATAAGGTGTGTGTGTCCAAGAGGGGCAAGTCCTTTGAGTACTGTGGAAGCGTGATCACTTAGGCGAAACCTACGCAGTTCTCAACGAGTGTCCACGATCCCCTCCTCGGACAGTTCTTTACTAGGGTCCACGATCTAGGAGCTCCCGCCCGCCGCTGCTCTCCGCACTGCACACCGGGCCCCCCAGGGGCGCGTGGAACGCAGGAGAACCGCCCTCCGCGGGCACCAGCCAGAAAGCTGGTGGAGCAGGGCGGGGGGAACCGAGTCCGCGCGGAGCATGCGCCGGGTCTGCGCATGCTCCGCAGCGCGGCGGCTCCACCGTGGTGGGGAGTCGAGTCTCCCGCGCCCTACGATCTTTGCCGGAGTTGCTGCTGAGCCGCTTGTGCAGAGCCGTGGCTGCCAATAAAGTTCGTTAAAAAACCATAGTCATTTTTAAGAGAGTGAAAGAGAGCACGAGCCAGCCGGGCGGCCCCGCCGGGGGGAGCTAGCGCGCTGGGAGGAGGAGGTGGAGGAGGTGGCTGCGGCTGCGGCGGCCGCGGTTGCGCCGCGACCAGGAGGAGCCGGTCGCGCCGGGCGGCGGGTCCGTGGCCGGGGGGAACGGTGAGTAGCAGCTTGCACTCCGGGCAGCCGCGCGACTCTCACTCGCCCTCTCCAGCGGCTCTGGACTCCGCTGGGGAAAATCCCGCTTCTCCCCGGGGTCCCGGGATGTGCCGTACTCCGGGGACTGGAGAGGGGTGTCGGGGACAGGGGCCTCCAGGCCCGGGCTCCCATCCCCCGGCCCCTGAGCGCCCGCTCCCCAGCCGCGGAGCGCCGTGCCAAATTCCAGCTGGAGGAGGTGGGCGGCAGCGCCTGCCCGGCACCCGCGCTCCCCGCCCGGCCGCCGGGGCTCCCGGGGTGTGGGTCTCTGGAATTGCCCTTAGGGCGGGAAGGAAAGCGATGGCGCGGGGGCGAGAAGCTGGCCTCCTTCCTGGCTGAGCATCCAGCTTCTCGTCTTCCCCCAACCCCCAGGTGGGGTAAGGGCGACCCCGGCCGGGAGAGACACCGGCAAGGGGCGTTAAGTCCCGGGCGAGCGGTGATGGAGAGGAGGGTCCCAAGCCCTACTCCGGCTTTTAGAGCCCCCCCCTCCCTGCGGAGGGGGCCCCTCCTTATCCGCGGCCCCACCCTTTCCTAGTTTCTCGCTCGGAGACTGCTAGAATATGAATGAGCCTGACTGCACGATTTCATTGACACTGGCTGCCACAGAATTACTTAACTGGGAGAACCGGGGAGCCTCCAGCAGCTCCCAGACGTTAGAACCTGAGGGTGTGTCAGAGAGTATTAACTTCACTATCCGGAGTGTCAGGAGCGTCTGAAAAAGCTCGTGTACCTCTCTAGGTTTTATATAACTGCTAACGTCTTCTAGGTAGTTTCACAAAACCTAACAACTTTTTCAGTGTTGTTATAAACATAATCGTACCTGTACTTAAGTACAGGCTGAGATCAAAACAAAACAACCACCTTTTTGATCAATGACTTAGCTCTTTTCCTTTTCTAGTTTATTAGTCTGCATTGGTTGGAAAAATCTTTAAAATTAAATCTGTAGGAAAGAGTATTTATGTAAAGCATTACTAAAACCATTTAAATTATCATGCTCAGAATTATGCTTATTTTCTAAGAACTTAGTTGTTTTGATATAGTGCCTTAAGTCTAGAGAGTAGTAGTAGCCGGTAATCACAAGAGTCAGACTGCCTGCGTTAAAATCTGATTACACTCTCCTTTCAATTTTTAAAAGAATATTTATTTATTTTGAGAGAGAGAGAGAGAGAGAGAGAGAGAGAATGAGCTGGGGAGGGGCAGAGAGAGAGGGAGAGAGAATCCCAAGCAGAGCCTGATGCAGGGACTGGATCTCACTAACCCTGAGATCATGACCTGAGCCAAACCAGGGTCAGAGGCTTACCTGACTGAGCTGCCCAGGCATCCCTTTAAATTTTGTTTTTAAAATTAAATGATTAAGAGCACCTGGTGACTCAGTTGCATGACCCTCCCTAACTTGGTTTCCACTCAGGTCATGATCCTAGGGTCATGGGATTGAGCCTGGCATTGGGCTCTGTGCTGCACTTGGAGCCTGCTTGGGATTCTCTCTCTCCTGCTCTCCCCCTCCCCCACCTGTGAGCTCCCCCGCTTCCTCTCTCTCTCTCTCTCTCAAAATAAATAAACATAAAAATTATATGGTAAAAGTGACGTTTTAGGGGATGTGCGGTCCTATGAATTTTAGATTAATGCAACCACCACTACCGGCAGAATATAGAACAGTTCTTATCACCACCCCCACCAAACTCATGCTGTCCATTTATATCTTTTCCTTTACCCCTAAACCTAGCAATCACCAGTCCATTCTAGATGTCTTATAAGTGGAGTCATACAATATGTAACCTTTTATCGCTGACTTCTTTTCACTCAGCTTAGCGTCCTTGAGATCCCTACAAGTTGTTGCACACGTATCAACAGTTTCCTTCTTTTTTAATTGCTGAGTGTTCCATTAGGTGTATGTGCCGCAGTTTCTTTATACATCCACCCACTGAAGGACATTTGGAGTGTTTCTAGTTCTTTCTCATTTTGAATGGAGCTGCTTTATAAACATTCATGTATAGGTTTTTGTATGAACATAAGTTTTCATTTCTAGGGTGTTGCTAGGAGGGGGGTTGCAGGGTCATATAAAGTATGTTTAACGTTATAAGAAACTGTCATGCTGATTTCCAGAGTGGTTGTGTCATTTTGCATTAACAGCAGTGAGTGAGAGTACCGGTTGTTCTGCATCCTCCTCAGCACTTGGTATTGTCAGTAATTTTAAATGAAGCCCTTCTAATAGACATGTGGTATCCCATGGTTTTGATGTGTCTTTACCTAATGGTTCACCATGTTGAATTTCTTTTCATGTGCTTATTTGGCGTATATAATCTTTGATGGGTAGGGTATTGCCCTTTTTTCAAGTGGGTTATTTGCTTTCTTATGTTGAGGGTTTTTTTTAATGTTGAATTTTGAGGGTTGTTTATATGTTCTGGATACAAGTTATTTGGTAGATATATGCTTTGCCAATATTTTCTTGCAGTCAGTCTGTAGCTTTTTTGTTCTTTTAACAGCATCATTCCCAGAGCAAATTTGGTATCATGTCTAAGAACTCTGCCTCACCCCATGTCAAGATTTTCACCTTCTCAAATATTTTTTCTAAAAAGTACAGTTTTTGTTTTTATTTTATTTGAGATTTTATTTTTAAGTAATCCCTACAGCCAACATGGGCTCAAAATCACAATCCCAAGATCGAGTCACAAACTGTACCAAACTGAGATAGACAGACACCTTTATAATTTTACTTTTATTTTTTTAATGTTTTATTTATTTTTGAGAGATAGGAGTGCAGGGGAGTGGTAGGGGGAGAGGAGGACAGAGGATCTAAAGTGGGTTAGGCTCTGCACTGACAACAGCAAGCTTGATGGGGAGCTGGAACTCACACTGTGAGATCATGAACTAAGCCGAAATCAGGGGTCTGATGCTCAACCGAGTAAGTCATACAGGTGCTCCTATATTTTTATTTTTATTTTATTTTATATTTTTAAAATGTTTGTTATTTTTTAGAGAGAAAAGGAGAGAGAGCATACGTGGGGTAGGAGCAGAGAGAAAGGGAGACAGGATCTGAACCAGGCTCTGAGTTGACAGCAGAGAGCCTGATGTGGGGCTCCAACTCACAAACCAGGAGATCATGACCTGATCTGAAGTCGGATGCTTAACCAGACTGAGCCACCCAGGCGTCCCCTTTTTAAAAAATTTATTATTATTATTATTTAAATGTTATTTATTATGTTATTAATGTTAATTATTTATTATGTTGGAGAGAAAGAGCCTATAGTTTTACCTTTAGATCTTTGACCCATTCTGAGGTTTTAGGTGGATGTTTGCATTTTTACGAATGTCCAATTGTTCCATCCCCATTTGTTGAAAACATTGTCTTCTTTCCATTGAATTGTTTTTGCACCTTTGTTAAAAATCAATTACCTGAATTTGTGTGGGTCTATTTTTGGGCTTTCTGTTCTGTTTCATTGATGTATGTATCTTTCTCTTTGCCAGTATCATGCTTTCTTAATTAGTATAGCTTTTTTTGGTGTCTTAAAATTGGCTAGTATGATTTCCTCCAATTTTATTCTTTTTCAAAATTGTGTTAGTTATTCTAGTTTAATCTGCCTTTTCATATAATGTTTAGAATCAGCTTGTCTTGAGGTACCTGGGTAGCTGAGTTAAGTGACCAACTCTTAGTCTTGGTTCAGGTCATGATTTCATGGTTTGTGAGTTTGAGCCCTGCATTGGGCTCTGTTCTGTCAGTGTGGAACCTGCTTAGGATTCTCGCTCCCTCTTTCTCTGCCTCCCCCGGTTGTATTTTTTCTCCCTCTCAAAATAAGTAAATAAAAATAAACTAAGAATCAGCTTGTCTCAACTACAAAAAAAAAATCCTGCTGGTACTTTGGAATTGCATTAAACCACAGATCAATTTGGGGAGAAGTGCTATTTTTACTTTGTTGAATCTTCCAATCTGTGAACATGGCATGTCTTTTCGTTTATTTAGGTGTTTATTTCATTAATGTTTTATAGTTTTTAGCATGTAGATCCTCTGTGTGTTTTGTTAGATTTATAACAAAGTATTTAATTTTTTTGGAACTTTTGTAAATATCACTTTAAAAATTTTTGGTTCCAGGGCGCCTGGCTGGCTCAGTTGGCAGAGCATGAGACTCCTAATCTCAGGGTAGTGAGTTCAAGCCCCATGCTGGGTATAGAGATTACTTAAATAACACTTAAAAAAAATTTTTTTTTGCTTTCAAATTGTATATTGTTAGGGTATAGAAATACAATTCAGTGTTTGTTGTTTTTGCATCCTGTGCCCTTGCTAAACTCATTTATTATTTCCAGGATTTTTTTTTAATTACTTGAAGTTTTCTATAAAGACAGTTATGTAATTTGTGAATAGGAACAGTTTTATTTGTTTTGTTCCCCCTAATCCTTGTTTTATTTATTTTTTTTGTCACCTGTTTCCCTGGCCAGAACTTTGTTTATGACGGATGGGAGTGGTGAGAGTAAAGATCCTTTCCTTGTTCTCAGTCTAGGGGTTAAAGCAGTCAGGCTTTCACGGGTGCCGGGCTGGCTCAGGGGCGTGAGTTTGAGCCCCATGTTCAAACAAACAAACAAACAAACAAACAGGGTTTTAGAGTTAAGTATATAATATTAGCTGGGTAGTTTTTTTAATAGACACCTTTTATCAGGTTGAAGAAGTTCCTCTTGTGTTTCTAGTTTGCTGACTGTTTTTCTGACAAATGGATGCTGAGTTTTGTTGTATATTTCCTGTGATATATGTATCAGTTGATATGGTCGTGAGGTTTTTCTTCTTTGCTTTGTTAATATGGATTGGTTTTAGGTCTTGACCTACCCTTGAATTCCCAGAACAGAACCCACTTGTCCTGGTTATTCTTTTTATATATTCCTAAATTTGATTTACTAATGTTTTGTTGAGGACTTTTGTATGTCTGTTCATGAGGGGATATTTGTCCAGTTTTTGTTCTTGTTTTTTTGGGTTTTTTTGGTACGGTCTTTGTGTGGTGTTGGTATCAAGATAATGCTGGTTTTATAAGGGAACTTCACAAGTTATTTTCTCTTCTGTATTCTGGAAGAGATTTTGTATCATTGATGTCAATTCTTGAAGTTTGGTAGAGTTCTCCAGTGATACCACGTGAACCTGGAGATTTTTCTTGGACTCTTTAAGTTACAAATTCAATTTCCTTTATTGTTATGGGGCTATTCAAATTATCTATTTCATATTGAGTAAGTTGTGGTAGTTAATCCTGTTTAAGGAATTGGTCCATTTCATCTATGTTGTCAAATTTATGTGTGTAGAGTTGTTTGGTGTATTATCCTTTGGAGTCTGCAAAGTCCATAGTGACATTATTGATTTTATTCATAATATTGGTAATCTGTGTCTTCTCTTTTTTTTTCTGTTTGTCAGTTATACTGATCTTTAAAGAAACAGCTTTTTGTTTAATTTTTTCTGTTTTCCCTATTTTTCTGTTTTCAATTTCATTGATTTCTGCTCTTATCTTTATTGTTTCCTTCCTCTGCTTTGAGTTTATTTTGCTCTTTTTCTAGTTTCTTGAGGTGCGATCTTAAATGATTGTTTTGAGACTTTTCTTCTTTTCTAAGGTAAGCATTTAGTGCTATAAATTTTCTCTTTCAGCACTACATTAGCTCTGTCTCACAGCTTTTCACATGTTGTATTTTCCTTTTCATTCAGTTAATTACTTAAAAAAACTTCTCTTGGGGCACCTGGGTGGCTTAGTTGGTTGACCATCCAGACTCTTGATTTTGACTCAGGTCATGATCTCAGGCTCATAGGATCAAGCCCCATGACACTAAGCATGGAACCTGCTTAAGATATTCTCTCTCCCTCTTTCCTTCCCTCCCTCTCTGCCCCTCTTCATGCTCACGCTCTCTCTCTTAAAAAAAAAAAAAATCTCTTCAGCTTGTCTTTGGTGCACACATTGTTTAGAAGTCTGTTTTTAGCTTGCAAATGTTTGCAGATTTTCCTGTTATCTTTCTGTGTTCTGTTACTGATTTCTGGTTTGACTGCACTGTAGTCCCATTTTTTAAGTTTGTTGAGTTTTTTTTAATTACCTATTATCTTGGTGTATATTTAATAGATTTAATAGATACTTAAAAAGAAGTGTATTCTGCTATTGTGTGGACAGTTCTATAAATGTCAGTTAGATTCTGATAGTTTTATTGTTATTAGACTTTCATTTTGTTTTATTGTAGTGTTTTGAGTATATCTCTTTGTGTAACTTCTTCAGTGGTTGCTCTGGATATTACACTATATATATATACACACACACACACACACACACACACATACACACACGTACATACACACACACATATATATAGTATATATAGTGTGTATATATATGTACATATAAAATTTATCATGGTCTGTTGGTGTCAACATTTTACCAGTTCAAGTGAAGCATAGAAACCTTATCTCCCTTTACATTTCTTTATCCTCCCCCATTTATAATTAGTTGTTTTAAATATTTTCTCTGTACATATTGAAAACCACAAAATTGCGTTGGAGTCCAACATAGTTTAGAATGCTCAAGAGAAGTCTGTTGTATTTTCCTGTATTTTTGCTCCTACCACAGTCTTCTTTTCATTCTGATACACTGTTTTTGGGTTTGTTTTTTTTTTTTAACATCATTTAATTATGTTTGAGGTGGAGACCTAGGACCTATACTTGAACAAATCCTCCTAGATGATTCTTACGATTGTGCAAATTTGTGAAGCCATAGGGTAGGGACAGTTACTGAGACTCCATGGTGGGGGGATGGGGAAATGTTCTTCATGTTTCAGACTTGTTTTATGTAGTGGTATAGATGGATTTTTAGTTAAGGTAGTTGAAATATAAACTGAAACTAAAAGAAACTGAATGTGTTCTGAAACTAAAGAAAGAATGTGTGGTAGAAGATTATTTATAAAGGATTCATTATAACCTGAACAGTAAAGCACTGTAAGAGTCCAATGCTGTCACACAGTTGTACATTATTATACAAAATCTTTCTTAGGGGTGCTTTTCTAGGGATAGTAATTATTACCTGTGAGGTTGAAAAAAGCAGTTTCCTTAGATATTGTATTTATTGCCCATATGGTGGTAACAATGGAGGATTTATTATGTTGTATAAAACTACTATTTTTTGAATGCTTGATTTTCATTATACTAAGTGCTTTATATGTGCCATCGAGCAAGTCTTGTGAGGTAAATATCCTCAGAAAACTGAAGTTGAAAGAGGTTAAGCAGTAACTTCACTAAGAGCAACTTTAAGTCAGACCTCAACTCTAACACCCATCTTAATCTTATTCTCAATGAAAGGTAGAACTATGTAATTTAGGCACTTATTAATATGTAGATGTCATAACATTGTGCTATTGATCAGGATTCAAAAATGAATGATAATGTTGTTCCTCCTTTCAAAGAATGTACATGATGTAAACAGGATGGTAAGGGGGCCTCCATCACGGACACAAATTCTTGCAATACAATATAGTTATTTCTCCATAAAACAATTATAGTTGATTTTATGCAGTTTTTATGTTATGAAAAATAATTTCATTTTAAACCACAGATTTGAGAAGATCTGATCAGCTGGAATTAAAGTTGGTTCAGAAACTTTTTCAACTGCAAAAATGTTGGAGGAAGATATGGAAGTGGCTATCAAGATGGTGGTTGTAGGGAATGGAGCAGTTGGAAAATCAAGTATGATTCAGCGATATTGCAAAGGCATTTTTACAAAAGACTACAAGAAAACCATTGGAGTTGATTTTTTGGAGCGACAAATCCAGTATGTACTTGGGCATTTTATCCCCTCAGTTTTGATTTGTGAACTATATCTAAGACTTTCATTGGAATATACTAATTGCAGTACAGTCCAAGGTTAGGAGTCTAGCGACAGTGGCTAATTTTTCATTTTACTCATTACTGTGTGTATCTTTCTTTTTCTTTTTAATGTGTCAAGTTTCTGTATGATTCCAGTTAGTTAATATTCCTGAGTGTATCTTTATTCTTCTGCCTTTTTCTCATCTTTCATCTGTTTTCCCTTCCTCATTTCTCCCTTTTTTTCATACTCCCCTCCCCACTTTCTATCTCCAGTCTGGTGTTACATTTATTGTTGGCACCTTGCATACTTTTTAAACTCAAACTGATGTTTGACTCTAATGAGATTTCTGTCCCTTATGGGCACAACTTGGAGATTTTGTAGGTTCTGTTCCTGACTACTACAATAAAGCAAGTCAAATGAATGTTTTGGTTACACAGTACATAAAAGTTATATTATAAAGGTTGTGTTTACATTATCCTATAGTTTATTAAGTATGCAACAGCATTCTGTCTAAAAAAATGTATATACCTTAATTTAAAAATACTGTATTGGTAAAAAAATGCTAAGCATCCTCTGATCTTTCACTGAGTCTTAATCTTTTTGCTGGTGGAGGGTCTTGCTTTCATATCTGACTGATCAGAGTGGGGGTTGTTGAAGGTTGGGGTGGCTGTGGCAATTTCTTAATATAAGACCATAGTGAAGTTTGCCTCATTGATTTACTCTACCTTTCAGGAGTGATTTCCCTGTAGCATATGATGCTGTTTGATGGCATTTTACCCACAGTAGAACTTCATTCAAAATTGGAATCAATTCTCTCAAACCTGATTGAATCACTATATTGTATACTTGAAACTAATATAACACTGTATGTTATACTATAGTGAAATTAAAATTTAAAAGTTTAAAAAAGTCCTCTCAAATCCTGCTGCTTACTTTATCAGCTGAGTTTATTTAATACTGTAAATCCTTTTTTGTCATTTCAATAGTCTGCATAGCATCTTCACTAGGACTAGATTCCATGCCAAGAAACCACTTTCTTTGTTCATTTATAATAAGCAACTCCTCATCTGTTTTATCATGAGATTGCAGCAATTCAATCACATCTTCAGGCTCCATGTCCTGCGATTTCCACCACATCTGCAGATCCTTCCTCCATAGAAGTCTTTGAACCCTGTTCAGAGTCATCCATGAGGGTTGGAATCAACTTCTTCCAAAGTCCTGGTGATGTTGATATTTGACCTTTTCCAGCGAATCACAAATGTTCTCATTGGCATCTACAGTGGTGAATCCTTTCTATAAAATTTTCAGTTTACTTTGCCCAGATCTATTAGAGGAATCACTGTTTATAGAAGCTATAGCCTCACAGAATGTATTTCTTAAATAATAAGACTTGAAAGTCAGAATTCCTTCTTGATCCAGGGACTGCAGAATGGATGTTGTGTTAGCATCCACACAACATTCTCTCATTGTCCATCTCCGCCAGAGCTCTTGGGGGACTAGGTCCATTGTCAGTGAGCAGTCAACTTGGAAGGGATTTCTTTTTCCTGAGCAGTAGGTCTCAACAGTGGGCTTAAAATATTTAGTAAACCATGATGTAAACAGATGTGCTGTCATCTAGGCCTTGCTGTTCCATTTATAGAGCAGAGGCAGGGTAGATTTAGTATAATTCTGAAGGGCCATAGAATTTTCAGAACAGTAAATAAGTATTGGCTTAAACTTAAAGTCACCAGCAGCATTAACCCCTAACAAGGGAGTCAATCTGTCCTTTATAGCTTTGAAGGCAGGTACTAACCTCTTTCTAGTTATGAACGTTCTTGATAGAATCTCCTTCCAATAGAAGGCTGTTTCATCTGCATTGAAAATCGGTGACTCCGTGCAGCTGCCTTCATTAATTATCTCAGCTAGATCTTCTGGATAACCTGCTGAAGCTTCTGCATCAGCACCTGCTACTTCACCTTACGCTTTGATGTCATAGAGGCAGCACCTTTCTGTAAACCTCCTGAGCCAGTCTCTGCTAGTTCAGACTTTTCTTCTGCAGTTTCCTTACTTCTCTCTGGCTTCATAGAACTGACGAAAGTTGGGGCCTTGCTCTGGTTTATCAGGCTTTTGTTTGAGGGACTGTTGTGACTGATTATATCTTCTGTCTGTATCACAAAAACCTTTTTTCATATAAATAATACAGCTGTTTTGCTTTCTTACATTCTATGTGTTCACGGAAGTAGCACATTTATTTATTTAGATAGTTAGTTTGTTAGTAGATAAGTAAGCGAGTAAGTAAGTAATCTCTATGCCCAGTTTGGGGCTTGAGCTCACAACTCTGAGATCAAGAGTTGTATGCTCTCCTGACTGAGCAGCCAGGCACCCCTCGGGCAGCACTTTTCATTTCCTTCAAGAATATTTCCTGTGCATTCATAGCTTGGCTAACTGGCATAAGAGGCCTAGCTGTCAGCCTGTCTCAGCTTTCAGCATGCTTGCCTCACTACTTAATCATTTCTAGCTTAAAAAAATTTTTTTAAATGTTTATTTTTGAGAGACAGGGCGAGAAAGAGCAGGCATGTAAGTAGGGGAGGGGTAGAGAGAAGGAGAAACAGAATCTGAAGAAAGCTCCAGGCTCTGAGCTGTCAGCACAGAGCCCCCCATGGGGCTTGAACTCACGAACCGTGAGATCATAACCTGAGCTGAAGTCAGATGCTTAACCAATTAAGCCACCCAGGTGCCCCAGCTTTTGATTTAAAGTCAGAATTGTGTGTTAGAGGCCGTTACAGGATTATTAGTTGGCCTAATTTCAATATTGCTGTGTCTAGGGAATAGAGAGGCCCAGGAAAAGGGAAAGAGATGGGGGAATGACTGAGGATGGAACAGTGGGAGCACACACAACATTGATCCGCTTAGTGTGCTGTCTTAAATGGTAGTAGTTACGTTAAAGATCACTATTCACAGATCACCATAAACAAATATGATAATAATGAAAAATTGGGGGATATTGTAAGAATTACAATGGCACAGAGACTCAAAAGTGAGCAGAAGCTGTTAAATGCCAGTTGCCAAAAACCTGCAATTTGTAAAAATCTAATTTGTAGAAAAACACAGTATCTGTGAAGCGCAGTAAAGCAAAGTGCATAAAATGAGGTATACCTGTGTTGTATGGACGCGAAGTTACCTCTCAGGATCGTTTTCAGCTCTTACATTGTGGGACACTAAGACTGTCTAGAAGTTAGAGAATTGATCATTAGTTTTAAAGAAATAAGAGCAGATTTGGCAGGATTAAATACTCCTGTGAAAAGGAAATCTTACTTCAGGAGATCCATTTGGATTCTAAAACACATCAAAAGTAAGAGTTTTTGTCATTAGTCCTCAGAACTTTTAAGGATATTTTATTTTAATCTTTTAATTTGAGTATAGTCCACACATAATGCTATATTAGTTTTAGATATACTACAGAATGATTCAACTCTCTATAGGTTAAGCTGTGTTCACCACAAGTGTAGCTACATCTGCTACCATAAAATGCTATTATAATATCATTGACTACATTTTCTGTGCTGTGCCTTTTATTCCTGTGACATATTCATTCCATAACTAGGAGCCTACATATCCCACTGCCCTTCATTCATTCTGCCCATACCCCCTCCACCCCAAGCACGTGTGTGTGTGTGTGTGTGTGTGTGTGTGTACACACATATATACTTTTTTAAGTGTTTGATTATTTTTGAGAGCAAATGGGGGAGGGGCAGAGAGAGAGGGAGACAGAGGATCTGAAGTGGGTTGTGCACTCCCAGCAGAGAACCCAATGTGGGCTCGAAGCCATGAACTGTGAAATGATGACCTGAGCCGAAATCAAGAGTCAGATGCTTAACTGACTGAGCCACCCAGGAAGCCCAGGAATAAGGAACATTAAACAAATCTGGCTAGTCTAGACATTAGCATTAAAGATAATTATGTTCATTGTTTTAAAGATTGTTCAGTTTCTAATCTGCATTTTATTATCTTCGTTTATTTATTTAAGAGAGAGGGTGCAAGTGAGCTAGGGGGAGAGAGGGAGAAGTGGGGCTCGAGCTCACCCTTTGTAGGACTTGGCTTCATGAACTGTGAGATCATGACCTGAGCCAAAGTCAGATGCTTAACAACTGGGCCACCCAGGTCCCCCCATTTTCCTCTTTTAAAGATACTTCTGAGTTTCCTTCCTTTCTCAGATATTTTAAAAGGATTCATTTTAAGTCTTCATAGTATTCATTTTTGTACTTGTTGTCTGAACCAAATTACTATTTTTAAAAAAGTTTTTTAATGCTTATTATTTTTGAGAGAGAGCCTGTGGGGGGGGGGGGGCAGAGAGAGAGGGAGACACCGAATCTGAAGCAGGCTCCAGGCTCTGAGCTGTCAGCACAGAGTCTGAAGCAGGGCTCAAGCTCACAGACCGTGAGATCATGACCTGAGCTGAAGTTGGACGCTTAACTGACTGAGACACCCAGGTGTCCCCCAAGTTAATAAGTGTACAATTGATCCTTGTTATTTGTAGATTCCATATTTATACTTTAGGTATACTGTTGATTGTCATTATTTGTAATTCCATATTTGTAAATTCATCTACTTGCTAAAATTTATTTGTAACCCCAGAATCAATATGCTCAGTGCTTTGGTGGTCATTTGTTGATATGCACAGAGCAGCAAATATTTGGTACATTACATGCACATTCTCAGGTTATGTCAAACAAGGCAACCCTTTTCTTTCTTTTTTCATCTTTCATACTATAAACAAGTGTTTTTATCCCACGTTTTTGTGCTTTTTATTGATGATGTTGCTATTTAACATGGCCCCCAAGCATAGTGCTGTCTAGTTTCCCTAAGTACAAGAATGCTATGATGTGCCTTATAGAGAAAATATGTATGTTAGGTACGCTTCATTCAGGCATAAGTTACAGTGCTGTTGGCCTTGACTTTGGTGTTAATGAATTAACATTATGCATTAAATAAGGTATCTTTAAGTAGAACCACAAAAAAAGCCAAGGTTATGTATTGATTGGTTGGGGAGAATGTAACTAGGGCTCACAGGAACCTAACCCTGTATTTTCCCTAGGAGCAGTGTTTCAGTATTTGATAATTCAGCACTTATAGTAACTTTATAGAACAGAACTACAGTAAATAAGACAACAGACTATAATGACAAAATAAGAGTAAGTTTTTAAGTGGAAGGGCAACCAAGTAGGTAAACTGCTTGCTTTCGCTATTTTCCTTCCTTCCTCCCTCCCTCCACTCCTCTCCCTCCTCCCCTCCTTCCCCCCTCCCTCCTTCCCCCCTCCCTCCTTCCCTCTCCTCCTCATTCCCTCCCTCCTTTCCTTTCTTCCTTCCTTCCTCTTGCTTCTTCCTTCCTTTCTCTTTTTTTCTTTCTTTCTTTCTTTTTCTTTCACTTCTCTTTCTCTTCTTTCATTTCTTTCCTTCCTTACTCTTAATCTATCGCTTGTGCACCAGAACCCATTAGAATTTTGCAGCAAGAGGAAAGCAGGTATAACCTAAGGGAAGCCGCTTGCCAGTGCTTCCAGTCTTAGAGCCACCACTGTCTGTACACTTATAAAGGAGAAAACAGGACAGGTAAACTCGAATCATGTGTATATAGCTTTGAGAGAATTTTTTCCCCTTTAGTTTCACTATTGGTAATAGTATCAACATTTAAAAGCACTCAGACTTGTTCAGCGCGAACACCAATAATGTAGTTTTAAAGCCTTCGATGGGGCGCCTGGGTGGCTCAGTCGGTTAAGCCTCCGACTTCGGCTCAGGTCAGATCTCACGGTCGTGGGTTCGAGCCCCGCGTCGGGCTCTGTGCTGACAGCCAGCTAAGAGCCTGGAGCCTGCTTCCGGTTCTGTGTCTCCTTCTCTCTCTGCCCCTCCCCCTCTCATGCTCTGTCTCTCTCTGTATCAAAAATAAATTAAAAAAACATTTAAAAAAATAAAATAAAACCTTCGAATCTTTGAAAATAAAAATAGGCACAAAAATATGTTGCTAAAGACATGTTCTTTTACATATGAAATAAATTCATCTCTTGTTTCAGAGTTAATGATGAAGATGTCAGACTAATGTTATGGGACACAGCAGGTCAAGAGGAATTTGATGCAATAACAAAGGCCTACTATCGAGGTAAATTGTGGGGTGCTTGAAGGGGGGCATTTTCCTTTGGCTAAACAAAGAGCTTCATTTCTTTTTATTCTACAAAAAAGGGTTTCTTTTTAAGAATACTTAAATTAATTTCAAGGTATTTTTAAAAATCTCTTAGGTCATTATTCTCCTAATGATCTTGTTGAGTGGTAAATAATGCTTTGTGCTACCCATCATTTGTCTCTGCCGTGGGATTGTATGACTCACATAGGCATGCCCAGTTCTAATCAGTTACAAATTGTTAAATGCCTGTTTTTTAATGTTTATTTTTGACAGAGAGCCAGAGAGACCTTCTCTGAGCAGGGAGGGACAGAGACAGAGGATCCAAAGCAGGTTCTAGGCTGTAAGCTCAGAGCAGCAAGCCCAGTGCAGAGCTTGAAACTGCAAACTGCCAGATCATGACCTGAGCCAAAGTCAGACTCTTAACCGACTGAGCCACTCAGGCGCTTCATAAATGCCTGTTCTGACCACATGGAGATGACCGTATGACCAGAGTGGGAACTAGCATGAAAAAGCAAAGTCCCTGCAAATAAGATGATATTTTGTTATGACCTTTGGATAAATACTTAGTAGTGCAGTTCCTGGGTGGTAGAGGAAAAAATGAAACCTTAATTGGAACTTTAAAGTTTTCAGTAACGTTTTCCTATAAAATTTTGTCCTTTTCTTTTGAAATTTATGACAGCATTTAGTGTTTCTCCAGCTCATTGCAGTGGTGATTGCAATGAGAATAAAATAACTGGAGGTTTGATATAATACCATATAGCCTTTATGGTCTGTTTGTGCTTTTGAATATATATCGTTTTTTCCCACTTTTGGAAATGTGGGATTTATAATAATAATGGCAGCTGAGGTATAATGAGAACACAATTATGCTAATGTCTATACTACCAAAGAAGTTGCCTTTCCAACTTGGTACCAGGGAAACTTGACTTCCATTGCACTCGCTCAGAAGACATTTTGGTGCCTTGAGAAATTGAGAGGTACACCTCTAAGATATTATTCTAATAATGTCCCCACTACTTCACACCCTACTTACCGTGTCCTTAAAGACTTCCCATCTGCGGTAGTTTGGACTGTTGCTCTCCTGTGCACTCCATTTGGATCTTGAGCACCTGTTACATGGTGTGAGGCAGAAATTATTTCCTTAGTATCCAAAGCTCTTAAATGGCGTTTTTATCAAATTGCTAATTTCATGAGCATTGATACTGAAGGTCCTAAAAGTAAATTCTTTTTTTAATGTTTATTTTTGAGGTGGGGGAGGGGCAGACAGAGTGGGAGAGAGAGAAAACCCAAGCAGGCTTCATGCTCTCAGCACAGAGCCCAACATGGGACTCGATCCCACGAACTGTGAGAACAGCACCAACAGTCAGGTGCTTAACCAGCTGAGCCACCGAGGTGCCCAATTCTTTTTTTTAAACATATTTTTAAGTTGTCAGTTTTATTTATTTATTTATTTATTTAATTTTAGAGAGAAAGTGTGCGCTCATTGGAGAGGGGCCCTGGGAGAAAGAGAGAATCATAAGCAGACTTCACACTTAGTGCAGAGCCTGACATGGGGATGAGTCACACCCTGGGATCATGACCTGAGCCAAAATTAAGAGTTGGATGCTTACCTGACTGGGCCACCCAAGGGCTCCAATAAGGTTAATTATTAAGTAAGATTATTTGTATTTTCTTAGGTTATTGCCACCACACACCCTCACCCCATTCACACAGGAAAAAACAAAACAAACAAAAAATCTAGGTGGAAACATCAAAAATTAGTAGGAGTGTATGATTGTTTTCATTTAGTTTTTTTCTCTAAATTTTCAGCTTGAAATAAATTTTCTTTTGTGAGGAAAAAAGATAGGTTGGGTTCTTTTTAAGCATTTGACAATTTGATATGGCAGTATTCCTTTTTAACCATTATGGGTTATTGTAGAGAATGTACTTACCATATGTATCTCTAATTTTTAAAGAAAAACTGTGTTAGTTTATGATTGACCCAAAATAAAGTTTAACTTGGAAAAGGGCAAAACTTCTCAATTGTCAAATATGATATGATTTTCATATAAATAAAAAGAAAATGTTGGAACCATAGTGTTAAATAGATCCCTTGGGTCCCTGATTTTTTTTTTCCATGAGACTGTGTTCAACATTATTATCTTTTAATTTTCAAAATTTGACTCATCTGGCTTGTGTAATTCTTATTTAGTACTTTTTAGCTGTCCACATATCACAGTTTCTCTTTACTACCTCTACAAAAAAACACTCTTTGCCAGAAACTAAAAAGAGAACCCATAATTATTAGTATTTACATCTTAATTTACTGTGGGTGATGTTTAAATTTTTTTCCACTTGGTTTCCACTTGGCCAAGAAGGGTTTAAACAGCTTTGATTTCCCTAAATTTAACATTTTAACTTAAAGTGATCTTAAGCATATAGAAAGACGTCTGTTAAAAGCTTTTCGTAAGTGTAATTTGTTTTGGTCAACCTTGTTAAAGTGGCAAAGAGAATGGGATATTGAGAGAGGTCTTAAGTTTCAGCTTCTTTTTCTAAGTTGTAAGAATAAACATCATATCGCAGTGGCAATTATATGTGAATTTGAGAAATGGTATACTGATTATTCTTTTATGCCTTTCTTTGGGGTTTCGTCAGAATGCTTTTGGTTGCTGACAACAGAAAAGCAATTTCAAACTGACTTAAACTACAAAGAAAAGTGGAAGTGTCATAGCTTTTAGTTACGGTTTGTTCTTGCTGTAACCTCGTTGACTCTGCTGGTTTGCCTCTCTCCCTTTGTGGGGATCCTTCTTAGGTTGCTTTTCCTCCTGGTTGCAAGATTGCTACCATCAGCAGTAGTAGGGATATGCTTTGTTCACATCCTTGGGAGAAAAGGTTATTTCCCACAGCAGTGGATTAAAAGTCCTGAGCTTTTATCTGATTAGATCACCCTTGACCAGATCACAGTAAGTAGTCAGAGGAATGTATTACCCTAATTGGCTTGGTGCAGGTTGGGCCTACTCGCTCAGAGCAGAGGGTAAGTTTGGCCCGCCGAAACCATCTGGCTACTACACAGTGAGGGAAAGTTGTTCTTGGGGAGGGAGGGGACTTGGATGCCAATTTTTTGCTGCTAATACAGCTTCAAATGATGATGTAATTAAATAGAAGCAGCAAAGACTAGGAAGAGAAGGTAAGGGCTGGGAAGAATGCATTAAGTAAGATATTGATTTAGGGATAAAAACACCATGCCTTATAAAATTAGGACTCTGATTTATGTATTATCCAAAATACATAAAAATTTTTAAAGTTTATTTAAAAATAAAATATTTTACTATAATTGATTTGAAAGTTCTCTCATGTCAAAAGCCATTGCTTAAAGGAATAATTATGTTCTTAGAATGTTGTGTTAATCATATAGTGAGACATGTTGAAACATAACCTTGTAAAGAACAGAGCACAGATCATATTAGGAACATTTGGGATCACAAATGATTCCTTTTAAACTCTTAAGAAGTCCACCGTAGGCAGTAGAAGTAGAAAGTTACATACCATATAAAACAGATTTTTGTTATAGTTTTTTACTATGATTTAGTTCTGAGAAATGTTTCTGACTAACAATATATAGAAAGGTTATAGACTTGAGACCTATTATATGAGATTATGATCATAAATAGAAGGAAACTTTTTTTAACTACCTTCTTAAACAAACATAAGTGAATATAAATTGTTGAAAATGAAATAGCTCTGGAAAATAAGCTGTTTATAAATTTCAATTATAAATGCAAAAATTAAGGAACAACAGAATTATACTATGCAATGCCCTTTGATTTGTTTCAAAATTATATGAGCATGGAATCTGTGATAGATTGGTTCTTTAAGTAATTTGTGTTCATTAAGTAAGTTGGTGAAGCTTCCAACTTCGACTCAGGTTTGTGGATTCAAGCCCCACATTCAGCTCTCTACTGTTCATTAAGAGTGCACTTTGGACCCTCTGTCCCCCTCTCTCCTCTCTCTGCCCCTCCCACGCATTCTCTCTCAGAGAGATAGAGAGACACACACACAGAGTGTGAGCAGGGGAGGGGCAGAGAGAGAGGGAGACACAGAATTTGAAGCAGGCTCCAGGCTCTGAGCTGTCAGCACAGAGCCCAGCATGGGGCTCGAACCCACAAAGGGCGAGATCATGACCTGAGCTGAAGTTGGACACTAACTGACTGAGCCACCCAGATGCCCCCAAATAAATAAACATTAAAAAAAATTAAATAATTTGTGTGCTTCACATTATATGGAGTGTCAGCAAGAATAAGGGACAGTCATTTAAAATCCAGAATATTATCTATAATAGTATATAAAGCCCTGTGTTTCTGATTGTGTTTCTTATTAAATTTTATGCTGTGTTTTGTAGAGCAGTGTTTCTTAAACTGTGATATACACATGAATCCTCTGGGAACCTGTTAAAACGCCCTGATGCTCTTGCCCTGCAGCTGCACCCCCAAGTCTAGAGACCATCCTTTAGGGTCCTTCAGTGATTTGAGTACAGAATTATTCTCTATACAGTATGTCTCTTAAGGAGTATGTTATGAATTGCATCAGAAATAATAACTTTTTTGGAAAGGTCTTACTAATTAGAAATGAATATTTGGCTCAAGCAGAAAAGAACCATAATGCATCACAATTTCACACAGTATTTACCCATATGTATGGATGATAACATTCAGTTAGGGGAAATTAAAACAAGTAGTTGTCCATCATTTGTCAGAATTATTAAATCTCCAAAAGTAATCCAGGTTTGTTGTGTTTTTGGTTTTTTATTTGGTAGTTTATTTAGGTTAAGTAAGCTGAGGGGGTTGCGGCGTCCGGTCTGAAGGCCTGACGTCCCGTGAACCATCCTGCTTCAGAGATTTGTGTATCAGCCTGAGATTCCAGCTGCTCTTGTTATGACTTACTTCTGACGTTTTGCTTCAGGCTTCATATTTTTTGGCAGGTTTTTTGTTTGGGTTGTGTGTGTATGTATTTTCTTTACTCCTTTACTTTGGATACATGTAGGGTAATAGTTATATATTCCCTTTTTATTCTTTAAAAAAAATTTTTTTTAAGTCTATTTATTGTGTGTGAGAGAGAGAGTGGGGAAGGGGTAGAAAGAGAGAGACAGAATCCCAGGCAGGCTCCATGCTGTCAGCGCAGAGCCTGATCCTTTTTATTTTTATGGTGATTATCTTTAACTTAAGATTCCTAATTTGAAAGCCACCCCCATAGTCATGCACCAAACAGTTCTTGGCACAACGTGGTGGGGCTGGGTTATTTGGTAGGTGATTCCAGGAAGAAGAAGAAGTGAGAGACTGGGGAAGAAGGGAGAAAAACCTATGAAGGTGCTTTAATGACCTAATTATTACTGTAGGCAGTTGGAGATCCCTCCCTGTGATGAATCATGTAGACATGCCTCAAGATGGTCCCACCAAAGTGAGGCTGAGGTTTTATCTTATCTCCCATACATTCAAGTTTCTCCCCAGAGGTATCAGTTCCTCTTAAAATAGACTAAACCAGGGGCACCTGGGTGGCTCAGTCGGTTAAACGTCCGACTTTGGCTCAGGCCATGATCTCACGGTTCGTGGGTTCGAGCCCCGCGTCGGGCTCTGTGCTGACAGCTCAGAGCCTGGAGCCTGTGTCAGATTCTGTGTGTGTCTCTCTCTCTGACTCTCCCCTGCTCGCGTCTCTCTGTCTCTCAAAAATAAATTAAAAACATTTAAAAAAATTAAAAAGAAAAAGAAACTATCCTTTAAAAAAAAATAGGCTACACCAAGGGTCTTTCTCAAGTGGGGGGTGGCGGGGAAGCCCTGAGACAGAAAAGCTGAGTACCACTTAACAGCGTGTGCTCCGAGGTAGATGCTGACAACAGGCAGGACCTGTCCACAGCTGCAGTGAAACTCTGGTGTCTCTGCCCGTATTTGTGTTGTTTCCCTCCCGTGATTGCCTAACCATGTTCATATGACATGTCCTCTTTAGACTGGCACGATAGCACTTTTCCACATTCCCCTGGTGTCTCCGCACTAAGTCGCCCATTAAAGAATTTTGGGTTGTTATGGACATACTTTTCTTTATCTTTAGATCCCTGATTTTTTTTTCTTTTTTAATTTTTAGAGAGCATGCGAGCATGGCAGAAGGGCAGAGGGAGAGAGAGAATCTTTTATTTTTTAATTTTTAATCTTTATTTATTTTTGAGAGACAGCATGAGCAAGGGAGGGCCAGAAAGAGAGGGAGACACAGAATCTGAAGCAGGCTTCAGGCTCTGAGCTGTCAGCACAGAGTCCAACGTGGGGCTCGAACTCAGGACTCACAAGATTATGACCTGAGCCAAAGTTGGATGCCTAACCTACTGAGCCACCCAGGTGCCTTAGGAGAGAGAGAATTTTAAGCAGGCTCTTCATTCAGTGCAGAGCCCGATGCAGGGCTCCATCCCATAACCCTGGAATCATGACCTGAGCCAAAATCAAGAGTCTGACATTCAACCAACCGGGCCACCCAGTCTTCCCAATAGTTGATTTTTTTAAACATTTTTCTTACTTAATCATTCTTACTGCCCATATCTCTGGCACCATCTGCTTAGTTTGGTGTGTTTTTTTCTTTCTTTACATTATTATTAAAGTACACTTATAAGAGTTTTTTGTTTTTGTTTTGTTGTTTTTTAAGCTGGACCATCTTTTTATTTAATTTAAAAATCTTTAAGTTTTACTTATTTGTTTTGAGAGAGACTGAGAAAGCAAATAGGGGAGGGGCAAAGAGAGAGGGAGAGAAAGAATTGCACGCAGGCTCTGGGCTATTAGTGCAGAGTCCAGTGTGGGGCACAAACCATGAGATCATGACCTGAGCCAAAAGATGCTTCACTGACTGAACCACGCAGACACCCCTGTGTTTTGTTTTTCGAGTGAGACTCTGTATCCCTGGAGTGCCCTCATTCACATCACAATTGACTGGATATAAAATTCTAGATTTAAAGCTAATAGAGTTTTATAACAAACAGCAGTTTCTTGGGACGCCTGGCTGACACAGTCAGTAGAGCATAAGACTCTTATTTATTTGATTTTTTTAGTTTAATTAGTATTTTTTTGAGAGAGAGAGAGCACAAGTAGGGCAGGGGCAGAGGGAGAGAGAGAATCCCAAACCAGGTTCCACACTCAGCATGGAGCCCAATGTGGGGCTTAGTCCCACCATCCCAGAATCATGACCTGAGCTGAAATCAAGAGTTGGACGCTCAACTGACTGAGCCACCCAGGCGCCCAGAGCAAGAGACTCTTTTAAGTTTATTTTTGGGAGAGAGACAGAGTGTGAGCGGGAGAGAGGAAGAGAGAGAGGGAGACACAGAATCTGAAGCAGGCTGGAGCATGACACTCTTAATCTCAGCGTTGTGAGTTCAAGCCCCACGTTGGGTGTAGAGATAAGTTAAAAAATAAAATAAGATATTAAAAAAAGAATAGTTTCCTAGTCAAAATATAACTAAATGTTTTATTTATAGTTTAAGGAAATATTAAAGTTCAAGTAAATATAAATTTATTTACCAGTATCTAGTGTGATCATGTCAGTTTTATTTTTCTTTAAATTCATGGAAGTATCCGGATACATCAGTCTATGTTGTACCCTGCCCCCACCCCAATTTTCTAGTAATTTATACAATTTTTGTAATTAATTTATTCTTTGATTTAAAACCTGTTTTAGAGTAGGGAAGATTTTCCAATGAAGCCTGTACTTTTACAGTAGTAATGAGCTGCAGTTTTCTCTTTCATCCTCTTTTCCTTTGCTTTGGTGATACACAAACCTCTTTTTCCCCTTAGAGCGTCTTGGTAGCCCCAGGTATGTATGCTCTGAGTCTTAGGAAACTCTTATACCTGAAGAATCTGGAAGGAAACAGTAACAGTAAGAAAACATGCCTCAATTCCAGGAAATCCTCTTAATCCAAAGACAATTTTCTCTTGTTACCTACGTATTGCTTTTGTCACCATGCTGACTGATTAATTCAACATCTAATCATTTATAAAAGAGCTTCTTTCAGGGGCTGGCTCAGTCAGTAGAGCACAGGACTCTTGATCTCAGGGTTGTGAGTTCAAGCCCCAAGTTGGGTATAGAGCCTACTGAAAAATAAAATAAAAAGGCTTCTTTCAGAAAGTTGCTGCCTGTTTCTAATCTTAGAAATTATCAGCATAATGTGATAATTGAAAGTTAAAATATTGTCAGTGAGAATGGGAATTATATAATTAAAATAAAATTAAACCTTTTTCTCATATATGTGTTATATATAATATATAACAGGTATATATGTATTATATATAATTCATACAGATATATATTTAAGTTTGGTACTTTTTAAAAATTTATTTGTTAAAATTTTTTTTAACAGTTACTTATTTTTGAGAGACAGTGAATGAGCAGGGGAGGGATGCGGTGAGTGTGGGGGGCTGGGACACAGAATCTGAAGCAGGCTCCAGGCTCAGAGCTGTCAGCATAGAACCTTTCATGGGGCTTGAATGCATGAACCGTGAGATCATGACCTGAGCCAGAGTCAGACACTTAACTGCCTGAGCCACCCCCTTGGCACTGATTTTTATTTTTTTTATTTTTATTTTTTTATTTTTAAATGTTTTATTTATTTTTGATACAGAGAGAGACAGCATGAGAGGGGGAGGGGCAGAGAGAGAAGGAGACACAGAACTGGAAGCAGGCTCCAGGCTCTGAGCTAGCTGTCAGCACAGAGCCTGACGCAGGGCTCGAACCCACGAACGTGAGATCTGACCTGAGCCGAGGTCGGATGCCTAACCGACTGAGCCACCCAGGTGCCCCAGCACTGATTTTTAAATTATGGTCCTTGGCAGCACTGGTATTCTATTAAAATAAATAATACAGATTTTTTAAAAGTTAATAGAATGAGAAAATTATGACTTTTTCTTCATAGATTTTTTCTTAAATATGTGTTAAATTAAGAAGCAAATGATAGGGGCACCTGCGTGGCTCAGTTTGTTCGACCTTCGACTTCGGCTCAGGTCATGATCTCACGTTCATGGGTTCAAGCCCCGCATTGAGCTCTGTGCTGACAGCTCAGAGCCTGGAGCCTGCTGCCGACTCTGTGTCTCCCTCTCTCTCTGCCCTTCCCCGCTTATGCTCTGTCTCTGTCTCAAAAATAAATAAAACATTTAAAAAATTAAAAAAAAAAGAAGCAAATGATAGATATTAACAGGAAGAACTAGGCAACAAGCCTAGTATTCATACTTAGTTTACCATTCCCTGTAGAGAGTTTTTTTTTTGTTCCAGATTTCTTTTTGAGTTCCAGTTAGTTAACAAGAGTGTGTACAGTTTTGAGGGTATTTTGACACATGTACATTATTTTGAGAACCACTGGTTCTTTGAATTGGAAAACAGAGTGTAGGGGTGCCTGGGTGGCTCAGTTGGCTAAGTGTCCGACTTCGACTCAGGTCATGATCTCGTGGTTCGTGGGTTTGGGCCTCACGTAGGGCTCTGTGCTGACAGCTTAGAGCCTGGAGGCTGCTTCAGATTCTGTGTCTCCCTCTCTCTGCCCCTCCTCTGCTCACGCTGTCTCTGTCTCTCAAAAAGAAAAAAAAAACCATAAAAAGGAAAATAGAGTTTATATGCTACATTTATATATATATTTTATTAGCAGAGTGCTACAAAGATGAGCTCAATATTTATTTACATAAAATTGTCTTGATACACCTAATGCTAATATTACATTGTATCTTCATTATACTTCAATTAAAAATTTGTTTGAATAGGTAAAAGTTGTTCTCATCCTATACCGGATTGCTTCATTAATATAAATAACATTTTTATTTTGTGACCTTACAGGAGCCCAGGCTTGTGTGCTTGTATTTTCTACCACAGACAGGGAATCTTTTGAAGCAATTTCCAGTTGGAGAGAGAAAGTAGTAGCTGAAGTTGGAGATATACCAACTGTGCTTGTGCAGAACAAGATTGATCTCTTGGATGATTCTTGTATAAAGAAGTAAGATGTCCACTTTGGAGTGGGTGGTGGTAATTTCATGAAGTTAAAACCTGTTTTAATTTATTCATGGACTTAAAAATTTAGGAAAGCTTTTATAGATATCACTTTATGCTTAAAATTTTCTGTGAGCTATCTGCATGATCGGGTTGGGTAAAAAAGTTTACACTAAGTCATAAGTAGAACAAATTAAAGGAATAAATTTTGAAGGCGCTTTTAGAATTCTAGTCTTAGGTCCTATGCCACAAATCCAACTCTTGATGTTAAGTCAAATCTGGTTATAATAAGAATGTTAAGGAAAACATCCCTGTATATTTTAATATCTAGAGCATGGAGCTATTCTGTGTGGATGAGTTCAAATGGATAAGTAGTTCAGATTCACCTTCTTTTGTATATTCAGAAATAGGCTCAAATTTGTGAACAGAGCATCTAGATAATTCTGTCATAAGTATTTGTACATTGTATTATTAACTTTTTGCTAGCTTGGAAAATCTTTGCTTGGGTTTTACCTTATTTTTTGTGTTCTTATATTAGTTTATCTGTTGGTGTTTAACAAATTAATCCAAAATTTAGTGGCTTAAAACAACAACAAAAAAATTATTTCACAGCTTTTGTGGGTCAGGAATTTGGGAGTGGCCTAACCAGGTGGTTCTGGTTCAGGTTTTTCATGGAGTTGCAGTCAAGATGTCACCTAGGACTGTAGTCATGTAAAGGCTTGACTGGGGCTTGGAGGACCTGCTTCCAAGTTGGTTCGTCACTTGGCTGTTGTCAGGAGGCCTTAGCTCTTTGACATGTGGACCTCCCTGTGGCTGCTTGAGTGTTGTCACAGCATAGCAGCTGGCTTCCCCCATCACATGATTCAAGACAGAGCAAAGCAGAAGCCATAATGTCTCCTATGATCTAGCCTCAGAAGTCACCTGCTATCACTTCTGTATGTGATTTATCACACAGACCCACCTGGACTCCAGTGTGGGAGGAGACTGTACAGGGATGTGAAGATCAGGAGGAGGGCAAGGCATGGCATGGAATCCTTGAGAACCATTTCAGAGCAGAGCTACTACAGTCTCAATAAAACTAAGATCAGGAGCCATAATAGAACTACAGTTAGGAGTCCCCACTTGTAGACACAGTTGCTGTATAATAACTTTGATTTTGGCAACAAAGTGGTATCATAGCCAGCAAGAGTGAAGAAAGGAATGCAGTGTAAGACTGTCAGGGTGCAATTAAATTCAAATGTTTTTAATGACAAGAGAGAAAATTAAGTATTATATAAAGAAAAGTGATACTGAGCTGTTTTAAGGCTAGAGTTTGTGACTGTAGAAGTGACAGCATAATGGTGTTTATTCTACACGAGTACTGAACACTGAAAATCTTGCTCAGGCACTGAGAATGTAGCTTTCAACTGGTCTGGAAGTTCTGACACCCCGTTTCTCACCCCAAGCTGTATTCAGTAAATATAATAAAAATGATTTTTTAAAACAAGCTATCAGAAAGTACCTTTATAAACACTTTTTTCTTTTAATTTACATATAGTGAGGAAGCTGAGGCACTGGCAAAAAAGCTAAAGCTAAGATTCTACAGAACGTCCGTGAAAGAAGATCTTAATGTGACTGAAGGTAAACTGCCTTTTTGAAAAAAATGAACAGCAGGTAGTTTTATTCTGCTTATGCTTTTTCTATTGTGTTGTTTGGAAATCATACGTAATGAGAACAGAATTTTCTCATCACCTCTCATTAAGTAAAACTTAAAGGCCTGATGCTTCTTAGAATCCTTAGCTATTTACTAATATCTTTTTTAAAATTAATTTTTAAAGTTTATTTATTTTGAGAGAGACAGAGACAGTGCAAGTCCAGGAGGGGCAGAGGGAGAGAGAGAGACGGAGAATCCCAAGCAGACTCTTCACTGTCAGTGTGGAGCTCGATGTGGGACTTGAACTCACAAAACCGTGAGATTGTGACCTGAGCTGAAACCAAGAATTGGATGCTTAACTGAAACTCTGGTGGGTTTTGTTTTGTTTTTTACCTTTAAAAATATAATTGGGGGTGCCTCAGTGGCTCAGACGCTCAGTTTTGGCTCAGGTCATGATCTATAGTTTCATGAGTTCGAACCCCACACTGAGCTCTGTACTGACAGTGTGGAGCCTGCTTGGGATTCTCTCTCTCTCTTTCTCTCTCTGCCCATCCCCTGCTCATACTGTCTCTGTCTCTCTCAAAATAAATAAACTTTTGCGGCGCCTGGGTGGCTCAGTTGGTTAAGCCTCCGACTTTGGCTCAGGTCAGATCTCACGTTCGTGGGTTCGAGCCCCGCGTCAGACTCTTTGCTGACAGCTGTCTCAGAGCCTGGAACCTGCTTCCGGTTCTGTGACTCCTTCTCTCTCTGTCCCTCCCCTTCTCATGCTCTGTCTCTCTCTGTATCAAAACTAAATAAAACATTAAAAAAATTTTTAAATAAATAAACTTTTAAAAAATAAAAATATTACTGTGTATAGGTGAGTATGTATACATTCATGTGTTTTTTTCATGCGTACCTTTTAAAGTTATTGAATTGAGAACTCCACTATATTGGATATTCCATTAGGTAGTTGTAATGACCTTAATTTGATGTGTTTTTGTTTTGTTTTTTAAGTAACCTCTACCTCCAATGTCGGACTCAAACTCATGACCCCAAGATCAAGAGTCTTATGCTCTACTGACTGAGCCAGCCAGGCGCCTCTGATTTTAATTTAATATTGCCCAGTTTTAAAAAGTGAGATTAGAGAAAGATGACTATTATTTTTCTCATTCCAGAATTACTATGTATTTTCTTAGATTGCAACTCAATTGTTGCATCATTGATTATTGAATTGTTTTTTTTACCTAAAGAAAGGGGACATCTTTTCAAGATTGAGTTAATGTAGTGCTGCTGATTCCTATTCAAGTACCTAAAACTAATGATTACAAGTATTATTTCATTTCTTACTAATAAAATTCCATATATATACACATATATATTACTATTATCATTGTATTTATTGTTCAAATAATTTTTAAAAGTTGAATTTTTCCAACTAGATTGTGTACTTTTTAAAGTTTATAAATTTATTTTGATAGAGAGCAAGAGAGAGCAAGCAGAGGAGGGGCAAAGAGAAAGGAGAGAGAGAATCCCAACCGGAGGCTCTTTCTCACAACCGTGAAATCATGACCTGAGCTGAAATCAAGAGTTGGACACTTGGGGCGCTGGGGTGGCTGAATGGGTTAAGCACCTGACCCTTGATTTTGGCTTGGGTCATGATCTTACGGTTTGTGAGTTTGGGTCGCACATTGGGCTCTGCAGTGACAGTGCAGAGCCTGCTTGGGATTCTCTGTCTCTCCCTCTCTCTGTGTCCATCTCCCACTCATACTGTTTCTCTCTCTTTCTCTCACAGTAAATAAATAAAAGAGTCAGTCACTTAACCAACCGAGCCACCCACGTGCCCCTAGATTTTATACTTCAGTGTAATTTTAAATGTATTTAGTAGGGATAAATAAAAGAATATAAATATTTCGAAAATAAATGTATAAAGTATTACAGTGAGTGATATAAGATAACAGATTTTATGTGCAGAAATTATACTGACCTGGTAAGATTATTGTTTTTGTTTTTATTCTAGTATTTAAATATTTGGCTGAAAAATATCTTCAGAAACTCAAACAGCAAGTAACTGAGGATCCAGAATTAACGCATTCAAGTAGTAACAAAATTGGTAAGTATCCAGGAAGTTTTAGTCTCATGTTTACCTGGTAAATTTATTTTTCATTCATTATTACCATATTTACAAAACTTTTTAAATGTGTATTTATTTTTGAGAGAGACAGAGAGCGTAAGTGGGGGAGGGGCAGACAGAGCCCAAAGCAGGCTCCAGGCTCTGAGCTGTCAGCGCAGAGCCCGATGCAGGGCTAGAATTCACGAACCGTGAGATCATGACCTGAGCCAAAGTCAGATGCTTAACTGACTGAGCCACCCAGGTGCCCCTAGATCAGCAAGTTTTAAACTTAGTATCAGGTCTTATATTAAAAGGTATATTGAATTAAAAGATTTTTTTAAACTATTAAACTTTCTAAATTCATTTTATATATTAAAATAGCAGAGATAAAGACTTTTTATAATGGTCTGTCCTATAAATAAAGAAGTTTGTTCTTCTGATTCACTACTTGTACTGTCTCCATACACTTCACTGATTTTATTTTTAATGCTAAATGCCTGCAAAGCTTGCCATTTCCTAAAGAACAAGTGTGTTGTCTTCTCTTTAACAATAACTGACTAACCATGTCTTACTTGTTTCTTTGGCTTCCATGAAGTTGAGAACCAAATTTTCTATTTCTATGCTTTTTTTTATGTTTATTTATTTATTTTGAGAGGGAGAGTGAATGAGAGAGCACAAATGCATGTGAATGTGAGCAGGAGAGAAACAAAGAGTGAGGAGCGAGAGAATCCCAAGCAGTCTCCATGCTGTGAGCATAGAGCCCAGCTGGGGTTCATCTCAAAAACTGCGAGACCATGACCTAAGCCAAAATCAAGAGTTGGATGCTTAACCAACCAAGCCACCCAGGCGCCCTTTTTTTTTTTATTGTTTTGTTTTATTTTGTTGTTTTTGAGAGAGAGAGAGTGCATGTTGGGGAAGGACCAAGAGAAAGGGGAACAGAAGATCCGAAGCAGGCTACATCCTGAGAGCAGCATGCCCGGTGCAGGGCTCGAACCCATGACTGCAAGATTATGACCTAAGCTGAAGTCAGATGCTCAGCTGACTGAGCCACTCAGGTGTCCCAGGCTCCCCTGTTTCTTGAGTTTCTGTAGAGTTTCTTAAGGACTTCATATCTGTATTCTGTTCACACATCCCCACCTTACTAAATAGTTTAGAATTAGAGCTTACATTTTAAGATCACAGTTCAAAATGGAAACTCTAATAGTTAAACATTTTCTTTTATGTCATCCTTTTATCTACTCATCACTTTAATTATCTATAGACCATTTTGTTGTTGTTTTAGCCAAATAGGAAAATTTTACATTACTACCAGCTTTTACAAATGCAGTGTTTTTATTAACATAAAATCTTACAAATACCATTGTCACCTACAGATCTGATATTCTTGAGGAAATTATATGATGTAAAAGATAATCAGTAAAATTATTGAAATTATCATATTTACTGATTCCAAATTTCAGAAATGGATCATTAGTGAAAAGATGCAGGACAGTGTGTACGGTTCCTTACCATTTTAGGCTGGAAAGAATAATACGTGTGCAGTTTTGCTTACATATGCACAAAATATTTCTGGAAGGATATGTTAGGGAAGGTTAACTGGTGATGTGGATGGGAGACTTCACTGTGATCCTTTTTTGTGTCCTTTGAACTTTGAATGATGTATATTGGCTACTAAAAATAAATAAAATGTTGGAGCGCTTGGGTAGCTCAGTCTGTTAAGCAGCCAACTTCGGTTCAGGTCATGATCTCTTGGATCGTGAGTCCAAGCCCTGCATGGGGTTCTGTGCTGACAGCTAGAGCCTGGAGCCTGGTTCGGATTCTGTGTCTCCCTCTCTCCCTGCCCCTCCCGTGCCTGCACTCTTTCTCCATGTCTCAAAAATAAATAAACCTTAAAGAAAATTTAAAAAATAAAATGTGGTGCACCTGGATAGCTTAGTTGGTAGAGCATGTGACTCTTGATGTCAGGGATGTTAGTTCAAGCCCTATGTTTACTTAAAAAAAAAAAAAAAAAAAAGATGGTAGAGTTTACTTAAAATTTTTTTTAAATATGTGAAAACAAAAGCTTAAAAACTGAAAATATTACAGACTTACTAAGAAACCGGATGTACAGTTTACATTTGGTAACCCTGAACTATATCAGTTCTATTCTCTGTGTTGTCTCTCAATTTATACAGGTGTCTTTAATACATCCGGTGGAAGTCACTCAGGTCAAAATTCAAGTACCCTTAATGGTGGAGATGTCATCAATCTTAGACCCAACAGACAGAGGACCAAGAAAAACAGAAATCCTTTTAGCAGCTGTAGCATACTCTAAAACGTTTTAGGGAGGAAAAAATTGAATTATATTGTGCAGTTCCGTAAGAAATACATCCAGCTGTTATGGTATGTTACAAGTTGTTTTTTTTTTTAGCAGACTTTGCACCTAATGGCTCTCTGAAAGTTGACAGACTTAAATACTGCTCTGCAGTGCTTTTCAGATGGAGTGAGATCTTTGGTAGAAAAGTCACTGCCTTGTGAACTCATTTTAATTTTTTTGCATCAGACGAAGCTTCTCCTGTTTTTGAAGGCATGGTCCATAAGAAGTGTCAAAAACAGGTTTTTGCTGAATTTGAAACGCTGGAGAACATAACTGAAATGACCAAATATGTTGGTACAGATTTTAATATTATGGGTCAAGAGAAAATAGCAAGTGTTCTTTTTCTGAAATTGGTCATATAGCCTTTCTGGAAAATAGTGTTGAATCTGAATACTTACAAAAAAATAATATCGAAAGGTAAACTCTAAATCTTGCCAGACTGCATTATTGTGTATTTTGGCAATGTTACTTGTGTGCAATATCTGTATAATTTAGAATGTGGAGGTGTGGCGTAGTCATCTGGGACTGAAGTACACTGACGGTATGTTCAGTACTTAAGGAAACATAGAATCTAATTAATTCATTCATAAAAATCATTTACACGTTACGTGTATGTTAAAAGGTTTTATTTTCAAATAAGGAATTCCAGACATCTATTTTGAAAAATGAGCTCAGATTTTAAAAGTGCTTTGTGCCAAAAATACCATACCTAATTTTTACAGTGCTTTACTATCAGGATTTATATTGTTTATAATATCTTTTGAAAGCAGTTTCCTCTCGGATAGGGTAGATACAAGATAAGTATAAATGTTTTAATGCTAGAGTATCTCCCAAGTGAGACTTGCTGCAAAATCTCTCCCGCGCCCGTGCGTCAGCGCCGCGAGCCGGTGCGGCCGGGGCACAGCGCGCCCGCGTTCTCCGCAGGCCCCGTGGAGTGCGGTGGGGTGTCCAGCACCTTTTGCTGCTGACTGAAAACGCAATTTTGAACTTTTAAGATTATGCTAACAATGTTTTTAAATGCAGAAGAGATGACCTCTGGTCTTAATCCGCATTATGGATTTTGTAATGCCCTGCAACTCTAAAGATTCTTTTCGTTTACACATTTTTGTATGGCATTTTAAGATTATCACTTAAAAATTTCTATAAACTTCAGTTTGTATAGCACTTTCTCAAGAGCTCTGTCACCACCAAATATAAAATAATTTCTTTTAAGAAATGATTTTCATATGTCATCATGTGGCAGAGCATAAATTTTGTGACTTGGGGCAGGAGCTTTCCAACTAAGATAACGGCATGAACTCTGGTAAAAAGTGATAATCATTCATCAGTGACTTTGTTTTTAACCCCTTGCTATTTACCTGGTTTTTACAAGATTTCAAGATATGTAAAAATAATAACCTTTGTTAGAAAACGTGTCATAAAGTCACTTTTCATTATTTGTACTAAATGTCTAATGTTATATGTATTTCTTTTGTATGTTTTTTCTGTTGTTTTTTTTTTTTAAGTCTCCCATCTGCACCATCCTCATCCCTCTGTCCAGATTAATATTGAGAAGATAATAGAATTTTCTGGGGCAAGTCCTTGCTAAGTGGCCAAGGGTAAATGTTTGCCTTGTCATAATATCGACATAATCTGGCGTGATCTGTTTTAAAGTGGTGCAGCCCGGTAGGCCACCATTTGTCTCCGCTCCCGTTGCTGGCCGTGGCATAGGTGTTGGGGGAAACACATTCAGGTCCTAACCATGGGGACCTGTTAATGATTCATCTTTCCTTTTCTTCTCTCTTAAAATACAGGTCTCTTTAATTTTTGCACAAAATATATTTTGTTCCGAATTGTTTTGTGGTCGTAAGTAGCCAAAGAAAATCATGTATGTAATATGTTCACATATGTTCTATTTCACATTAATTACATGTGTGTGGGAGTTTGCTAGTTTTCTATATAATCTCTGATGATGGTTGAAGTTCCTGATATTTTTAATATAATTTTACATACTTAAGTTTTGTCCTTTTTTTTTTTTATAAGAAATGAAGAGAGATCTGTTACACATTTCAGTTTTTATTTGCACTTGTGTATTTTAAACCTAACCATAACTGGTCACTTTAAGTAGGTCTGAAGATCAGTCACAAATGATATGTTAAATACTTTCCTCAATTTAATTCTAAAACCTTCAAAGTTGACATTAATTTTTTCCTTGAGACGCTTAATTCTGTTAAATAACTTAGTTTCTAATGAGCTATGGATGCAAAAGAAAAAACTGCGTAAGACTCTAGGATGTTGTTTGTGCATTTGTGCTCTAATGTACATTTATGCATTATGGCTGGTTTTTAGTATACAGACACATAGCTGTGGACTAATCACCATATTGCAGAGTTCCTCAGGTTTTTCTTTTCCTCTTTCAGTCAGCCTATTGAATTAAATAGCATACAGAATAGCCCCTGTAAGGCAATATACGGTTGAACTTTGAACAATACCAGTTTGAACTCGGTGGTCTACTTACATGCAGATTTTTTATAAGACTATAAAACATAGTACTGTATTTTTCTTCCTTATGATTTTCTTAATATTTTCTTTTCTCTGGCTTGTTTATAATACATACAACATACAAAATATTTGTTAATAGACAGTTTATGTTACTGTAGGGCTTTCTGTCAATTGTAGGCTATTAAGTTTTGTGGGAGTCATTATACTTGTATTTTCCACTGTGCTGGGCTCAGTGCCTCTGATCCCTGTGTTGTTCAAGGATCAACTTTATTTCTGTTGTTATTAGTGCCATGTAATGAAATTAGCTGCCATTAATTTAGTACTTACTATCAAGTAGGAACTATACAGGTATCTTGCAAACAGTAATTTAATCTCTACAGCAACTCTATGGAGGTGAGTATTATTCCCTCCCTTTTTTTCCGAAGAGAGGAGAATGAATATGTTAGAGAAGTTTGTCAAAATCACATACTAGTTAGCAGCAAAGATATTTTCTATCCCATTTTATAACTATTAATTTTCATATAGCCCTGACATAAAAAGATGTCCTATCTTCTCATTATACATATATATATATGTGGATTTGATACTGCTTTGTATATGCAGTTATATTTTATGGAGGAATTGCTACTGCTAAGAACATTTTCAGATTATAAATGTTCTAACAATACTGATTTCTTATTTGATGCATATGTTTTAAAAAGATAATTAAAATAATAAAGAATAACTTTATTTTTCAGTCAAAAGTCTAATTTCTCTTCTGAAATTATGGGGAGGGAAGTATCCTAAAAGACCGATTTAATCATATTGTAGTGTATATTTATTTGATAGTTTTATCCAAAAAAATTAAGGAATTAAAATATATGAAGAAAAGCTTTTGAATTGGGATTATGTACTTAGCAAGAAAAAAGAAATAAGTTAACCACTTTCAAGTATGTTGTAAAAAGGTTTATATAAAGGGAATTCTGACCCGCCATTTTTAATTAATGTAGAAAGATCAAAGTTGAAGGATGAAGCTTGGTTATATTGGTTATTAAATGCTGAAATGATTCAGTGAAGTAAGTTAAGTAATCTTCATAAATGAAAATATTAAAGGAAATAGAGGCGCTGGGCTGGCTCAGTTAATAGAGCATGTGACTCTTGATCTTGGGGTTATAAATTTGAGCCCCACATTGTGTAGTGATTACTTAAAATCTTTTAAAAGCTAAAGTTTGTTATCCATGCTGAATGCCAGTTTGGATACAGAAGTCGTAAAAAGGTTTTTATTTTCCCAATTGCCTATATCTCTTACAATTCAGTTTTTCATATATTAAGTGATGGATTCACTGAAACATATTTCTGTTATTTTTAATTGGTTAAGGGAAATCAAAGGCTGAATTTTCTTTCTCCTTGGTTTTTGTATTGTATGTATGCTTTTATAACTCTTATATTCTTTGTGCTATTATTGTGTACATATTTCATCTCTTCTAATTCAAATGTTACTCAAATTTTTCTACTTTTAAAACTGTAATGAGGATACTTTGCTCTCCTGTTAGATTGTAAGAAGAAACAACATGTCATACCAGTCTTGAAATTTCCTTGTATGGCTTTTACAGATTTATAAGTTACACTAATCAGAGCAGATTATAAACAAACACCTAAGATTTAAATGTGTGATACTTATTGCTGAGAGAAATTAAAGGAGATTTAAATAAATGGATATGGTATTTACACGATTGAAACACTCAATATTGTTTTGTTGTCAGATCTTTCTAAATTGATCTGTAGATTCAATGCAGTCAAAATCCCAGTAGGCTTTTCACTAAAAATTTCAAGCTTAATTAAAAGCTATGTGACGAGCCTAGGATTGTGGTAGGTTCTCCTTTGTGAGGAGGGTCCTGGGGAGACGATGAGAGACGCAGCGTTCCCAAAGGCGGATGGCTGGTGGAGGCCAGGACGTTCCCAAACTCCGCCTGGAAACGTGAACATGGGATGGTTCTCAACGGAAACCTGAATGTTCCCGAAAGTAAGGGAACCGTGGATGTCCGAAAGCAATGAAGATGGACCAAGAGCTGAGGACTAATGGCAAACTTTATTAGGAACAGCATCTTATTTTATACCCTTCTTAGAGTATAGTAAACGTTTACTCAGCAGTAAATGTTTAACAATAGATACAGATAAAGAAAAGACAGAACAGGAACAGCTTGCAGCTGTGCGTGGATATATCTCTGGTGCTATGGTTTCTTGATGCACGTGGCTGGTGACCAGGAAGGCTCTGTCCTGTGCGTCCTCCTGGTATGTCATCAACTCCCATGTTCCCAGCGTTCTGAGAACAGAAGTCCGATAAGGACAATTCTTACACAAGGACAGTGCTGAGAACAGAGGTCCGATAAGGACAGTTCGTCCTATTTCCCAACATAGGATAGCTAAAACAGTTTTGAAAAAGAAGAGAGTTGAAGGACTGAGTCTCCATGATATTGGATATGGATGGGTACAGTAAATAAGACACATAGATCATTGAAACATAGTAGAGTCCAGAAATACACCCACACAAATATGGTCAATGATTTTTTTTTATGTTTATTTATTTTATTTGTTTTTGATACAGAGAGAGAGAGAGAGCATGAGAGGGGGAGGGGCAGAGAGAGAAGGAGACACAGACTTTATGTTTATTTATGAGTGAGCGGAGAGAGAGCATGTGCATGAGTGGGGGAGGGACAGAGAGGAAGGGGAACAGAATCCAAAGTGGGCTCTGCCCTTGTCAGTGCAAAGCCTGACACGGGCCTGGAACCCACAAACCATGAAATCATGACCTAAGCCAAAGTCAGAGGCTCAACCAACTGAGCCACCTAGGCGCCCCTGTCAACTGATTTTTAACAAAGACTCCATAAAAATTCCATGGGGAAAGGGAAAATGTGCTGGAGTAATGATATTTTGAATCTCAGGCCTTACCTCATACTATGCTTGAAAAGTAATTTGTGGTGTATTATTAACCTAAATATAAATAAAAGCAAAAACTAAGGCTTCTAGAAGAAAACAGGAAATACCTTCATGACCTTGGGGTAAAGTATTTTTTAGAACCCAGACAGTACTGACTTTAAAAGAAGATTGGAAAAGTTGTACATAACAAAAATTTAAAACTTCTCACCAAGGGGCGCCTTGCTCACCCACTTTGGAAACCTTGGCAATTTCTTCTAAAATTAAAGATACATCATCTATATGACCCAGAAGTTTCACTTCTAGGTATTTACTGAAGAGAAATAAAAGTTTAGGTATATGAAAATGAATGTTCATAGCAGCTTTAAGATACCCCCAAACTGGAAACAACCTAAATATCCACCAACACATGAAGTTATGCAAATTGTAGTATGTTCATAAAATGAAATGCTACTCATGAAGGAACAAATGTTTAATATACAAAACATGAATCTCAAAAACTGCTGAATGAAGTCTGACATAAAGGAATATGCATATAATTTCATTTATATGAAGTTCTAGAGTAGGCAAATTTAAGGTTAAAATAATAGTGGTTGCCTCTGGGAACACAGGTTGACAAGAAAAAGGCACATAGAATATTTTTGGGTGAGGGAGATATCTTGATATGGGAATGTGTTACACAACTATGCATACATAGCTATATGTGTGTATCAAAATACATTGAATTCTATACTATGATCTGTATATTTCACTGTAAATTACATCTCAAAAAAGTTAGAAAAATGATGTGCTTTTCCGGAAGTACTACTTTCATGATGAGTTATATTTAAATTAGTAATTATTTGGGACTACTTCTAAGAAAGGTGATGGCTTAAGCACTTGGATATCCTTTATGGAAACTGACCAAATGACCAATGGAATATAAGATAGAGGAACAACCTGAGTAGTAGTCAAAGATGTGCCCCCCAATAACTGCCCCTTCTGGTGCATACATGCAGCTACTTCAATCAGGAGAGAGAACTTCTGTCTCCTCTTGAATCTGATGTGGGTTTGTGAGTGCGTCACCTAGTCAAATGCAGAGAAGTAACATTCTGGGATCTCTGAACCCAGAATTAGTAAGCCTTCTGCTTCCTTCCTCTGAAGCCCAGTAGCCAGGCTAGTGGAAAAGAATAAAGGGCTCCAGCCAGTAATGGCGGCTGAGCTCACACATGACAGCCGGCACCAACTTGGAGCCGTCTTGGAAATGGACCCCCTAGCCTCGGTCACACCAACCTTACTAGTGCTGTACAAAGCAGAGATGAGGCCGCACGGAGCCCTGCCCACCTGCAAAATCACAAGCGAGGAAACTGATTCTTGGTTTAAGTTACTGAATTTTGGAGTTGTGTGTTACATAACATTGAAAATTAAAACAGCTTGCATTAATATGGGAATATGGGAAATACCAGCTACATGCACAAATTTCAAGGAGTTTCTCCTAAGTGGTATATGCGGAACCAGATCAAAAGACAGGTAGGGCTTGCTCACAATTCCTTTCCTGAGGAAGGCGTGCTGGGCTTCCGAGAGTACGCAGAGGAAATTCTGATGAAATGCTGAACTCAAACCTTTTAGGATTCTGGTTGGGGTTGCATAAATCCTAGGTTAATTTGGGGTGACTTTTCATCGTCATGTTGAGTTTTCCTATTCAGGAACATCATAGTTATTTACTCATTTTACAACATTTATTTACTCAAGTCTGTATGTGTGTATTTGTCAGTAAACTTTGAAATTTGTTAACTTTTCTGGTTGTTCATCCTAACGAAGTATCTATATTGGTCCAGTATTAGGATTTCAAATAGATTGTGTTGGTGATTATCTGGGTCCTTGGGTAAATCTTTTGGTTCCAACAAGGGCTAAAAGTTTATATTTTCTTTGATGATTTTGCAAGATTTATAGTATAAACAACTTGTTTGAAGTAGGAAGGAAGCCATCTCAAAGAATTTCTCTAAAAAAATGTTTTTTTCCCCACTGATGTGCCAATGAATGGCTTCTCAAGGTTTGTTCTCAAGGTTTATTCCCTGGGGCTCCCTCCCTGCCCGCCACCTTCCCACGCTCACCCTGACAGCAGACAGCAGTCCTCACTTTAGAGGTTCACAGTCCCCTCTGTGCTCCGCTTCCCAAGGGCAGGCCTCCTGCTGACGGCCTGCAGCTCGACGGCCCCACACACAGTCCGGGGTTTGGGTTCCATCGTGGACACCATCGCTGAATACCCAAGCAGGCTTTTCCTTTTTCATTTGTTGAATTGCAGGTGGCTCATTTCCCCATCACCCCCCTCACCCCCTCTTTTTGCACTTTGTCTTATAGAATTGCTCTGCTCTACACCATCTCTTTTCCATCCCTGAAGCAGAATTGCTCCTGTATTTATATTATACTGGCCATTTTTGAAAACATCTCTAAAATGGCAAGTTTCAGAAGTATCTTTCTTTTTCTTTTATTCTTCATAAAATTTTAAGGTTTTATGTATTTATTTTGAGAGAGACGGAGACAGCATGAATGGGGAAGGAGTAGAGAGAGAGGTAGAGCGAGAATCCCAAGCAGGCTCCAGGCTACTCCTGCAGCCCCGCTCGGGGCTGAAACTCGTAACCCCAAACCAGGAGATCATGACCTGAGCCAAAGTCCAGAGTTGGATGCTTAACGCTTAACCAACGGGGACACCCAGGTGCCCCCCAGAGTATCTTAAGCAGATAGCTGTTTATAACCAAATTTTAATGGTTCTCTGTAAAATCCAAATGTCCCATCTTAGCATCAGGACTCCCTGTTACTGCGGCTCACCTTCTTACTGTGCTTTCATGTATCTGCTATTTTGACCATTACTGCTTTTAGAATGTACCCAGAGTTTGCCATCTTGGGTCTTTTATATTGATGTCCTGACCTGAAATGTCCATTCATTTATCACATAGTTGTGGACTGCCTCATATACCAAACACTGTAAATAGTAACATTGTTTTTTAAGCCAATCATGCTTCAACTTTGGAAGAAAATATTTTCTTTGATTAAAACTATATTTTGTGTGTCTAGATATTTAAAAATATCAAATTTTAAACTGTTGACAATGTGTAGAGCCTATCTATTGACACATGAGGTGTGGTAATGCCAGCGGTTCGCATGTAAGGAAGCGAGCTAAATTGCCATCCTGGACCAGATCACAATGCAGGAGGAGGTGAACGCAGAAGCAGTGTCAGCTAATGGTAAATTAAGAGTCAGAGGAGTAACACTGAAGGAGTCTGTAGGTTTGTAGTGAAGAATAATTCCATAAATAATAACAAGGAACAGAGAGCATGGCAAAAGCTTTGGTAGATTCTTTTTTTTTTAATGTTTATTTTTGAGAGAGAGAGAGAGAGAGAGAGAGAGCGGAGCAGGAAAAGGGCAGAAGAGAGGGGGAGACACAGAATCTGAAACAGGCTCCAGGCTCTGAGCTGTCAGCACAGAGCCCGTGTGGGGCTCGAATCCACGAACCGTGAGATCATGACCTAAGTCAAAGTCAGATGCTTAACTGACTGGGCCACCCAGGCACCCCTGGTGGATTCTATCATTAACTAATTATAGATGCCCGTGCTATGACTGATTGTGTCTCTTCCCCCATAACCCCCAAACTCATATGTTGAATACTCATCACCAGCGTGATGGTATTAGGAGGTAGGGCCTTTGAGAGCAGGGCCCTCATGAATAAGATTAGACCCTTATGAAAGGGACCCCAGAGTGCTCATTTGCCCTTTCTGCTATGTGCAGACACTACAAAAGATGTCTATCCGTGAACCAGGAAGCAGGTTCTCACTGGACACCAAATCTGCTGGTACCTTGGTCTTGAACTTCCCAGCCTCCAGAACTGTAAGAATTAAATTTCTGTTGTTTATAAGTCATTCATCTATGGGTGCTATGTATGGTGGGGTTTTTTTTTTTTTAATGTTTATTTGTTTTTGAGAGAGAGAGAGAAAGAGCAGGTGAGGGGCAGAGAGAAGGGAACAGAGGATCTGAACCAGGCTCTGTGCTGACAGCAGTGAACCTGATCGATGCGGGGCTTGAACTCATGAACCACGAGATCATGACCTGAGCTGAAGACAGATACTCAACCAGCTGAGCCACCCAGGTGCCCCTGGATGCTATGGTGTTTTCTTATAGCAGCCCAAAGGAACTAAGACAGGAAATAGGTACTGAGAAGTGGGGTGCTGCTGTAATAAATACCTAAAGATGTGTGGAAGTAACTTTGGAACTAAATAATGGGCAGAGACTGGTAGTTTTGAGGTGCATGCTATAAAAATCCCATATTGCTATGAATGGACCATCAGGTGTGATTCTGGTGAGAGCTCAGAAAAGAGAAGAGCTGTGGAGAAAGCTTCAGTTCTATTAGAGAATACTGAAGTCATTTGGAGCAGGATGTGCATAGAAACATGGATGATGAAGACCATTCTGGTGAGGTCTCAGACAGAAATGAGGAACCTGTTAGGGAAATTGGAGGAAAGGCAATCTTTGTTCTAAAGTGGCAAAGAAATTGGCTGAATTGTGTTCATATTCTAGTGTTTCCTTCTACTTTCCACATTCCCAACTGGTCTTACCTCTACCTCCCACTTCTCATTTATCCTACACATTGCTGCCAGAGTGATCTTAAGCTAAATTAAATTGTAAAATCTTTGGGGCACCTGGGTGACTCAGTCAAGCGTCCAATTCTTGATTTCAGCTCAGGTCTTAATCTCGGTTGTGACGTCAGTCCCCGTATTGGGCTCTGTGCTGGGAATGAAGCCTACTTAAAGAAAAACTGTGAAGTCTTCTACTTCAGAGCCTTGAATAATATTAATCGCCATATTGTCAAACTTTTTAGTATCACCTTGCTCCTATCTTGCTCTCCAGTCTTCACTCTAACCTACTATAGTGAATACATTGTAGTTCAAAGATTGCATATGCTATTTAAAAATTCTGGTGATCATTGTGTTTCTTCTCCTAGAATTTTCCTCCTCTCCTTCCTTGCCTTCCTAACTTTTTTTTTAAACATTTATTTATTTATTTTTGAGAGACAGAGAGACAGATCATGAGCAGGGGAGGGGCAGAGAGAGTGGGACACACAGAATTCGAAGCAGGCGCCAAGCTCTGAGCTGTCAGTGTAGAGCCCAACACGGGGCTCAAACCCACAAACTGTGTGATCATGACTTGAGCCTAAGTCGGACACTCAACTGGCTGAGCCACCCAGGCACCCCCTTGCCTTCTTAAGTCTTGAATGTTCTTTAAGAATTTATGTCAGTACCATCACCCCCTCAGGAAGTCCTCCCTTATCCTCTCATGCTAAATTGTCTAAACTAATTCTACTTCTTCTGGAATTCTTCTCTAGTGCTATGATTATATTCATATCAAACTACTTCTTAATCTGCTATTTAAATTTTTGTCTGCTTCAGAGCACCTACAACGTACCAGGTGCTATACTAAATCTAAGTGGTAAAGTAATGATCAACAAAGACACAGTTCTTGCTCTTATGGAGACTAAAAAGAACTCAGAAATTAAGGAAGGAATTATAAATGCTCCAAAAGAGAAATATAAATTCTATGGTAAGTATAACAGGAAGATCTTGGGGATCAAGAATCTTTAGGCTGAGACATTTCTATCCCTCCATTAGACCATGAGCAGCTTGAGATCGGGGAGAAATTATGTTGGTCGTAATGGGCACTTGATAGCGGTTCATGAGTAGATACATATGTTCCATATTGGAAAGCTCTTTATTTCATGAGGCATCAGATTAAATTTTTAGACTGCTCTAATAATTTTTCTTTAAAAGTTTTTTTAAGTTTATTCATTTTTAAATTTATATCCAATTTAGTTAACATATAGTGTAATAATGATTTCAGGAATAGAGTTTAGTGATTTGTCACTTACATATAGAACCCAGTGCTCATCCCCATTAAGTGTCCTCCTTAATGCCCCTTGCCCATTTTGCCCTTTCCCCACCCAAAACTCCTCCAGCAACCCTCAGTTTGTTCTCTGTATTTAAGAGTTTCTTATAGTCTGTCCTCCTCCCTGTTTTTGTTTTATTTTTTGCTCCCTTTCACTTATGTTCATCTGTTTTGTATCTTAAAGTCCTCATATGAGTGAAGTCATATTTGTCTTTCTCTAACTGACTTATTTCTCTTGGCATAATACCCTCTAGTTCCAGCCACACTGCGGCAAATGGCAAGATTTCATTCTTTTTAACCTGGACCACTTTCTTACACCATGGACAAAAATGAATTCAAAATGGATGAAAGACCTAAATGTAAGACAGGAAGCCATCAAAATCCTAGAAGAGAAAACAGTCAAAAACCTCTTTGACCTTGGCCAGAGCAACTTCTTATTTGACATGTCTCCAGAAGCAAGGGAAACAAAAGCAAAAATGAACTATTGGGACTTCATCAAGATAAAAATCTTCTGCACCACAAGGGAAACAATCAGCAAAACTTTTTTAAAAAACAACAGAATGGGAGAAGATACTTGCAAACGAAATATCAGATAAGGGTTTAGTATCCAAAATCTATAAAGAATTTATCAAACTCAGCACCCAAAAAACAATCCAGTGAAGGAATGGGAAAAAAACATGAATAGACAGTTTTCCAAAGAAGACGTCCAGATGGCTAACAGACTGTCATGTTCCCGGTCACTCACCCCACGTTGGGGGCCCCTTGTCACGTCCCACCCCGGCCAGCAGGGCAGAAAATCCTCGCGGGTTCTTGATCCTGAGAGAGGGGGAGAAAGGGCAGGAAGGGGGAGCACAGAGAGTAAGGACACAACACACGGTATCTGATCAAGCCTCTTCTTTTATTCAGAAAACACTGTCTCTTATAAAGGTTTTTAGGCGGGAGAACAAGGCAGCTGATCTAGGTCGGTTGCTAGGAAACAGGGTCAAAGCTAGGGTAAAGGAGGAAACAAACTAAAGTTTTTAGCACCGCACGTGAAGGGCTGATACCACCCTGCCGGTAGGCGATTGATCTTTGTTTTTCTGGCTTCTCCTGGCAGGGAGTGGCTCTCCCCTGCCTCTTTTTGCAACTCCCCTCTGGGAGTGACATTACCGGCTAGTAAACGGCCAAGCAGCTGAATCTTTGCAGCTCCCCACAACAGTCACATGAAAAAATGCTCAATGTCACTCATCATCAGGGAAATACAATCAAAACCACAGTGAGATACCACCTCACACCTGTCCGAATGGCTAAAATGAACAACTCAGACAGCAGCAGATGTTGGCGAGGATGCGGCGAAAGTGGACCCTTTTTGCGCTGTTGGTAGGAATGCAAACTGGTGTCGACACTCTGGAAAACAGTATGGAGGTTCCTCAGAAAATTAAAAAATAGAACTACCTTACAGCCCAGCAATTGAATTACTGGGTATTTATCCAAAGGATATAGGAGTGCTGTTTTGAAAGGGCACATGCACCCCAATGTTTATAGGTGCACTATCAGCAATAGGCAAAATATGGAAAGAGCCTAAATATCCATCAACTGATGAATGAATAATGATGTGGTACATGTATACAATTAAGTTTTTTTCTTTTGAGAGAGAGTGAAAGAGAACAAGGTGGGGAGGGACAGAGAGAGGAGAGACAGAATCCCAAGCAAGTTGTGCACTATCAGTGAAGAACCTGTTGAGGGGCCCAAACTCACAAACCGTGACATCATGACTTGAGCCGAGATCCAGAGTCAGACGGTTAATCAGGTGTGCCACTCAGGTGCCCCTAATATTTTTTTTTTTTATCGAGCTGAAAAACCTCTCCCTAAAAGTTCTAGTTATTGTTCTTAGTTATGGACTCTGGAGGAGCTCAGGGTAAGTTTACTCTTTCCTCTATATAATACCCCTTCAAATATTTTTAGATAGTTATACGGCCTTCTTTGGAGCAGGAGTAGGGTGGGGTGGAGTGCAGTCATTAAATATTCTTTCAAGGTAACAGGAAAAAGTATTTGTACTTACTCTGTGACAAAGTTAAAGGGGGTAGATTGAACACAAGCATTCATCTTTGCCAGCTCACCAAATCCCATTAAAATGACCTTAAATGATGTTTAAAAAGCTATAAACATCTCATATTCAAAGAGAACAAGGGAGAGAACAACAGCATACAATTTTGAAAACTGGAGAGTGGAGGGATTGGGGAGAAGTCCTTACTTGTCATAATCATATTATATTCAGGAAAGCAGAACCATAAACGGCAGTGGAGGAACTCCAGAAGTGAGCCGTCTTGCACCACAGACCTCCCAGAGGCTCAGAAATTGACAGGATTAAGTGTGTTAAACATAGCTTTTTATTCTGATGTTTTAACATCTGTGGCCTTACTGATAGTGGGGAGATGGCACCTCCCAGGGCTTCTCTCCCCACCTCTCTTATGGGGTTCTTAACACTGAGCCAATATTCTGTTGTCCTAATCATCCCAGGCTGGGAGTCAACACCTAAGAACAGCCCCCGTGTCCCAGAGCCTGCTGAAATTACCGAAACTAGCCAGTCTTTGGCTTGCTTACCCTGCCTCTCCCGGTCCTCTCATGAAATTGCAGTAAAGGCTGTTTCTCCCTCACTGTTATCCGACCAACCCTGGGCCTTCCCCTGTGGCTCTCTGTGGGGTGGCTTGCTTCCTCCTGGGAATGGTGAACAACAAACGATGTTTTCAATGGCAATTATCTCCTGACCTCAGTACTAATAAAACCTAAATTTGAAAAACCAGGAATCTCTGAAAAAGAAGGATGAAACACGAGGATTGTTTGAAATGTTTGTTTAAAATTTTTTCTTATGTTTATTTATTTTTGAGAGAGCATGCACGTGAGTGGGGGAGGGGCAGAGAGCGAGGGAAGCACAGAATCCAAAATAGGCTCCAGATTCCAAGCTGTCAGCACAGAGCCCAAGATGAGGCTTGAACCCACGAAGTACGAGATCATGACCTGAGCCAAAGTTGGATGCTCAACTGAATGAGCCACCCAGGTGCCCCTGAAAGTTTTTATAAGAAGCAGTTAGATACTCCAGATCTCCGTTGCTATCTTCCTACTACCTGCCTTGTCTGCCAACAGGCATAGCTAGCCAATTGTCCCTCTCGCACTATAGCAGATTTTGTTTGCTTCCTGAATAAAGGTGAACCAGAGGAAGTACCGTGCCCAGCTGAGGGGAGGGTACCACACTGAAAATAAGAGTAGCAAGTGCAAGTCTACATGTCGAAGGGAGAAAGTCTAAATCCACTCAGCTTCAGGATCAGTAGCAAGCAGGCTTAGAGCCTCCACATAGAACACTGGACATCTGGGGCGCCTGGGTGGCTCAAGTCGGTTAAGCATCTGACTCTTGATTTCACTCAGGTCATGATCTCATGGTTTTTGGGTTCGAGACCCACGTCAGGCTCCATGCTGACAGTGCAGAGCCTGCTTGGAATTCTCTCTCCCTCTCTCTCTGCCCCTCTCCTGCCGTGCTCTCTCTCTCTAAATAAACTTAAAAAAATAAAATAACATTAAATTTTTTTTAAACGAATGATTGGGGGGGGGCCTATGTGGCCCAGTCGGTTAAGTGTCCGACTTTGGCTCAGGTCATGATCTCACAGTCTGTGGGTTCGCGCCCCACATAGGGCTCTGTGCTGACAGCTCAGAGCCTGAAGCCTGTTTCAGATTCTGTGTCTCCCTCTCTCTCTCTCTCTGTCCCTGCCCCGCTCAGTCTCTGTCTCTCTCTGTCTCAAAAATAAACAAAATAAAAAATAAATTAAAAGAATAATTGGACAGCTAAGAAAAGGCCTTTCTCTGGAAATCCAAGAAAAGACGTAAGGATACTGATAATTGGGAATCTCCCCAAGAATCATCTCAACCAGCTCACTAGTTGGCAAAGCCGCACAGAGCTAGCTTCAAGTCAGGTTTGAATGTTCCACTCTTAAATGTGAATGGATTGTCCAGGATCCCCATACGTTTGACCAAAGCCTCCAACAACAAAGAGACAAAATCCAAGGGTAAGCCAAAGCTTAGAGAAAACAGAAACTAAGAGGGAGAATAAAAGTTAAAAAAACAACAACAACAACCCAACACAACAGCTCATTAAACTCTACAGAGACACAATACTAAAATTATCTATGAAACAATAGATAACTGAAAGGAAAATATGAGAATAAAAAATTTCTTGGAAACTTAAAATATGATAGTGGAACGTGAGAAAAATTTTGTGGAAAACTAAATTTCAATGGAAGGATGAAACATAAAGCTGAGAAAATCTCTCATAAAGTAGAATAAAAATAGAAAGAGAGATAAAAATGAGAGAGAACAGATAAAAAATTAGAGGACTGATCAAGGTTCAACCCAACATCCATAAAATAAGAGTTCCAGGAAGGCTCTAGGAAGAGATTAGAAGTGAAAAAAATCAAAGAAATAACTCAAAAATTTCTAGAAAGGAAGGACCTGACATTGTGGGTTGAAAAGGTCCATGTGTTCCCAGCAAAGTGGAATAGAAAAGACCCAGATCCAAGTACATCATTATGAAATTTTCAAACTCTTGGTACAGAGATGTTAAAGGCTTCTAGAAAGAAAAACAGTCACATACAAAGGATCAGGAATGAGATCAGGGATCAAAACACAGGAAGGCAGATGACCGGGAGCAGGGTTTCAAAGTTCTGAAAGTTAATAATTTCTGACCCAGAATTATTCACCTACCCAAACTAACAAATATGAGGGTAGAATCAAAGCATTTAGAAGCATGCAAGATTAAAAAAATTATGTTCTCTATATGCTTTTCAGGAAGTTACTTGAGAAGATACTTTATTAAAACAGTTAACAAGGAGAAATATACCTGATCAAAACAATGGGGGGTCCGGCACAGGTGAGGGGGAGGGGGAGCCGGGGCCAGCAGCTGTGAGCAGCAAGTCCTGGATGGTGGAAAAGGGAGGCTCCAGAACGGCTGTCTCCAGGGGGATAAGATTGTTAGGATATATAGGGGTTTAAAAATGTCTAGAAAACTCATTTCTAGAAAAGAGTTTGTGGCAAATTAATATAACTTACATGGGAAACTAAGCAAATGAAAAAGACTACTAGGGAAAAGTACAAGAAAGGAAATATAATCACACTGTACTAACTTAGCTCAACAATGCAAACTATTTTATGGCCATGACAATGTAAACACCGTTTGATCTAATCAAAAACACATAAAATATATATTATGAGGAAAGAGGAGATTCCTAAGTGTGGATGTATGGATGTGAGTGTGGGGGGCTGTTAGCATGTAAGAGAATCGTTTTCTCATCTTCCATAATAGAAAGCTGATGGATATAGAAGACGAAGAAATGTTTAAAATAATAGAATTAACAAGTGTAGAAACATGGCTATAAATACTAAAACAGAGAAAAGGATTGAAAATTGGTCCTTTGGAAATAAAAATCAGAGGCATATGAAGCTATTGGATTACTGTTTTTCATAATAAATTTTGTGGAACTCTTTAATTTTTTAAATTATGAATATATAAACTGATAATGATAAGATTACATTAAAATTTCTTTGTAAGCTATAAAGTGACAGATAAAGACTATCACTATTATTAGTAATGTTATTCACAATAATTGGTTCTTTATTTGGTTTGGAACAATGTTCGTGGTAATTAAATGAGATCTGACATTAATGTCCAGAACACTCGCACATCATAAATGCTCAATAAACAATGATTTCTTTCTCCTAGTACCTCTAAATGAAAGTGCCTCTAACTTCCTTCTTGTCAAAATATAATAAAGGCCTCTAATGAAGCATTAAAAATTTCCCGCCAGTAAAATGTAATACAATATTGTGTTAACAAATAGAAAAATAGAAAATGTGAGATGTTTTGATGGGGTTTTTTTTTGTCTACCAATAAATATTCCTTGAAGGAATTTTTATAATGTAAATTAGATTACTTCTAATCACAATTTAATACTGAAAAGAATTATAGTCATAAAGCTACAACGTGGCAATCAAATAACTTACAATTGACTTAAATTGTTTCATGTTTTCCTAAACCAATATCATGGTTACCAAATCAAAAGGAAAAACATGTTAGTTAATCATAGCATAAGCTTTTTTCCTAATATGGTATAAACAATTGTAAAGTTCTTACTGTATGACATCTTCGGGTGTGTATTTTCCTAACTCTCAGAGGAAGATTAGTAACATATCATGTGCCTGTTTTTTGGTTGTTGTTGTTGTTTTTTTTTTTTAACCAAATTGCTGCCCAGACTTCAGAGCCCTAAAAAGCCAAGGCTCCTTACATTATAATTAAGCAATGATGTAATCTGATCTGTATTTGTATCTGAAGTGATTACAGGCAATCTCACAGAGATGTTTGCCTTGAGTTTTTTTAGGAATGATTTCTCATGGAAAAGAGGAATTTTCTAGAAATCCCTTTTTTCCTTTAATTAAGTAAGCTCTACGCCAAACGTGGGGGTCGAACTCATGACCCGGAGATCAAAAGTTATATGCTTTACCACCTGAGCCAGCGAGGCACCCCTCTAGAAATTCTGTTTTAAATACCTTTTATGAATTTCGTGGATATTCTCAAACCATATGGTATATTGATTCTAAAGAGCATGTTTCCCAGTTTAGTATCAACCAAACGCCGTCTACCAAGGCCAGCCACCTAGAAAATAATAGAGGTTCTTGGAAGGCTCCTAATGTTAAGTCTGCTCTCTTCCGCCGTCTATAATTCATCATTTTATATTTTTACACTTTCCAGATGTTGATATTACATATACTCTGAAAATGCAAATGGTGAAAAAATGCAAATGGTCATTCACTTCTGAATATTTCCCCCTTATTAACTGACTGAGAAGAGGAAAAGGAAGCTGTACTGGGGAGGCAAGAAGAACGAGGTGTGGGTATGTGGAGGTGATGGCGAGGCTGTGGAGAGCCTGAGTGCAGAATAGGCTCTGTGTGCACGTGGGGGCCGGGGGACCAAGGATGCAGAAAGGAACGGTGCTGGCCCCTAAAATAAAGACTAAGAGGGCATGTTCATAGAATATTAGCACAGATGGGGCGCCTGGGTGGCTCATTCAGTTAAGCGTCTGACTGTTGACTTTGGCTCAGGTCATGATCTCACAGTTTGTGAGTTCAAGCCCCAAGTCAGGCTCTGTGCTAGACAGCACGGAGCCTGCTTGGGATTCTCCCTCTCCCTCTCTCTCTCTGCACCTCCCTTGCTCATGCTCTCTTTCTCTTCTCTCAAAATAAACCTTTAAAGAAAAGAATATTAGCACAGATGAAGAGGTTAAATTCCATTTTATTTTACTTTTCAAAGTTTTAAAAATTTATTTATTTTGGGAGAGAGAAACTGAGCAGGGGGGGCGCGGGGGGGGGAGAGAGAGAGAGGGAGAGAGAGAATCCCAAGCAGACCTCGTACCATCAGCGCAGACCCGGATGCGGGGCTCTAACTCATGAACCCATGAACCGTGACATCACGACCTGAGCTGAAGTCAAGAGTCAGGCTGAGCCACCCAGACACCCCAGTTAAATTCCATCTTAAAACTGAAGTGTGCAGAATGAGACACACAGTGGTTAGCTTACTGTTCCTTTCTATATAATCTGAATCTAGCTAATATAATGGCGAAACACAGATACTTCAATTGCCTAAGAAAACCTTTTCTGACTTCCCTGATCTCCCCAATTATATTCTTTTCTTCTGTTTTTTTAAGGTTGCATTTTACAGGTATTTGTGTGATTCTTTTCTTTTGTTATTTTCACCCATTCGACTGTAAGACCCCTAAGGAGAAGCACTTTGCCTTCGAGACTCACCATTGTACCCAGGATGGCAGTGGGTATATTCATAGTGTATTCTCTTCCCAAACGGTTGGCCCTTGAATAGCTTGGGGTTTGGGGCACCAACCCTCCATGCAGTAGAAAATCCACATTTTGACTCCCCCAAAACATAACCACAAATAGCCTATTGTTGACTGGAAGACTTACCAATAACAAACAGTTAACACTTATTTTGCATGTTGTATGTATAATAAACTAAGCTGGAGAAAAGAAAATGTAATTAAAGGGGCACTTGGGTGGCTCAGTCCCTTAAGCATCCAACTCTTGACCTTGGCTCAGGTCATGATCTCACAGTTCATGAGATGGAGCCCTGCGTCAGGCTCTGTTCTGACAGTGCAGACCTTGCTTGGGAATCTCTCTCTCTGCCCCTTCCCTGTGTGTGCATGCATTCTCTCTCTCAAAATAAAATTAAAAACACTAAAATTAAAAAAAGCCATGGAGTCCCGGTTCAAAGAGCAGGGAAAACATGCAATTAAAGGAACTAAAGTAGGAGCACCTGGGTGGCTCAGTTGGTTAAGTGTCCGACTTCAGCTCGGGTCATGATCTCATGGTTTGTGAGTTTGAGCCCCATGTCAGGCTCTGTGCTGACAGCTCAAAGCGGGGAGCCTGCCTCAAATTCTGTGTCTCCCTCTCCCTCTCCCTCCCCACTCATGTTCTGTCTCTGTCTCAAAAATAAATAAACATTAAAAAAAAAGGAACTAAAATAGAGCTGCCTGGCTGACTTAGCCTGAAGTGCATGTAACTATTGATCTGGGGGTCCTGAGTTTCAGGTCCACAGTGGGGGTAGAAATTACTTAAATAAATCAACTTTTAAAAAAAGGAATGAAAATTCAACATTTTTTCTTTTAAAAATTCCCTATATTATTTACGAAAAGTAATTGGGAAAATATTGACAACTGAGTAACACCATAACTTACAAATTTCAAAATAATATTTTTGATGTCATAATTTTATGAATGCAATAAATAATAATACTTGATTAATGTGATGCCTTGATTGACCATAAGACTTTTCTGGCTCATATTTCTGCAAATTCATTTATTATGTGATTGAAATTTATATTTTTAGTTTTATTTTCAGTTGATATAATTGTAGTCTGAGGTGGGGCTTGATCTCAGGGCCTTGACCCTGGGGTCATGACCCGAGCTGAAAGCAAGGTGCTCAATGCCCTGAGCCACCCAGACACCCCACACGTGTATTTTTATAATTTAAAATTTTGAGATCTACTGATGCAACTGTTCCTGAGCTCTTAAGAATATTTGGTAGGCTATGACAACATTGGGATACATTAAAAAAAATTTTTTTTAAGTTTTATTGTTAAGTAATCCCTGCACCCAGCAAGTAATCCCTGGCATAACTGTTCTAGAAAGATTTAACCCTTCGTAAAAATCCATTTGTGTATGTCTGAGTGTGAATTTAACTTTCTATGAAAATTTATGCAGTGGTATTTTAATGTTTCTTCTGACATTTCCTGGAACTTGTGTCCAACAATCTGCAACTACCTTCATTGTTTGTATATAATTTGTATATAATTCAGAAGGCCTATTTCTGCACTGTAATGCTTTATCTTTAATTACAAGAAAAAGCTTTTTTTATTTTTTTAATTTGAGAGAGAGAGAGAGCTTGAGTAGGGGAGAGGAGCAGAGAAAGAGAGAATCTTAAGCAAGTTGCACACTCAGTGCAGAGGCTCCATCCCCCCCGCCCTGGGATCCTGAGCTGACTGAAATCAATAGTTGGGTGCTCAACCGGCTGAGCCACCCAGGTGCCCCAAGGAAAAACTAATTATAATGGGGAAATGATCTTCCTCATTAATAATAGGTTCACTCAAAGCTAAAATAGCGTTCTTTTCCATTGAATATGACAATCTTGAAACAATTTCTAAATCTGGATATTTTGCTACATCGCACGGTTTTCAAAAAGAAAGATTCTAAATAGAAGAATTGCAATAACTCCCTATAATACTTTACTGCAATGTCTGTGTGTGATATTGTGATTTATAATAAGTAATAAATTTGGTCTGGGGCGCCTGGGGGGCTCAGTCCGTTAAGTGTCTGACTTCGGCTCAGGTCATGATCTCATGGTTCACGGGTTCCAGTCCTGCTTCCGGCTCTGTGCTGACAGCTCAGAGCCTGGAGCCTGCTTCGGATTCTGTGTCTCCCTCTCTCTGCCCCTACCCTGCTCACGCTGTCTGTCTCACATTTGGCCTTTGTCCTCATTCCAGGCACAGAGCTACTTGTGTAGCTTGACATTTCCTAACTGATGAGAGTGACAAAGTTGTCTCCTGTTATGTTAATGAGGTTCATTTTAGACCCCACTAAAGGAGGTAGGACCTGAGTTGCCAGGGGCATCAACCTGTGATTAGAGGGTTAGACCTTTTAGTCCCACCTCCTGTCCTCCTGGAAGGGGAGGAGACTGGAGGTTCACTCAGTCAACAAGGGGGGATGATTTAATCTGCTATGCCTGTGTGGAAAACCCAAACGGTGGGTTCCAAGAGCTTCCAGGTTGGTGAACCATGGAGGCGCTGGAAGCGAGGTGCGCCGGAGCGGCCTGGGAGCTCTGTGCCCCGTCCCCCATCCTATGCGTATCTCCCATCTGGCTGTTCCTCAGTGACACCCCTTTAAACAAACTGGTGATCTAGTAAGTAAAATACTTCTCGGGGTTTTGTGAGCCACTCTAACAAGTTAATTGAACACAGGTGGGGTTGTGGGCACCTCTGACTTCTAGCCAGTTGATCAGATATAGAGGTAACAAGCTGGGCTCTGAAGTGTACACGTGGGGGAGGGGGGCATCTTGGGAGATCATGCCCTGAGCCTATGGAGTCCGATGCCATCTCCAAACGGACGGTGTCCGAATTGAGTTGAATTCTCAGGAACCTGCTGGTGTCCAGGAATTCCTTGGTGGCCTGTGGCAAGCACCACCTCCCGCCCAGCGCAACATCGGAATCGTGTCCAGGACCCAGGAAGTCCATGTGTATGCTTTCACGTTGTAGTAGTTACAGTCAGGATTTATGACAGCGCCATCAGCCACTGTTGCAGAGCTCAGGTGGGAGAGTTAATACCTGTACAGACTCCCCAGGAAGAGCCCTCAGGGATGGACTGGCTGCTTGCCCTCCCACCTCAGGTGCCAGCACCGTTGCCTGGGGGGCCAGTCCTCTTTCCTCTGCTGCTTCTGCCACTACCTTTGCCACCACTCACATCTCTAATCACCTTGGAGCCCTGAGGCATGCAGGTGCTCCCCAGATCCCCAGGACACCTGGTCTCTTGGCTTGACTTTTGTGCCACAGACCATGTTGATGGGCCTGAGCTTACTGTTGTCTTCAGCCCATCTCTGCTCTGCTGCTCACGTGCATGCTCCGTGACTGCATCACAGCTCATTGACAGTTAAAGTGCAGGGCACCTGCATGGTTCAGTCAGTTAAACCTCCAACTCTTGATTTCGGCTCAGGTCACGATCTCATGGTTTGTGAGGTAGAGCCCCATGTCAGGCTCTGTGATTCTCCTCTTTCTCTGCCCCTCACTCTCTTTCTTTCCCTCTCCCAAAATAAATAAACATTCAAAGCACAAGTTTAAAGATTAAATTATTAATAATTTCTAGGCATTGTCTTTCTGATAGCAGAACGCAGGTCACAACCCCATGAAGCCCAGTTTACCTACCTCTTAGGCTTTAGAGATTAATTACACCTGTCATCTTTGAAGTATGTGACAGTAAACTCACAGGGCTCACTTTGCCTTGGGCCTGGTAACCAAATAACCAAGAACG
>NC_043706.1:52706025-52751025 GCF_006229205.1 Suricata suricatta
CTAGCCAGTGAGTGAACATGAGATTATTTCTGAAATTTTTATAGAACAGGGAGATTAAAGAAAAATAAAGACACTGGGTGCAGTAACACAAGTCAACATAGTATGTCATTCAATTCATGCTTGGAGATTTTGAATTTAACCAAAAAAGAATTGGATCCATTACAGGTGCCAATGGTCATAATGAAACCAAGTGGAGAATTAAGGAATGTACTTCAAAATCTTGGACTATATAAATAATACATGTCAAGGGCCATATCCAAATCATGTATCATACCTAACATGGCATAACCAAATGTATCCAAGTGTGGTTACACACCACTTTGAATTGTAACTGCAGAGAGTTGGTCAGGAAACAGTAGTACTCAGGGACTCTGCAAATCAACATTGGAAACATTGCGAGTAGGAGCAGTTTGAACTTGAGCCAATCTCTTTGGGTTACAAAGCACTTTTCAAATTCATTTTGCTATCCATAGAGAGAGATAAATCACACCTGTTAACTTACCTAATTGTCCTTAGCTTGCGATGTGAGGTTCAGTCTTGTGCTCCTTTAACCTTCATTTCATAAGCCATTTGAGATGGAAGACAGTATTTTAAAAGATGCCTTACAGTAGGTTAGTGATTTCTGTTCAATAGCCTTAAGTTATTATTTAGAAAATACCAGAATTCCCTGAATACCATTTATGTCAATTTACTCAGCACACTGTTCTTTGTAGAAGTGGTGGCTGCCACTCACCTCCCCTACTTTTTTGAAGCCAACGTTAATATACCGAGGAAACAGACTCCATTTCAACAATGATTAAAGGACAATTATGAAATGTGAATCTGAAAGGCTATAATACGATGCCACAAATTAAAAATAAGTTGTCCTTCTAAAACACTTACAGCTTGGGTGTGATATGCCTGTTTCAGGAAATACTTTATAAGGACTATTTTGTAAGAAATATTCTAGGAAAATTGAAACTACCTTTTCCTTTCCTCTTCTTTAAAAAAAATTTTTTTTGTTTTATTTATTTTTGAGACAGAGAGAGACAGAGCACAAGCAGGGGAGGGGCAGAGAGAGAGAGAGAGAGGAAGACACAGAATCTGAAACAGGCTCCAGGCTCTGAGCTGCCAGCATAGAACCCGATGCAGGGCTCAAACCCACGGACTGTGAGATCATGACCTGAGCCGAAGTCGGACACTTAGCCAACTGAGCCACTCAGGCACCCCTTCCTTTCCTCTTCTGCTTCCCCCTAGAGAACATTTTCCCCATATTGTTTGCTGAGCATTTATTCTCTATTATTTATTCTCTATGTATTCTCACTTGTGGAAGAAAGAAGTCCTTTTCTAGTTGGACAACTTGTTTAGAAATTGAAGAAAGAATATCTTACTCTTAATTGAGAGTAGGACTAGCACAGGAGTGTCCAGTCAGAGTAGGGTCATGTTTGCCAAGATGGGAGGCGGGTGATTTAGTGACAGATAAGGGGTACCCAGGTTGATGTGCTGGCCAAAGGCTTGGAGCAAAACAGTTGGGCCGAGACAGGAGCTGGCACACCGAGTGTAAGAACCTAGACCCAGGGGCTTTATAAAAACATTTTTTTAAGTTTTATTTGTTTATTTTGAGAGAGAGAGAGAGAGAGCAAGCACACAAGTAGGGGAAGGAAAGAGAGAGAGGGAAAGAATCCTGAACAGACTCTGCACCATCAGCACAGAGCCTGATGTGAGGCTCAAACTCATGAACTAGGAGATCATGACCTGAGCCGAGATCAAGGGTTAGATGCTTAACCGACTGCACCACCCAGGTGCCTTTAGTCCGGGGGCTTTCAGTGGAATATTGGTTACTGCTGAGGGGCTCTGCTGCTCTATTAGGGGCCTGATGCTCCTCAAGCTAGTATATCCTGTCTAGACTAGTTCTTGGAAGGCCAGTATCTAAATGTCCATTTTCCCTGCTTCATTGCACGTTCCCTTGTTGCAGACAGCTCATCTGGTGGTTTGGGACACACGTCCTGGGGGATGAAGGATGGGGCTAATATTTGTGGACTGACCCAATCTGGTGGCTGTGTGCGCTGTCCCGGACGGTTGATATTCCCCAAGTCTTTAATCATTTGATTGTACAAATATTGATGTTTCTTCAATGTGGAATACTGACTCAGACAATGTGTCACACTTCTTCAGTGTTTCACATTATAAGTCTGAGAATTCCTTAATTAGTTCAGCAGATATTTTTTTGACTGTTTACTGTGTTGGGCATTGGGTGTAAAAAAGTTAACTGAGAGAGACATGGTCACTTTCCTCATGACACTTACAGTCCAGGGAGACAGATGGGCTTTAAATAAATAACCCTACAGATCTATATAATTACAAGTCAAACAGTAATTCATAGTAAGTACTATTACAGAGAAGTTTAGGGAGTATGAAAGACAAACTGGGGCACCTGGGTGGCTCAGTCGGTGAAGCTTCTGACTTTGGCTCAGGTCATGATCTCACGGTTTGTGGGTTCAAGCCCTGCATCAGGCTCTGTGCTGACAGCCGGAGCCTGGAGCCTGCTTCACATTCTGTGTCTCCCTCTCTCTCTGCCGCTTTCCTGCTCGTGCTCTGTCTCTCTCTGTCTCAAAATTAAATAAACATTAAAAAAATTTTTTTGAAAGACAATAATGGGGAGAGGGACATAATTTATTATTTAAATTATTCATTTATTAATTAATTTAGATCGAGACGTGAAGGAAAGCCTCTCATGAAAGTGACATTTAGATTCTAAGTTTCTGTGTTAGATTTATAACTAATATCTTGCTTCCATTTTCTTTTTGCCTTTGGCCCATCTTGCATATCATCTATTGATCAGAGTTTTAAAAAAATCTTACTTTCATTAAGGAATCTCAGAGTTTGAAGGGATATTTAGAGGTGATGTTGTCTAAGTTACTGTTATTAGTCAAGGTAGGTGAATCACTATTAAACCCCTAAGGTTTAGTGACCTAACACAGTAAAGGCCTGTTCCTTGCTGGCTCACAGGCTAATGCAGTTTGTCTGCTCTATACAGTCATTTCGTAGTTCAGGTCACCTCCCTTTAGCAGGTCAGTTACCCGCTAGGTTTTCAATTCCTCTGCTGGAACCATCTCAAATTTCCAAAAGAGAGAATTTGAATGTCCAATTTGGATGATATGCCTTCTTGGGTCCAAACAACTGAGCCATGGAGAGGGGTTGGTCAAGCACTTTAAACACGGGTCTAGGACGCCTGGGTGGCTCAGTCAGGTAAGTGTCCACCTTTACTTAGGTTGTGATTTTGTGGTTCGTGAGTCCGAGCCCCACATTGAGTTCTGTGCTGACAGCTCAGAGCCTGGAGCCTGCTTCCGATTCTGGGTCTCCCTCTCTCTCTGCCCCTCGCTTGCGCTCTCTCTAAAAAGTAAACAAACATTAAAAAAAGTGTGGCTGCAGTGGTCATTTTTTGAATTGGAACCACTTACATAGAAGGGGAAGTGAGCTGGGCAAACACCAGCCCAGCAGGTATTACTCAGGCATCCACTTTTACTTCATACAGTAGATCTTCACATTTGAAGAAAATAGCCAGTCTTCTTTCTCACAAGCTTCATTCTTTTCTTTTCAGGGTAAACACTGTTTTCTGCAGCTTGCAAAATTCAGGTTATTTAAACTAGCTCAGCAGCTTCCTTTCTAACATTTCAATTATGAACTTTGTTCAAACATCTCCCCTCTAGGAAGAGTCCTTAATTAACTCCACTCAATTATTCTCTAGTTCCCTGGGGCACTTGGGTGGCTCAGTCATTAAGCGTCTGACTCTTGATTTCAGCTCAGGTGGGAGCTCATGGTCATGGGGTCTAGCACCAGGCGGGGCTCCACGCTGACAGTATGGAGCCTGCTTGGGATTCTCTCTCCCTCGCTCTCTGCTCCTCCCTTAACAATTATTCCCTCGTTCTCAATTCCTGCGTGACTGAATCCACCCGATCAAGTGACCCTTAACCGTGCTTGTGCAGTTGCATACTGTTAATCTTTAGCTCTTAAAATTCTATGTCTTGCCTTGCACCCTTCACAAAAAATAACCTGTCTAAATGTAAAATGCAGGGTGCCTGGGTTGCTCATTTGGTTAAGCATCTGACTTGTGACCTTAGCTCAGGTCTTGATCTCAGGGTCGTGAGTTCAAGCCCTGCTCTGAAGCCCTCCAAGCTAGGCCTGGAGCCCACTTTAACAACAACAGCAACAAACAAACAAAACAAAATATAAAATGTAATATTACAAAACTCCTAGAAGATAACATAGGAGAATACCTAGATGACCTTAGGTATAGTGATGTTTTTAAACATACAACGCCAAAGGCACAAGCCATGAAGTAAATATTGAAGGTTGGGTTGGATTAAAATTAAAAATTTCTACAATGTGAAAGACAATATCAAGAGAATTAGAAGACAAGTCACAGCCTGGGAGAAAATATTTGCAAAAGACACATCTGATACTAGACTATTATTCAAAATATGTAAAGAACTCAAAACTCAGCAGTGAAAAAAAACAACCCAATTAAAAAATGAGTCAATGGCATTGACACACACCTTACACAGAAGATGTACAGACGGCAAATAAGCATATGGAAAGATGCTCCACATTATATGTCATTAGGGAAATGCAAATTAAAATGACAGTGAGATACCACTGCACACCTATGACAAGGGCCAACGTCCAGAACACTGATGACTCCAAATACTGGCAAAGACGTGGAGCAGCAGGAAATCTCACATGCTGCTGGTGGGAACGCAAGATGGTACAGCCACTGTGGAAGACATTTTGGTGAATTTCTTGCAAAACGAAGTATGCTCTTAACATATAATCTAGCAATTTTGCTCCTCGGTATTTACCCAGAGGACTTGAAAACTTATGTCTGCACAAAAACCTGCACATGGATGATTATAGAGGCTCTGTTCATAATTGCCAAAACTTGGAAGCAACCAAGTACGTGCATGGGTAAGTAAACTATGGTACATACATACACACAATGGAAATATTTAGTGCTAAAAAGAAATGAACTATCAAGCCACGAAAAAAACATGAATAAAACTTAAATGCATATTTCTAACTGCAAGAAGCCATTGTGAAGAGGCTACATACTGTACAGTTCCAACTACAGGGAATTCGGAAAAAGGCAAAATATGGAGACAATAAAAAGATCAGTGGTTTCCAGGGGCAGAAGTAGGGAAAATGAATAGGCAGAGCACAGAACAGTTTTTAGGAGAGTGTAAATACTCTGTATGATATTTTAATGAGAGGTTATTATACTTGTGTCTAAATCCATAGGATATAAAACACCAAAAGTGAAGTGTAAAGTAAACTATAGACATTGAGTAATTATGATATACCAATATCATAATTTCCCTCTTGGTAAAAAACATACCAATATCATTATGGAGTGGTATTGGTAATGCATGAGGTTATGCATACGTGAGGACAGGAAGTGTATTTGAAATCGCTATACCTACCTCTCAATGTTGTTGTAAACCTAAAAGCTTTTTAAAAAATAAAGTCTTACAAAATTATCGTCTCGCCCCACTGAGGATGAAGACCATGTCTTCTCCCTTTAGATTCACCACAATGTAATCCTAACTATATTGTTTCCTGAATCATCTTCAAAGACTAAATGATATGTCTCTCCTCAGGAACATTTTTTTATGTTTATAGAAGGCAGCAAGGATTCAATTATCATTTACTTCTGTATCATGTGCTGTCTTTTAACTGGTCCAAGTTGTGGTGTAGTTTATTCATAAAAATGCAAACTCCGAGGGCACCCAAGAGCATGTGACTCTTGATCTTGGGGTTGTGAGTTTGAGTCCCTTGTTGGGTATAAAGATTACTTAAAAATAAAATCTTAAAAAAAAGAAAAATAAAAATGCAAACTCCAAGTTACCGTTTGTTGATGTTTACCAAGTAGTGGGAATTCTGCTACAGACATTTATATGCATTATCATCTTATCTTCACAGCGAGCCTGTGAGCCTAGTACTGTTTCTACAATCACACAGCTAGTAACTAGATTATCCAACTGTGGAAATCGAGTTTACCAAAGTTTCCCAGTTCTTGCCTTAAGCAAAACTATGCTGACACTCATTAATAAATGGGCTAACCGAACATTCCCATGGTAGCTCTGTACTTTCTCATTCCCTGCACTTCTTTTTTTATTTTTTAAAGCGATTTATTTTATTTTTGAGAGAGAGAGAGAGCACAAGTGGGGAAGGAACAGAGGGATGTGGGAGGACAGAGGGTCTGAAGCAGGCTCTGTGCTGACGGCAGTGAGCCCAATGTGGGGCTCGAAATCACGGACTGTGAGATCATGACCTTAGCCGAAGTCAGACACTTGACCAACTGACCACCCAGACACCCCGTATTTTTTTTTCTTAACGTTCATTTATTTTGTGCATGTGTGTGTGTGAGAAAGAGAAAGCAGAGGAGGGGAAGAGAGAGAGAGAGAGAGAGAGAATCCCAAGCAGGCTCACACTCAAAGTATGGAGCCCAACGTGGGGCTGGAACTCAGGATCTGCAAGATTGTGACCTGAGTTCAAATAAGGGTCAGACATTTAACCAACTGAACCCTGCAGGCGCCCTTCACTCTGGGTTGTATTGATCAAAAAGGGGATCTGTTTTATTGAAGGGAAGAAGTGTATTCACTTTAGAAGTTATTAGAAACAGAATATGTTAGATCAGTAAATTCAGGAGGGACATTGAAAGTAACAGACAAGATAGAAAGGATGAGGTTCTCTAACGTTTACATTCCTAGGACTCCAGTGCAGAGAGCCAAGAACAAAGCTGAAGGTTAGCCAGGAGGAGAGGGTCCAACTGTAACTGAACTCTGCAGGTGCTGCTCCCAGTTGTCTAGATTTCAGGATCCCCTCAGTCTTTCAAAACAACAGCATGCAAACGAAGCAAACAGTAGTTAGGAGTGAAGTAACCTGTGTAATAAAGGCCGAAGCAACACGTGGTGCGGTTAGCTGCGTTTGGAGAGTGATCTCAGTGGTGACGTGGGAGGGGTTTGTATTACAGTGGAGGAGACCATGAGCACAAGTTTACACTAACTCCATGAACTTAAGTGCTTTTTAGGTACTGTGGGCTTGTTCATATACTGGACCGATCTGGTTAGTTTAAGGATTAACTGAAAAATTGTTAGTCCACGTGGCCATGTCTGTTCCATCTGGTGGGAATGAACGTTTTCTCCATGTTCAGTACTGGGAGACCATGGCGCTTATCATTCTGCTGCTTTTTATGAATGAAACGGGATTAATAGCTACTAATTATGTCTAATTATTAATAGTATAGTTATGGTTATTATAAAATATTGCTCTTACATTTATTAATTCAGCTTTCCCCCTTCTCTACTCCTGTCCCCGGTTTCTGTCAGGATGGCTGAGCCCACGCAAGGGCTTAGGATTTGAAGGAAGAGAGTCATTACTCAGGGCTGCCTTTGGAACCCTTGTTCCATTGTAAACAAACCCCTCTCTGCCCCCAGATTTTCTTCATAACTCTGAATCCCACAGATGACTGAAGAAAAGGTTGCGATGGTGAATGGGTGTCATTCAGCTTTGTCTGTAGCAACTTCTAAACCAACCGTGATCAAACCTCAGCAAGCCTCCGCACCACGTGGAGAGAGTGTTAAAACACAGATTTCTGAGCCCACTCCCCGCTTCTGATTCAGCAGATCTGGAGTGGAGCCTAGAGTCTGCATTTCTAACGAGTTCCTAGGTGGTGCTGGTACTGCTCGTCTAGGAACTACACTCTGAGAATCATTGGAAATTGTTACTCCTCTACGCTGGTGAAAATGTTCACGTCCCTTTGGTACCTTTGACACTATGCCATGCCCTCTCCAACTTGTAGCTGCTGTCTACTGACAGTCCAGTCACTCCACACACATACTCTCAGAACATCTGACGGCGCTATGAAATAATAGAAAAATTAGGGGCACCTGGGTGTCTCAGTCGGTTAAGCGTCTGACACTTGATTTCGGCTCAGGTCATGATCTCATGGTTTGTGAGATTGAGCCCCGAGTCAGACTCCATGCTGACAGCAAGGAGCCTGCTTGCGTTTCTCTCCCTCTCCCTCTTTCCCTCTCCCCTGCTTTCAATCTCTCTCTTCTCTCTTTCTCTCTCTCTTTCAAAATAAATTTAAAAACTTAAAAAAAAAATAGAAAAAATATATTGGCTTCTGGCCCTGGTTCCTGGCACAGAGCTCCTACAACACTTGTGCTTTCCTAAGTTATAAGAACACAATGAGCAGAGCGCCTGGGTGGCTCAGTCGATTAAGCCTCCGACTGCGGCTCAGGTCATGATCTCACAGTTTGTGGGTTCGAGTCCCATGTCGGGCTCTGTGCTGACAGCTCAGAGCCTGAAGCCTGCTTTGGATTCTGTGTCTCCCTCTCTCTCTGCCCCTCTCCTCTGTATCTCTCTGTCTCAAAAATAAAGGAAACATTTTTTAAAAATTTAAAAATAAATAAATAAATAAATAAAAATAAAAAACAAGGAGCATCTTTTGCTCTAATATTTGTCTTTGACCTCCAGCCCTGGCACAGGTCTCCTAAAACACTTGTAAATTTCTAAAGAATAAAAGCACTAGCTAAGAGCATCTTTTGTTCTATTAAGGTGACTCTGGGTGAGCTCCTGGATGGCTCCAAGACAGGGTCCTCAGAATGACCAACCCAAGATAATAGCTTAGGATTTTCAGGCCTACCCCACGCTCTCCAGCGAGGGAAGAAGGGCTGGAAACAGAGCAAATAATTGATCATGCATACATGAGGAAGCGTCCATAACGTCCCGGGGGTGTGGGGCTCAGGGAGCTCCCAGCTGGGGAACACATCTGCACAGGGAGGGTGAGAGACCTCAACCCCGTGGGGACAGAAGCTTCTGCACCAGAAATGCTATCAGACCTCACCCTGTGTCTCTCTTCGTCTGACTAGTCATCTGTATCCTTTATCATGTCCTTTAATAAACTGATAAACCTAAGTGTTTCAGGGAGTTCTGTGAGCTGCTCTAGAAAATTAATCAAACCCAAGGTCGGGATCTTTGGAACCTCCAGTCTATAGGCAGCTGGGCAGAAGCCCAGGTGATAACTTGGGTTTACAACTGGCATTTGACATGTGTGTTTTGCAGGGCAGGGCAGTCTTGTGAGACCGAGGCTTTAGCCTGTGGGATCTGACACCCAATCTGGGTAGACAGTGTCAGAACTGAGTTTAATTGTAAGATGCCCAGGCTGTATCCCAGAGAGTCGCTTGGTGTGGGGGAAAGACGTCACATATCTGGTAACCAGGGGTGCCCAGAAGTGAAGTATTCTGGGTAAAAGTAAAGGAGACTCCTGGGAAAGAAACACACAGGGAAGAACTGGACTTTCCCTACAGAAGGAGGAAAATGACTTTTTCTGTTACAGATGCCCAGCCCAGCTCACTGTCTTCCCTGCTACGTCAGCTCCTGAGGTTGTCTGGGGAGTTTCACCATCCATGGGACCTTTTAGCATCCTAGCTTTCAGAATGTATTTACCTTCTCAGGTCCACAGATTTTGCCCTCGGCCTTTTTTTTTTTTTTTTTTTTGAAGTAGGCTCCACACTCAGGACAGGGCACACTCAGGACAGGACCCTGAGATCAAGATCTGTGTTTGAGGTCAAGAGTCAGACACTTAATCAACTGAGCCACCCAGGCACCCCAATTTTCCTCTCAACTCTTTTTTTAAGTTTATTTATTTTGAGAGAGAGAAAGAGAGAATGAGAACGCCTGAGTGTGTGCAGGAGAGAGGCAGAGAGAGAGGGAGAGAGAATCCCAAGCGGGCTCTGCTCTGTCAGCTGGGAGCCCTGCTGGAGCTTGATCACACAAACTGTGAGATCATGACCGGGACTGAAATCAAGACTCAACTCTTAACCGACGAGCCACCCAGGCGCCCCTCCTCTCAGCTCGTAAATCTCATTCCCACTCTCCACTTGGGCTGTTACAGCCTGAAGCTTATCATCTCTCTGAACTTCTCTACCACATACAGTCTGAATTTTACTTTTCTTCTCTGTACCCCTAATTCTTGCATCTCTCTGCCACTCCGCTGACTATTTGAGCAAAAGGAGAGCTTGATCCCCCTGATCCCTTTATTTAATTCATCTTTCACTCCCCGCTTGGCTTCTAGCCCTTCTCTGGACAGTCTGGAAACCACAGTTGATCATTAGAATTACTCTCAATTTCTTTGCAATCTTATCTTTCTGTCACTCTTTCTGTGTCATTGCCACAACACGTCATTTCCGTTTTTCAACGTGCTGGCAGAGGGGATAAGATGTAAACACACATAACTGCCATATGCGGCGGTATTCCATAACAATGATAAGCATAATACAGAAATCCATGGTCTTGTAAAGGTGGCAGGGAGCACATCTAGTTAATGATGATCAGAAAAATCTTCAAGTCTATTATGGAAGATACACGTATGCATAAAACACTACTAGACCCTAATGCACGTGAAGTACAGGTATGGTGTAATTTATATTAATTTCAGTGACAGAACCTAGCTGTTCTTAGAAAGACAAGTAATGAATTGTATCTCCTCCAGTATGATTCTTTGTCCATTATGCAGTGCAGTGTGAAAAACCTTAAGGGTGCTCAAGTGAATAGATTTTAAAAAGCACTTTATCATCTCATGTGTGTGGGTCAATACTCACATATATTTGTTGTATAAATGTAGAAAAATCTAGGGAGGATAAATACTGCCTTGTTTTATCTGTCAGTGTGTTTTCATTTGTGATTAGGTGAATGCTTCCTTTTATAATGTAAACTTTTTGGGTAAAAATAAAAATACTATTTTGGAGAAGAAGGAAATTAACTTGCTTTTGGCAAAAAGTAGTAGAAATGATACTTCTTATGTTTCCTGAGGACCTACCCTCTGTCAGGCAAACGTTACCTCATTTATCTGTCACCTCCACCCTGCAAGGCTGTAGTAGGTGGGTATCAGGGCGCCTGGTGGCTCAGTTGGTTGGGTGACTGGCTCTTGGTTTTGGCTCCGGTCATGATCTCATGGGTCGTGAGTTTGAGCCCTGCTCTGGGCTCTGAGCTGGCAGTGCACAGCCTCCTTGGGATTCGTTCTCCCTCCCTCTCTCTTCCCCTCCCTGCTCGCAATCCCTCCCAAAAATAAATAAATGAAACTAAACCAAACCAAAAGATCTGTAGTCAGTATTATCTTCATTTTGCAAACGGGACTCTAAGAAATTATTGTAGTTCATCAATTCTGAGAAGATGTTTTAAAAGAATATTTGAATGGGTGTACCTGGGTGGCTTAGGTAGCTGAGCATCCGACTCAGTTTCTGCTCAGGTCATGATCCCAGGGTTGCGGGATGGAGCCCCACTTCTGGCTCTGTCTGCACTGTGTGTGGAGCCTGATTAGGATTCTCTCTCTCTCTCTCTCTCTCTCTCTCTCTCTCTCTCTCTCTCTTCCTCTGCTCCATCCTCACCACCCCGTCCACTGCTTGTGCTCTCTCTGTCTCTCAGGCTCTCTCAAATAAAACAAGATTAAACATTAAAAAGAATTAAAAAAATTTTAAAGAATATTTGAATGAATCTTATAATTGATAATGTCTTAGATTTGGTAAAATAAGTGCACTATTATTAACACATATAATGTTCTCATTCATGGTTGAATTGACTCTAATTCTTGTAAACTTCCCCCATTAAATTGCATAATTTCTTCTTTTTTTAAAGTTTTAATTTACTTTTTTTAGTAATTTCTATCCTGAACATGGGGCTCAAAATCATGACCTGGAGATTAAGTGTTGCATGCTCTTCTGATGGAGCCAGCCAGGCTCCCAAATGCATTCTTTTCTAATAAAAGCAGACTTTTTGCTCCTTCTCTAAATTTTCTTTTTATCTCCCTCTTATACACACACGCGCACACATTTCTTCCCCCGCCCTCGCCTGTCCTTACATCTCAGTCCAAGCTAAATGTAGTGCCCATAAGATGCTCTGCCTTATGTCAAATCTTATGCTTATTTTGAGGTTGGCCATGGAGAACTTCATCTGTCTAGCTGATGTGTTTGTCTCCTTTCTCCTGCAAAATTACTCAGTTAGTCTGTTTGGTTCAATTCCATTTTACCCCAAACCCTTTAGAATCAGGTGCCTTGAGAGTGGGGAAGAAGTTAATCTCTCTTATAAATATGGTTAATTGGACGAATTGATTCTGGCTAGGACAATAAAGGAGTTTTATCTTTCTTGGGCAAGGTGGCTGCCCTAGGCCGGTGCGTCTCAAACTGGGCACACCACCTTAAATACTTAGTCTACCTTCTTGAAAGATCAATTTTCGTTGAAGATTTGCTTGGGGGGGAAGTAGGACATTGAAAAATGCAAACAAAAATCTTTGAGGGCAGATTTTATCTGAAAGCAAATGTGAATTATCAAATAGAATGAAATATCCATTTGCATTTTAAAATATATTTTTAAAGTTTTAATTTAAATTCTAGTTACTAAACATATAGTGTAATATTGGTTTCACGAGTAGAATTTAGTATTCATCACTTATATAGAACACCTAGTGCTCATCACAAGTAGTGCCTTCCTTAATATCCATCACCCATTTAGCCCATCCCCCACTCGTCTCCCCTAAAGCAACCCTCAGTTTGTCCTCCAGAGTTAAGAATCTTTTATGGTTTGCCTCCCTATCTTTTTTCCTCCCTTCCCCTAAGTTCATCTGTTTTGTTTCTTAAATTTCATATATGATTGAAATCATATGGTATTTGTCTTTCTCTGACTGCCTTATTTCACTTAGCATAATACACTCTAGTTCCAGTCATGCTGTTGCAAATGGCAAGATTTCATTCTTTTTGAGGGCAGAGTAGTATTCTATTATATGTATATGTGTGTGTAACCATTCATCAGTTGATGGGTATTTGGACTCTTTCCATAATCTGGCTCTTGTTGAAAATGCTGCTATAAACATTGGGGGTGGATGTGCCCCCGTTGAATCAGTATTTTTGTATCCTTTGGGTAAATTTTGTATCTTTTGGGTAGTGCAATTGCTGAGTCGTAGGGTAGTTCTATTTTTAACTTTTTGAGGAAACTCCATACTGTTCTCCAGAGTGGCTGCACCACTTTGCATTCCCACCACCAGTGTAAGAGGGTTCCCCTTTCTCTGCATCCTCACCAACATCTGTTGTTTTGTTCCCTGGGTTATTAATTTTAGCCATTCTGACAGATGTGAGGTGGTATCTCATTGTGGTTTTGATTTGTATTTCCCTGATGACGAATGATGTTGAGCATCTTTTCACATGTCTGTTAGCCATCTGGATGTCATCTTTGGAAAAATATTTATTCATGTCTTCTGCCCATTTCTTAACTGGGTTATTTGTTTTTTGGGTGTTGATTTGTTAAGTTCTTTATAGATTTGGATACTAACTCTATCAGATATGTCATTTGCAAATATCTTCTCCCATTTCATAGTGTGCCTTTTACTTTTGTTGATTGTTTTCTTCTCTGTGCAGAAGCTTTTTTTTTTTTTTTTTTTAAATCTTGATGAAGTCCCATTTTGCTTTCCCTTACCTTTGGAGAGGTATCTAGTAAGAAGTTGCTTTGACTGAGATCAAAGAGGTTGCTGCCTGTGTTCTTCTCTAGGATTTTGATGGTTTCCTGTCTCACATTTAAGTCTTTCATCCATTTTGGATTTATTTTTGTGTGTGGTGTAAGAAAGTGGTCCAGTTTCATCTGTCTGCATGTCTGTCCAGTTTTCTCAATGCCATTTGTTGAAGAGACTCTTTTTCCATTGGATATTCTTTCCTGCTTTGTCATAGATTAGTTGATCATATAGTTGTGGGTCCATTTCTGAGTTCTCTATTCTCTTCCACTGATCTGTGAGTCTGTTTTTGTGCCAGTACCATACTGTCTTGATGACTACAGGTTTGTAATACAGCCTAAAGTCCAGAATTGTGATGCTTCTTGCTTTTATTTTTCTTTTTCAAGATTGTTTTGGCTATTCAGGGTTCCATACAAATTTTAGGATTGTTTTTTCTAGCTCTGTGAAAAATGCTGGTGGTATTTTGATAGAGACTGCATTAAATGTGTAGATTGCTTTGGGTGGTACAGACATTTTTAACAGTATTTGTTCTTCCAATCCATGAGCATGGAATGTTTTTTCATTTCTTTGTGTCCTCTTTAATTTCTGTCATAAGTGTCCTATAGTTTTCAGGGTACAGAACTTTTACCTCTTTTGTTAGGTTTAGTCCTAGGTACCTTATGGTTTTGGTGCAATTGTAAATGAGACTGATTCCTTGATTTCTCTTTCTGCTGCTTCATTGTTGGTATGTAGAAATGAAACAGACTTATGTACATTGATTTTGTATCCTGCAAATTTACTGAATTTGTATATTAGTTCTAGCAATTTTTTGGTGGAGTCTTTGAGGTTTTTTACATAGAGTATCATGTCATCTGTGAATAGTGGTAGTTTAACATCTTCCTTGCTGATTTGGATGTCTTTTATTTCTTTTTGTTGTCTGATTGCTGAGGCTAAGACTTCCAGTACTTTGTTAAATAAAAATGGTGAGAGTGAACATCCTTGTCTTATTCCTGACTGTAGAGGAAATGCTCTCAGTTTTTCTCCATTGAGGATATTTGCTGTGAGTCTTTCATATATGACCTTTATTATGTTGAGGTATGTTCCCTCTATCCCTACTTTGTTGAGGGGTTTTAATCAAGAATGGGGTGCCTGGGTGGCTCAGTCGGCTAAGCATCTGACTTTGGCTCAGGTCTTCATTTCATGGTTCATGGGTTCGAGCCCTGAGTCGAGCTCTGTACTGACAGCTCAGAGCCTGGATCCTACTTCGGATTCTGTGTCTTCCTCTTTCTCTGCCCCTCCGCTGTTCATGCTCTGTCTCTATCTCTCCCCAAAAGAAATAAACATTAAAAAAAAAAAACTTAAAAAAAAAGAATGGATCCTGTGTTTTGTCAAATGCTTCTTCTGCATCTGTTGAGATGCATATGGTTTTTATCCTTCTTTTAGTAATGTGGTGTATTACACTGATTGATTTGCGAATATTGAACTGAACCTGCAGCTCTGGAATAAATCCCACTTGATCATGGTGAATAATTCTTTTAATATACTGTTGGATTTGATTTGCCAGTATCTTAATGAGAATTTTTGCATCCATGTTCATCAGGGATATTGGCTGGTAATTCCCTTTTTTACTGTGGTCTTTGTCTGGTTTTGGAATCAAGGTAGTGCTGACCTTGTAGATGAGTTTAGAGGTTTTGCTTCCAATTCTTTTTTGAAATAGTTTGAGAAGAATAGATATTAACTGTTCTTTAAATGTCTGGAAGAATTCCCCTAGGAAGCCTTCTGGCTCTGGACTTTTATTTGTTGGGAGATTTTTGATTAAGGATTCAATTTCTTCACTGGTTATGGGTCTGCTCAAGTTTTCTATATCTTCCTGTTTCACTTTTTGTAGTTCGTGAGTTTCTAGGAATTTATCCATTTCTTCCAGATTTCCCAGTTTGTTGGCATATAATCATTCATAATATTCTCTTGTATTTCTGTATTTCTGTGGTGTTGGTTGTGATCTCTCCTCTTTTATTCATGATTTTATTTTTTTGGGTCCCTTTACTTTTTGGTAAGTCTGGCTGGGGGTTATCAATTTTATAAATTATTTCAAAGAAACAGCTCCTAGTTTCATTGACCTGTTCTGTATTTTAGTTTCTATATATTTTTGTCCTGCTCTAATCTTTATTATTTCCCTTCTGCCAGCTTTTTTTTGCTGTTCCTTTTCTAGCTTCTTTCAAGGTTAGGTTGTATATTTGAGACTTTTTTCGCTTCTTGATGTAGGCCTGCCTTGCTATGTACTTCCCTCTTCTGACCACTTTTGCCGCACCCCAAGAGTTTTGGACTGTCATGTTTTTTTTTTTAATTGCTTATTTTTGAGAGAGAGACAGAGCACAAGTGGAGGAGGGGTAGAGTGAGAGGGAGACACAGAATCTGAAGCAGACTCCAGGTCCAAGCCTGGAGCCCAAAGTGGGACTCAAACTCACGAATCATGAGATCATGAGCTGAGCTGAAGTTATACACTTAACAGACTGAACCACACAGGCACCCCTTGTTTTCATCTTCATTTGCTTCTATGTATTTTTTAAATTTCTTCTTTAATTTCCTGGTTAACCATTAATTGTTTTTGTAGCATGTTATTTAGCCTTCATGTATTTGTGGTCTTTCCAAATGTTTTCTTGTGACTTTAAGTTTCTTAGTGTTGTGGTCTGAAAATGTGCATAGTATGATCTCAATCTTTTTGTACTGTTGAGGGCTGATTTAGGACCCAGTATGTTATCTGTTCTGGAGAATGTCCCATGTGCACTTGGGAAGAATGTGTATTCTGCTGCTTTAGGATGGAAAGCTCTGAATATATCTGTTAAGTCCATCTCGCCCAGTGTGTCATTCAAAACCATTGTTTCCTTGTTGATTTTCTGCTGAGATGATCTGTTCATTGCTGTAAGTGGAGTCTTATTTTATTTTATTTCTTTTTAAAGTTTTTTTTAAATGTTTTTTTTTAAATTTATTTTTTATACAGAGAGAGACAGAGCATGAGAGGTGGAGGGGCAGACAGAGAAGGAGACACAGAACCAGAAGCAGGCTCCAGGCTCTGAGCTAGCTGTCAGCACAGAGCCCGACGCGGGGCTCGAACCCACGAACATGAGATCTGACCTGAGCCGAAGTCGGAGGCTTAACCGACTGAGCCACCCAGGTGCCCCAATAAGTGGAGTTTTATAGTCCCCTACTAGGGGCGCCTGGGTGGCTCAGCTGATTAAGCGTCCATCTTCGGCTCAGGTCATGATCTCACAGTTCATGGGTTTGAGCCCTGCATCGGGCTCTGGGCTGACAGCTCAGAGCCTGAAGCCTGCTTCAGATTCTGTGTCTTTCTCTCTCTCTCTGATCCTCCCTTGCTCGTGATGTCTCTCTCTCTGTCTCTCAAAAATAAATAAAAAACAGAAAAGAAATTTTAAAAAAGTCCCCTGCTATTATTGTATTGTTATCAATGAGTTTATGTTTGTTATTAATTGATTCATATATTTGGGTGTTCTATGTTTGGTGCATAAATATTTTTTTAATGTTTTATTTATTTTTGAGAGAGAGAGACAGCATGAGCAGGGGAAGGCCAGAGACAGAGAGGGAGATACAGAATTCAAAGCAGGCTCCAGGCTCTGAGCTGTCAGCACAGAGCTCAACGTGGGGCTCAAACCCACAAACCACAAGATCATGACCTGAGCCGAAGCTGGACGCTCGATTGAGCCACCCTGGTGCCCACATTTAATGTTTTCTGGTAAGGCTAAGTTCATGGTGATGAATTCCTTTAAGTTAAGTTTTGTCTGAAAAACTCCTCTCCTTCAATTCTGAATGATAATCTTGGCTGGTAGAGTATTCTTGGTTGTTAGATCGTCATTTTGGGTAGACCTCTTTATTATGATATTATGCCCTTCATCTCCTGTTACAGACTTTGATTTAAATGTAGTTTTTCTGGGGGCACCTGGGTGGTTCAGTCGGTTGAACATCCATCTGACTTTTGATTTCAGCTCAGGTCATGATCTCGTGGTTTGTGGACTGAGCCCCACATTGGGTTCTATGCTGGCAGTGGGCAGCCTGCTTGGAATTCTCTCTCTCCCTCTTGGTCTCTCTCTTGCTCATGTGCATGCTGTCTCTCTCTCTCAAAAATAAATAAACATTTTAAAGTAAAATCTAGTTTGTCTGATATGTGTGACTACTTTGGCTTTCTTTTGACATCCATTAGCATGAGAGATGGTTCTCCGTCCCCTCACTTGCAATCTGCAGGCGTCTTTAGGTCTAAAATAGGTTTCTTGTAGGCAGCATATAGATGGATCTTGTTCTATTTTGTTTTTTTTTTTTAAGTTTATTTGTTTATTTTGAGAGAGAGGGGGTGGGTAGGGGCAGAGAGAGAGAGAGAGATGGACAGACAGACAGAGACAGGGAAAGTATTTCAACAGGCTCTGCTTCATGGAGCCCAGTGTGGGGCTTGAACACACAAACCATGAGATAATGACCTGAGCTGAAATTAAGAGTTGGACACTTAACTGATAGAGTCACCCAGGCACCCCTGGACCATGTTTTTAATCCATTCTGATACCCTATGTCATTTTATTCACATGCATTTTTAAGGTGAGACTATAATGACATTTTGAGTTTGTGGGAGACCACTCAGGGCAACTTGTGGTTGAAACTATAGGTTTTAGAGCAAGACTTTAAGTTTTGTTCCACCTTTTTTTAGCTGTGTGTTTAGCTTGGGCAAGCTGCTTAACCTCTTTGTGTCTCAGTTTTTCATTTTCCTTACCTATATAATGGGTTACAAAGTTCTCATGAGAATAAATGACCAGCATATGTTATATGTTAGAGCAGCGGCTGGTACATAGGGAACTCTCACTAATGTTAGCTGTTTTCACTTGTGTTTATACTTCTGTGTGCCCCCTGGGCAATACTTTGCTTTCCCTCTTTTGTTAAGGTGTCTTGGTGCAAAAGGTCAAGAAACCCATCCTCAGGATTCTCTCCATGCTGCCCTTGCTTCTCTTCTGTTGGTCCTTTGTAATGTTTCAGGAATGTGCTGTTTTCTTTTCTCATTTCTATCTTTTTTTCTTTCTTTTTTTTGTAGCACCATTAAAAACAAAGAATAACTATTTTAGGAATTTGGAAAGTGAAGGGGAATGAGTCTCAGTTTCACTCATATTTAAAATGAAATAACCTAATAGCTGGGAACATCAAGCTATAGTTAAGATTTCAGAGACACAGATGGGAGGCGTTTCAGGCTCAGCTCCCTTTAGAAACCATGGCTTGGACTCACTGGTGATAAAACATGAAGTCTGTAATTAAAACTTTCTCTTGTAAGACTTGGGATATGTTCAGTCTCATCGGGTTATGGCTCATTGGGGAATGAATTTTCTGACGCAAATGAGGTTTTAAAAAAATCGGTGTCTCTTTATTTGGTTAACATTATTTCTGCACTTTATTTTTCCTTGTCAGCTTTAAAAGGAAGAGGAAAAAAGTAAAGCACCGTGCCAAAACTTGGCAGTAGAATTTCAGTGAGCAACTATCCTCCGCCTACAGCACTGTTTGAAGTGGCTATACAGTGAGGGCCCCGCAGACTACTCTTGATGCATCAGCACAGTGTCATGCATAGTTAAGAAATCTCAAGGGCCTGGAAGCCACAAGAAAAGATTAATGCAGGACTAGAAGGCACCTGTCCTCTGTTCTTTCTTGCCTCTTCCAGCGAATATTAGCTTTGGCTTTATAGTCCAGGAATCGGAGGGCAGATACTCTAATTTACTGCTGATATTGCCAGACACAGCTTTGCCACTTCTTCCATTGCCAGATCTAAACATTTGAAGGGCAAAAGGCAGGATAAAAGCAGCCAATGGGATTGGAGAGCAGTGGGAACTGACCCTTCCTATGCTACCCTCCTTTATCCACCAATATCTTCTAGGCTCATGATTTTTGTACCTAGAAATAAAAGCATGCAAATCTGGATTGAGTGCTTATCTTACAGTGATTGCGTGCTTCTAAGTTGCCATGTATCATGGTAACCTCACAACAACATTCTAGAGCAGATATTTCCATATCAAGGGTGACCTTGAGGCTTCAAAGAAAAGACTGGGCAAATTGTTCAAGGTGACGAGTAGGTCACTGTATTAGTTAGGGTTTTCCAGAAAAACAGAACCAGTGGGAGATATGTATATCCTTCTTTCTCTGCCTTTTGTTCTATTCAGGCCCTGCATGGCTTGGGTGATGCCCACTCACACTGGGGAAGTCAATCTACTTTACAGAGTTTACTGATTCAACTGCTAACCTCATCCAGAAATAATGTTTAATCTGCGCACCCTGTACTTGTTGACACATGAAGTTAATCATCAATGCCAGAAATATTGGATGTTGAACTAGATCTGACTGTTGGGTCAGAATCTGTTACGTCGACTTGCTCTCGATGTGTAACAAATCACATCATACAAAAGCAAGCTCTCGGTTTCTATAGTGTCTACATTTTGGGTGTTAGCTGATCTAAGCTGGGCTTGCCTGGTGGGTCGCTGGCTGGGATGGTTCTGTTCTGTCTGGTTCCTCTTCCTCTTGAGACCAGCAGGTTAGCCTGCATGTGTATAAAAAGGAAATTAGAAATATGCAAGGTCTCTTAAGGCCTAAGCTTGAGACCAGTATACTCACTTCGGCCTCATTCACTTAGTCAAGGTAAGTCACAAGGCTGAGCCCAATGTCAAGCAGCAAAGAGATACACTCCACCTCTATGGGATGTAGCCCAGGCTGTGGTGCACCTGCTGGTCCCCCTTCAGAGCTATGCTTATTCCTTCAGCAACTTTGAATATTTGTCGCTGATTAGAATCTCACAGACCCCCCAACACCCCTATTCTCCCACTACCACCCTCACTCCTGGTCTCCCGTTCCACTGACCTGCTGGCAGCTTCTTGGCTCAAGGGTGCCCCCCGCAGGCCACCCACATGCAGCTATGGGTCGGGTGTGACAGTACAAAGACCAAACCCCCACGCCCCAATTCACAACATTTCTGAAGGGCCATCCTGGCTCCAGAGCGTCTGGGGGAATTGGCTGAGGCCTTGGCTGCAGGGGACTTAATCCCGTGTTTTCTCCCTTGCTCAGTCTTGCTTCCCTTGCTCTGGTGAAAGCGCTGTTCCCAAGAGCATTCCTCGATAATTACCACATGCAAATCTAACCTTCAGCATGGGAAGAATTCTGAAGACATGGATAGAATATAGGAAAGTCAGGACCAGCAATGCAATTTACCACACCTTTGCATTTAACAGCTAGGTTAAACTGCATCCCAGATTAGAACACAAGTATGTAATGGAGAAACCACTGAGTCTCTGTCGGAAATGTCCTAATGTATACTTAAACCATTGATATTAGCGCTTAAAATATATTTGAGGTAGAACTCAGCTTGCAAAATCTGGTGATCCTGAAGAGTTGTGGGCGAATGGAAACTTTATCAATTGAATTAAATTCCAAGTTCAGTATTCTGAAGGTAAAAATGCAGTGAATGGTTCTATGGATAACTGTCTTAATAATATTGATTCTTTTCCATGTCAGGATTTACATACCAGCAATTTATTTCATTTTTATAAATAAATCCCTTCTACTTTTATTTAATTAGACAGATTGAGAGAGAGAGAGAGAGAGAGAGAGAGTGCAATCAGGATGAGGGGCAGAGAGAGAGGGAGAAAGAAAATCCAAAGTAAGCCCCACACAGGGCTCGATCTCACCATGAGATTAGGACCTGAACTGAAATCAAGAATCGGGTGCCCACCCAATAGAGCTACTCAGGTGCCCCAACCTCTTCTACTTTAAAAAAATCATTCCATATATGAAATTATGGCATGTTGTCATAAGTTTATTTATGGTTTCTGATTTTTTAAAATGTTTATTTATTTTTGAGAGAGAGACAGAGTGCGATCGGGGGGAGGGGCCGAGAAAGAGGAAGACACAGAATCTGAGGCACGCTCCAGGCTCTGAGCTGTCAGCACAGAGCCTGATGTGGGGCTCGAGCTCACAGACTGAGAGATCATGACCTGAGCCGAAGTCGGCTACCTAACCGGCTGAGCCACCCAGGCGCCCCTGGTCTCTGATTCTTAGTGGATTTCCTTTGCATCAGTTTTAAACTGATGTGAACCTTAGTGAATTCAAGGGACTCTGGGGGGAAAATATGTGTGTAGAACTGTTGGAAATGGGCACTATGGATATAACGATCAGAGCACACGAACATCCTAGAAGAAACCTCTGGCCACATAGTGTTTCTCCAGAAAAGAAGCAGTAACTGTGAAAGTGGAGAATTTGTTCTACTCAGGGATGCATCTTGATATCATAGAAGGACCATCCAGCAGGGAAGCTAAGAGTTCTAATAGAATATTGCTTACATGGCTGTTTGTCATCCCCAGAGGTATGAATGGCAAGTGGGGCCAGGAGCAGATCAGAACACTGGTGGTTGATGGACTGGAGGCCCCAGTAAGAGGGAGAAACGGCTCACAACAGTGATAGATAAACAAAAATGTATTCAATACTAAGGATATACTAGGCACGTTTATATTCATTTTTCTCCTATTTCCTTTAGGAAGGTTGAGGGTTTGTTTGTTTTTGTTTGTTTGTTTTATTTATTTATTTTGTAGGGGGAGGGACAGAGAGAGAGGAAGAGAGAGAATCCCCAGCAGGCTCTGAGCTGTCAGCACAGAGCCTGACACGGGTCTTGGTCTCATGAACCATGAGATCATGACCTGACCTGAAATCAAGAGTTGGGCACTCAACCAACTGAGCCACCCAGATGCCACAGACTGAGGCTGTCTGATGTGAGTTTCCCATACAGCTAGGGTCTAGGAAATATTCTTGAAATTTTAAAACAGAGAATTTAGTACAAAGAATTAGTCCCACTGGAGCTGACAGAGCTGAGAAGCCTAAAGTGGGATGGGACAGCATCCCTGAAGTTATTAAGAGTAGAAGCCAAAGCTTAAGGGATGATAGGATCCAGGTCACCAAGCAGAAGCTGGCACCACAGCAGGCCTTGCCACAAGAGCTGGGATCACAGAAGAAACAGCCACTGCCACAGACAGTGCCTAAAGCAGAAGGAGAGGGGAGAAAGAGGCTGGATTCTGTTTCTACCCTCCAATCTACCTTCAGAGCCTCTCATTGGCTGACTTGATTCAGAAACCAGAGGGCAGAGGTAGTTGGGCATAGAAATTCTCATGATACAAAACAGGACAGAGTAGGTCAGGGAATGGATCCAAGAGCAAAACAGACCAGGATTAGCACATAGGCTCAACTTACATTCTTTCTATGGAAATGTCTTCCTTCTCTTCCCTGAGTCTCTGATCCCTGACACTGGCCTTATACAGGCTCCCTTGGCAGCCGGTTTCCAGGTTGGCACCATCAGTAGGTGGCGCAGACAGAAGGTTGGGAGGTAAGAGGAAAGGCCAGATCATTCTCAGGCCCCCTGCCTCCCGGTAGGTGTCTGTCCCTGGTTACCGATCCTGCTGGCAGCCTCCTTTACATGGTTTCCAGTCTCACTAGGATTCACTGGGAGTGAATCCTCTGGTTTCTGGGTACCTTAATATCCCCTGTGGTTGATTCTCTGAATCCTGCCCATACTGATGTCAGCTGTATCTTTTATTAATGTATCTTCAGGGGCACCTGGGTGGCTCATCTCAGCTCAGGTCTTGATCTCAGGGTTGTGAGCTCTGCGCTAGGTGTGGAATCTACTTAAAAATAAATAAATAAATAAAAAATAAATAAAGTATCTTCATTTAAACAACTCAGATTGCATCCTGTTTCCTGCCAGGATTCAGGCTGATACCCTGACCTACTGTATTCTTTTTTTTTTTTTTTTAGTTTTATTTAATTTTGAGAGAGACAGAGAGGGCATGAGTGGGGGAGGGACAGACAGAAGGGAAAAGAGAGAATCCCAAGCAGGCTCCACACCTGCAGTGCCTGATGCAGGGCTTGAACTCACGAACCTGAGACCATGACCTGGACCAAAATCCAGAGTTGGACACGTAACTGACTGAGCCACCCAGGGGCCCCCGTATTCTTTTTCCAGCTCCTTGCAAGCGTTCTGCTCTCCTTGCTACCTAGATCACCAGTGTGGTGTGCTGGGGAAAGCATTGGCCACTGACAGACATGGTGCTATTTCTGATCCAGAATTAAACTGGATTACTGGCTGGAAAAGTTATTTAACTGAGCCTCGGTTTTCTTTCCTACTGGATGGGAATAATGACAGGTATTGGCTGGAGTGAATAAAGTCTGTGCCTGACACATATTCCAGACTTTATCAGCTTGCTGTCACAGAACAAGTTCTCATATTCTTTTTATATTCCGTTTTTTTAAAGATTTCTTTTTGAGAGAGAGAGAGAGAGAGAGAGAGAGAGAGAGAGAAAGCACACAAGGAGCGAGGTGCAGGCTGCTAAGCACGCTCTGAGCTCAGAGCCTGATGTGGGGCTTGATCCCATGGCGCTGGGATCATGACCTGAACTGAAATCAAGAGTGAGATGCTCAGTCAACTGAGCCACCCAGACATCCTTATATTCCAATTTTTATGGTGTGCATCCCCATCCTATTTGGCTGAGGAAATTAATTCCCTTCAAAGTATCTACAGTTATTTCTAGAAATTCTCAAAGAGATTCCCTTGCTAACCTCTCTTTTGCAGTTGCTTGGCTTTCTGCCCTGTTAATTTTCTCCCAGCCTGGCTCCCACATGTCCAGCATCTGCTGAGGCTTTGCCGAGGATGAGGCCTTCCCAGGGCCACTGTCCATCATAAGAACACTGGCCACGCGAGTCGCTGACTCCGTGCTCTCAGTCTAGTCCGCGGGAGGCCTCCATGTGGAGAGGCAGGGAGAGCGGCCTTCCCTGCCTCCGAGCCAGATTAGCCCCAAACATGCAGAGCCTCTTGGAGTTTCCTTGACGAGTTCCTCACCTAGTTTCACATGAAAACAAAAACAACTCACAGAGGTTCTGGGCGTTGTTTCCCTCCCTCTCTTCTAGAGGGAGGTCATGGCCAGGCTAGATGGGAAACAGATGCTTTGCCATCTGCTCCCTCCTTCCTCCCCTCCCTCCCACATCTGCCCACAAACCCCAAGCCCTCCTTCACTCCTTTCCTCCTTCCCTTTCCATTTATTAAATTGAAACAACTTCTGCTGCTTCTTTTTTTTTTAGAAAGAGAGGGTGCAAGTGATCAAGGGGCAGAGAAAGAGAGAATCCCATGAGGGGTGGAGGAGGGGGAGAGAGGGCGGTGAGAGAGAGAGGAGTGGGGCTCACCGAAGGCGGGGCTTGAGCCCTCCCCACGTGGGACTTAAACTTCTGAACTGAGATCATAACCTGAGCCAAAGTCAGGTGCTCAGTGACTGAGCCACCGGGTGCCCCGAAACAGAAACTCCTCTACATCTCAGCAGGATGGAGCAGCAGGGTCAGTAGGGAGGTGAGATCTGTATGCACAGCTTTGTGAGCGAGACACCACGCCGGTAATACACGAGTGATTCCTAGTACGACACTTGGTGCAGGGTGGCATCTCAGTAAATGGCGATGCTACTGTCACGTAAATAGGAAATCCCATTCTCTGCCGTGGGTAAGCCGCAAGTGCTCAAGGTTACATTCCGACGGCATTGCTTACAAGAAGCCTTGCTGTAATCTGTTTAGTATGAAGTAATCTCTCCCTCTGAATTAGTTTCCTAGGGCTGCGGTTACCAAGGACCAAAAGCAGAGTGGTTTATAACAACAGAAATTTCTCTCTCACGGCTCTGAAGTCCAGGTGTCAGCAGAGCCATCCCGTTTCTGTTGTCCCCAAGGAAGCATGCTTCGTAGGCCCCTCGCAGCTTCTGGTGGTTCTGGCAGCTTCTGGTGCTTTGCCGCAACGCTTGGTGCTCTCGGCCTGCGGCTGCTTCGGGGCTGCCTGCCTCCGCCGCCTCCTGGCCTCCTTCTTGGTTTGTCTCAAGTTTTACAAGCTCTTCTCCCTTCAAGGGACATCAGCCTGGTGCATCAGGGCCCACCCTAATGACCTCCTTTAACCTCATCATATTTTCAAAGACCCTATTTCCAAAAAAGGTTACATTCTGAAGCACTTGGAGGTTAGGATTTCAACATGTCTTTTTGGGGAACGCCATTCAATCCATAACACCCTCCAATAATCTGACTTGTAATAGCAACATTCATTTCTTTTTCTATATCTATTATTTTCCAGTTTATTTTTTATAGTAATTGATCTTTTATCTGCCCTTACAACACTGAACACTCCAAGGACAGAATGTATTTTTGGTTCACTTTCGTGTTCCTGACAGTACCTGCCTGGCCATAACAGGTTTGATAGTTTAATAAATGATTGGGTTGCTTTCCTGACTTACAACCAATCCATGAGACTCAAGCGTGCTGCTGCCTGCTTCGTACGTGTATTTCTGAGTTCCTTGTGTTCTTGACCCCTTGGCGGATTTCTTTTCTTCTAGATCGGGAAGATGGTTTTGACTGGTTGAAAGCTGGTTACAGCCTGCTTCAGGTGGGGAAATATTTGTGTTTTCTGGGAGTGAATAGTGGGCTTCACTCTACTGGGGAAACAATCTTGTCTGTCCCCAGTTTATGGCTCTTTTTTTTTCCCTTCTTTTGCATTTTCCGCATCCTGATGATGTCCTTAGTTACAGTTGCTATGGAAATGTTGATGTGCTTCCTGCGGTGCGGGTGGCGTGGTGCCCAGAGCCCTCCTTAGTGCAGATGTACGATGATGCCCAAGCCCTGGGTTTCATTTGCTAGTTTTCTGGCCTAGAACCTGGTTGTCATCAGGGGAGTGATGTGCCTGTATTCTGGTCCCCTGATTTGTTACTTTGATTCTCTTTTTCATTGCTTCTGGAGTGCTCATCATCTTCTTAAATACTCACCCGATTACTTCACAGACTAAGAGCAGCCCTGTCTTTTTATCATTGAATAAATCAGTAAACAGATGCCATCTTTCTGGTACTAATGTGGTGAGAAGTAGTCTAGCCTTGTTAGAACAGTTGAAATCTTCTAAGGATGTAGATTTTAAGCATCAAAACTGAGCAATAGGTGGAGGAGAGAAAACTGGGCTATATGGAGACTTGGACTCTGATGTCTTTTATAAAATGGGAAAGTAACAGTAGTGCACACCCTACCTTCTTGATAGGATTGTTGTGAGGATAATTTGATTAATGTCTATAAGAGCAATTTGTAAGCTATACAGTGCTGTAAATGCTCTCATGCCATTGTGAATAACATCAGCTACAATCTTAATAGTCTTGGCTCTGTCTTTGACCTGGGTGACCCTGGGAAGCAACTTAATCTCTGGTGAAGACCTGAGTTGGCCTCTTTACTAAGCTATCTGGGCAAATACCTATTTAGGCCACTTTGCAGCATTTTCAAGGTCATTAGTTTCTGTGTGTTAACCTCCTCGATTCTTTCATCATCTTTTATTTTGGGGAGGGAAGGGATTTTATGACTTTAATTATCGGGCTAAAAAGGAGAGATCTTGATTTTTTTTAATGATCTTTTCCAAGTTCTTTAATATAATGTCTCATTGATTTATCTGTTGTTCGTTTGGTGTGTTGGCATGTGCCGTTATAATTTTGTTTCTCCAAAAAGATTTTTTGGTAGGACTTTGGTTTAGGGTAGACACTCAGCCACCTACTAGAACACATTTAGGCATGTAGACTTTGATAATTCCAGAGAAAAGTTAGGAATGCATTTAGTGATTTATGTATCTCAGTTTTTAAAATCCTACTAATTTATTCTGGAGATGCTCCAGAAACTGATACCATTGCAATTAAACAGAATTCTTTGGGAAGCTTTATGAAGCCTGACAACGTCAGGTATATATTCATTATGCAGTGTCTCTTGAAGCATTTTCAACTTGCTCATTTGGAGCAAATTTTGTGTGTTGAATGCAGTTGGTTCCTAGACACTGACTCATTTTCCGAATACGAGTACATTTTTTTTTCCAATTGACTTTCTCCTGCCAGGATGTCGTCCAACTCTTCCTTAATGTCCTGTCAGAGTATGGTCAGCTCATCATGAATAGGAAAGGGCTTCTTGCCCACTCTTACAAAAGTAGAATGAAGTCACATATTTTGATTTTTAAATGATAATAAAAGGAGAATAAAAAAAGGAACAATCAGAAACCTAACTAATTTCCAGGCTTAGGACTGTTATAAGGAGCTTGACCAGATGAGACACCCAAAAACAAAATCTGCAGTTTGCATGGTTCTGAGTAGAATGCGTCAACATTTCCATTTTACTTTAAATATCAAATAGCTGTACTACGAGCCGACATAAATAAACCAAGGAGCCAAAGTTTTCATGGAAGACTGCAGCAATTTCATGTGGGCAGACAAGCATCTAAACACAAAAACTTGGCCATATGCTCAGGACTATTGCTACGTATTTAGATTTTTGGTGCAAATTCCATCTTTGTCTCTAGAAAACAAACCCGGAAGACCTACAAAGTCAAGAACGAAGGACTCATTTCAGTAAAATGCCAATAATGTCAGCCCTAAAAATATCAGCATATTCAGTTCTACCTAATCTAATATTACCCTGACAACTTTTACAGCCATAGTTTCTGATGAGACTGACCAAAGTCCCCATTTGTTTAAGAAGTCGAGAATCATTTAAGCATATAATATATAGCAGAGATTGGATTCAACCTCATTGATAATTACCCCAAAAATGTTCCTCATAGAGCACCTGGCTGACTCAGTTGGTGGAGTGTGCAACTCTTTTTTTTTTTCAATTTTTCAGTTTTTTAACTTTTTATTTATTTATTTAGTTAGTTAGTTTATTGTCAAATTGGTTTCCATATAACACCCAGTGCTCTTTCCCACAATTGCCTTCCTCCATCACCACCACCTCTTTTCCCCCCTTCCCCTTCCCCTTCAACCCTCAGTTCATTTTCAGCATTCAATAGTCTCTCAAGTTTTACATCCCTCTCTCTCCCCAACTCTCTTTCCCTCTTCCCTTCCTCCCCCTGGTCCTCCATTAGGTTTCTCCTGTTTTCCTGTTAGACCTATGAGTGCAAACATATGGTTTCTGTCCTTCTCTGCCTGGCTTATTTCGCTTAGCATGTCACCCTCAAGGTCCATCCACTTTCCTACAAATGGCCAGATTTCATTCCTTCTCATTGCCATGTAGTACTCCATCGTGAATATATACCACATCTTCTTGATCCACTCATCAGGTGATGGACATTTAGGCTTTTTCCATGTTTTGGCTACTGTTGACAGTGCTGCTATGAACATTGGGGTACATGTGCTCCTATGCATGAGCACTTCTGTATCCCTTGGGTAAATCCCAGGCAGGGCTATTGAAAAACGTCGGTTAGATGCTGTGAAGTAGGTGGCAATGCCTTGACCATATGCATGTTGTCGGGCCCGAGGGTCTCTTCCATCCTTGTCAAGGGGAGTGCTAACCTTCTCTCCTTTCAAACAACATGAGGTGTGCAACTCTTGATCTCAGTGTTGTAAGTTCGAGCCCCACGTTGGGTGTAGAGATTACTTAAAAATAAAATCTTTAAAAAAATTCCTCATAAATTGCCCAGGAAAGGGATGATCTGTTGGTGTGGAGTTATTTGGTTATTTGCCCTGATCTTCCACTTCAGTTTGGGTGTATATATAGCCTTTACTGAAATAATATTTTGTAGGATAAAAGTAGTTTATTCTGCCACACTCCTCTTCATTGCCCGCTCAAAACTTTGTCTTTAATATTTCTTTTCAAAAGTTTATGCATTTATTGGGGCGCCTGGGTGGCTCATTCGGTTAAGTGTCTGACTTCAGCTCGGGTCATGATCTCATGGTTCGTGGGTTTGAGCCCTGCGTTGGGATCTGTGCTGACAGCTAGCTCAGAGCCCGGAGCCTGCTTCAGATTCTGTGTCTCCCTCTTCTCTCTGGCCCTTCCCTGCTCGCACTGTCTCTCTCTGTGTCTTAAAAATAAATAAGAAAAAAAATTTTTTTTTAAGTTTCTGCATTTATTTTGAGAGGAAGGGAGAGAGGGAGAGACTCTGTGTGTGTGTGTGTGTGTGTGTGTGTGTGTGTGTGTGTGTGTTTGTGTGTGTGTGTGCATGCGCGCACATGAGAATTTCATGCAGGCTCTGCAGTGTCAGGGTAGAGCCCAATGTGGGGCTCAAACCTATGAACTGTGAGGTCATGACCTGAACCAAAACTAAGAATCTGATGCTTAACTTATACTGAGTCCCAATTTCTCTTTAATTTTTGATTGGTGCCAGTTTGGAATCACTCTTTTTAAAAATTTTTAATGTTTACTTTTATTTTTGAGAGAGAGAGAAAGACAGAGCATGAGCTGGGGCGGGGAGTGGTCAGAGAGAGACAGAAATACAGAATCCCAAGCAGGCTCCAAGCTCTGAGATGTCAGCACAGAGCCCCATGCGGGGCTTGAACTCAGGAGCCATGAGATCATGACTTGGGAAATGTTGGACTCTCAACCAACTGAGCTGTCCAGGCACCCCGCCTTGGAACCAATCTCTTTAAGCCTCAATGTCTGCATTTGAGGAGTGGGTACAATTAACAGTTCTAAAATAATATAAAGCTGTTGCAATGATTAGTGAAATGGGGCAAAGAACTAAAGATAGGTCCTCACATATAGTCAAAGCTCAATAAATCTAAACTAGTTTTTACTTTTACTGATAAAGATGTGATCTTGGAAGTCATTTAACTTTTTGTGGTCTAGTTCCTTAGTTGTGAAAGACAATGTCTTGATGTAAATCTGAAAATGCTCTTGGAATGAATACAGTGCTTTCACACACAAAGTGGATTATAGAATTCAAGCAACCAGGGTGCCTGGCTGGCTCAGTCAGTAGAGCTTGCAACTGTTGATCTCAGGGTCTTGAGTTCAAGCCCATATTGGGCATGGAGCCTACTTAAAAAGAAAAGAAAAAGAATTTAAGCAACTACCTTCATTAATTAAGACGTGGTTTTACCTTATTGGTTGATATATGCTTTGAAAGAGAGCTTGATGCACAAAGGTTTACTTTGTTTGGATATTATGTTTATTGCCATTTTATCAGGTTTTTTTTGGTATTCATTATCCACTACAATGTGCTAAGAGTTTGGGTGCAAGTAGTTTATTTGGGAGGTGACCCCAGCCAGTGTGATTAGGGAGTGGGAAAGTAAGATGGGCAAGAAAGGAATGTTATTATGGGGAACCTGATAAGCACATCACTGTAGTGGGCAAGGGGCTCAACCCCATGGTCCTTCTGAGAGACTTCAAAACCTGTTGGCTTTAAGAACCTCATCCATTTAGCTCAACACTGCCCATATGTTGTCACTTTCTATGAGTTTTACCACATGAAAAAGTTGGGGAAATACAGAGACACAGAGACCTAAACTGGAGAAAGGAAAATTTAGTTACGTAGTGGGGTCAGAAGATGTGAGGTCAGAAGTTGGAGGCTTATGGTCTTTGCATACCTGAAAACTGAAAGGGAGATTATCTCATTTAATTCTTGTAAGAATCATGTGGATTGGGATCTTTAGTTTTCCCCCAAACCCCCCAACCAATCTATATCACTGATGGGAAAAGGGAAGCTTCAGAGGTTTTGTCACTGACCACAAAGCTGGTAACCGCAAGTGCAAAGATTAGGACTTTGATGCGTTTGTTGTTGGAGCCCATTCTCTTTTCTCCATTTCAAACTAAACTTGTTCTCTCTCCCAAGAAGTGTTCCAGCAGAGACAGGGTGACGACTTTGAAATTGTAGGAGGGATTCCTATACCGTGGTATAAAACCAGATGACTTTCAAGGTTTCTGCTATCCACAAATCTATAAATGGTCATAATATTAATAATGGTTAGAGTGTTAAAATAAAAAACAAATGGAGACCAGCCTTGAAAATTCTCTGAGCAGACAAAACCACTGTAGTCGTATAGACAAGGTGCAATTTAGCTTATTTTGAAGGACTCGCTTGACCTGGGTCATTTCTTGCTTACACCTCTGGAAATCACAAGCAAACTTAAACTGTTTCCCCAAGTTGATATGAGATATTCAGTCTAGTTCCCTGTCATTTAAGAAAATTCTAATATTATCACCAATCACTGTGAGATATAAAGTCCCTGCTTTCTCACTGTATAGCTGCTTTATAACAATACCCCTGAGCCTCATTTCGTGTTTGGTTTGCAAGCTGCCTTTTTGGTGTCCGCAGTAGAAACGCTTACTAATTACTACTTTGGTGATTCCCTGCTTTTACTTCTGTTATTTCTGAACCTTTGACACATGCTAAGCCATCAATGCTTCCTATAATTTAAGAATTGTTTATTTCTTAAATTCGGAATTTAAGTTCTTGTTTATCTTACTGGACATCAAATGTTTTTGAATTACCTTTCACTTGACACTAATAAAAGTGGCTTTTTAATTGTTTAAAGCATTGATTATTAGCTATTCTCTTCAAGTAGAGTCGAATATGCTGTTTTAATCACAAATACCTTAGGCAACCAGAGGCGATTAAAATAATCAAATGTAAGAAGGTTGTAAATTAAAGGCTAGAAATGGAAAGGAAAATGAAGCCCAGATACTGAAAACGCAGAAGGGCAGATTATGCTGAACTGCATCACAGAAAGATCTAAGAGACATACAAAATGAAGTCTGCTGTAAAGAGGGGCTGTTGCGCTCTAGGAGTTGAGCATATGGAAGCAGGAGCAAAATCAGTTTTGTCTATGCAGTGTTGTTTGGGCTTTAAGAGAACAACAGCTCTTGTTTCTGGTTTTGCAATTTCAGTGAGATTTAGAATAGCCCTATGAACATTTTTAAAGTGTTGGGGGCAGATGAAAAGTTCTATGAATTATGTAAATTGTCACTTCAGTCAAGAGGCCCCTGCTGGTTCCCATTAACTTCTTGGTCTCAAAGAACTTAGTTTCTTTTAAATCAGGAATGTACCCAGAATGCCCACTAGGTGGTGCTCAAAATTCCTGTGTGGAATTACATGACCTCTAGTAGGCTATAAGGACATTAAATGTTAGACCCAAAAGGCAGAACTTATTCTATGATTTGAGCCTCAGGACATGAAGTTTTCACATATTGAGAGATCATGGCTTTAAAAAATATGTAATATCAAAACATCTATGCACAAAAGGTGAAAAAATGCTACCTCAGAGTCAAGGTTAACAATGTTGGTAGGAAAGTCGATTTTATTCAGTATTTTTTCTATTGAGCTTTAAGAATAATTGAAATACAGTAGGTTCTGGGTATTTATGAAGATTTTATTTTGTTAAAAAATTTTAATGTTTTTATTAATTATTGAGACAGAGAGAAACAGCATGATTGGAGAAAGGGCCGAGAGAGAGAGGGAGGCATAGAATCTGAAGCAGGCTCCAGGCTCTGAGCTGATGCGAATGAAGATTTTAATTTATGTTATCAGGTCTTTTACCTATCAACACTGCTAAGAACCTGTTTTTCCACATGTATACAGTTTTTCAATGTCATCTCCAAAATGAATAAGATGTAGATTGATAATTCTTTAAAAGCAATGATTTGGAGAAAAGGGGGAAAAGGCAGGCAGAATGACATGCCAATTGCTGAGGTAAGGAAGCAAGGTTAGAGTTAACTCTTGATCTCAATTCAGGTCTTGGTCTCGGGGTCATGAGTTCAAGCCCTGCGTTGGGTTCTGTGCTGGATGTGAAGCCTACTTAAAAAAAATTTGTCCCCCCCCCCCCAACCCGATACCTTGTCCTGGATCAATCCAGATACTGCTTTCTCCAGTCCTACTCTTGGACTGCCAGATAGCTAGAGGAATATCTTATAACAGGGCATCTTGGTGCTATTACAAAGTCAGATTTGGGATAGAGGGCTGAGGTTCTGGAAAGATGGTAATTTTAATTCACTGCCAACCCAACGCAGCTCCTTCTCCGGAGCTACTCAGTTCCTGGGTCTGAGGTGCCCACCTCTGCTGGAGTACTCAGGTAAAAGCAAACTGGACTTTATCCCCAAGGGCCAAATGGACCCTCCCTTCACGCTTGCCTAAAAGGTAACCAAAATGTCCAAAGAACAGTCGTCATAATAGCAAAAATTGAAAACCTCAGATTAGTCATAAAATGCATTAATCAACTGTGATACATTTATACCATGGGATGCTATATAACACAGCAGTGATGAAGAAGGAACGGGGGGCTCCATGTTTCCAAGTGAAAACCAGCAAGGAGCAGTGGGGTGCCTGGATGTGAGGTAATGGATGGGAAGTTAAAAACTGTCAAACGATACTACATATATATACATATGTAGTAAAGCAAAGGATAGTAGTTACCTTTAGGAAGAGAAAAGCATGGGTGGGGACACATATATAGGGACTTCAATTATAAATATGAAATTATAACAGTTTGTGAGCTGAATGGTGGTAGAGGCACGATCATGATGATGTAATACTTTTTTTTGCTTGTCTCAAATAATTAAGAGAAGAACAGGAGGTGAAGAAGAGGATGAGGAGGAAGAGGAGGGCCAAAAGAAGGGGACAGGAGAGGCAGAGGAGGAAGGAGAAGACAACTCAAGAGATCAGGAATGGGGACTAGCAGGAGGTGTGTGACTTCAGTCAAGAGGTCAGACCATCACAGGGACACCTGGCTGACTCAGTTGGAAGAACATGCAACTCTTGATCTCGAGGTTGTGAGTTCGAGCCCCATGTTGGGTGCAGAGATAAATAAATAAAACTTAAAAACAAAAAAGAGGTCGTCGCCACAGACAGAGACAGTGCAAAAAGGGGGAAGCCTGAGAGGATGAATCTGAGGTCAGCGGTGTGACTGCTAGGAAAATCAGATGAAATAGGACAGGAAGGCAGCCTTCCCAGTGAAGCAGATCCATTCATTCATTTATTCAACATATATTCGTTAACTGTATGTACTCTGCACAGCAGGGGACAAAACCGCAAAAAAAAAAAAAATCTGCCTTCTGGGGTGCCTGGGTGGCTCAGTCGGTTAAGCGTCCGGCTTTGGCTCAGGTCATGATCTCATGATTCATGGGTTCGAGCCCCTCGTCGGGCTCTGTGCTGACAGCTAGCTCAGAGCCTGGAGCCTGCTTCCGATTCTGTGTCTCCCTCTCTGTCTGACCCTTCCCTGCTCGCACTGTCTCTGTTTCTCAAAAATAAATAAAAACCATGAAAAAAAAATCCGCCTTCATGGAGCCGAGGTGTCTGGAAGGCAGATTCTTTCTGTGTCCACCCTGTTTGTGTGTGAACGTCCCAGCGAGGCACCCAGGGAAAGAGAGGGGCTTATTCATTCTACAAGTATGTACTGAACGCTTCACAGATGGCAGACTCTGGGGGATCCCGGGGATATGGAATGAATCCTTGCCTTCAAGGAGCTCATGATCTCCTGGGGAGATCCACGGAGACCGTTGCAGCTCGCTGTGTGGGAGGAATACCCAAGCTACCTTGGCAACGAAGTGGTGGGGAGGCTTGGGAGTCGGCTTCTGCCTGGAGACAGACTTGGTGATGTTGGAGGACCAGGACGGGAATTCAGAGTCTGGTTCAGGTCATCAGCGTGAGAGGGAGATTCTGCGCGGGCAGCGGGTAACTAGGGGTCAGCTCTATGCTCTCGGGCACTGGGAAGAGCCTGTTTCCCAAACCCTGTCCCCTTACCCTTTTGTCTGCTCTCCCAGCACCGGTGTGCCATTATTAGAAGTTCATTTCCTTGCCTCGATACACTTTCGTTATTTTGAATAACAAGCTATTGTATCGAAAGATACTTTACAAATAAATGCTTCATCATTTAATTTGTAACTTTATAATGTTTTGACAAGTGTTACACCCCCCAAATGCATTGTTGACAAAAACAAATATCTGACATCCTGAGAGACATAATAGAATACTACCTATAACGTAACGTGTCTGTGTTCTTGTTTTCTGCTTCATGCTTCTCCAAGGTGTGAAGAGGCTTGTAGGGAAAAGAGCTGCGGGTGAGGGGGTGGCTTTGGCAGGAAGGGACCGTGAAGGAGGTGGGAAGGGGGTCCCACAGGTGGGAGGGGCCCAGTTCTGACCCAAGACACAGATGAGGAGACCTCTTCCGTCAACATTGCTCTGGAATCTCTGGAATATTTTTCCCTTCTGGAGTGATCATTATATTGACACAATGAAGCAAGTAAGAAAAAACCGAAGCCTCTGTATTCACTCAGTAATGGTGCTTTGTGCTTACTACTTGCCAGGCACGGTGCCAGGCTCCAGGAGCGTGGCCTGAAGCAGCCATTAAGGGCAGTAGGTTGTGACTGCTTGTAGTTTTGTTCTACCCAGAGGGGTGATATGATGGTCTGTGGAATCTAAGCCCAACTCACTGAGGGCGTGGTACTAGAGGTTTGGCTTCCCAGATGATTTAAAATCATGTTTCCAAGTCCTGTCTTAAGAGGAACTTGAGCTTGTAAAGATTTTATATGGGGGAAGCCACACATTAAAGATGGAAAATTTTACTGCTTACTTTACTGGTTTCTCTCTCTCTCTCTCTAAACTTCTGGAAACTGCATCCCCTAGGTCTGGGAGGAGAAGGAAATTCTTGGTTCACCCCTTTTCAATTCCCACATGGGGTAGGTTGCTTTTACGCTGTAGGGAAATAGCTTGAGAAGTGCTCTCAGCATTTTGAACTCTTTTGGGTCAGTGACTGCAGTGCCCCGGGGAGACTCAGGGACTTCAGGACTGCTGGGTCAGTCCACGCCAGGCAGGGACAGCCACCCTCTTTCTGGAGAGCTGTATGACTAGATTGAGGCAAGTTCCTCTTTGCCCATAGGAGCTTAGGGGAAGGTGGGTTGGGGTGGGCTAGAGAGGACATAATGTAGTGAGTGGGATTAGTGTCGTTCAAAACCTGTTTGAGGCCCTGCTCTGTGCTAGCACTGTGCTAGGCTCCGACGTGGAAAATAAGAGTGTTCTCACAGACAAGTGACTGAGAGGGATCGATGCATATGACACTACGGCAGTATGGATTGAGTGGAGGCAGGCACGTCCTAAGCTGAATTCCGAGGGAGTAGCCCTTATCCAGGGGGAAGGGCTGTCCACACTGAGAACATCCGACATGGACGAGGCAGGCTGTGGGCCTGTAAGTGGCTCAGCATGATTAGAAGGGAAGAGAGCAAGAGGGGAGGCTGCAGAGAGGGGCAGAGCCCAAATATCAGGAGGCCCCTCGTCTGCCGGGCTGAGAAGTCTAGAAAGCCCCCTCCGCTCTCCACAGAGACTCTGAGGGATCTTATGTAAGACACTGAGGATTTGAAAGGCGATTTGGGGACACCTGGGCAGATCAGTCAGTTACGCGTCTCATTCTGGCCCAGATCATGATCTCACAGTGAGTTCGAGCCCCGCTCTCCTTCTGCCCCTCCTCCACTTGTGATTTTTTTTCTCTCTTTCTCAAAAAGACACAAACATTTAAAAAAAATAATGGAAGGATTTGTTTCTTTATGTTGTTTCTTTAATCTTTATATTTTTTCTTATGAAATTTAAAAATTCTCATTGATGAAAATTTGGAGGTTATGGAAGGATGTAAAGTGAAAACGTAAAGTCAACCTTTAGCTCCACCACACAGGTAACCCTGGCCAACATACTAGTGTATTTGGTATATAACTTTTTACATGTTTGTGACCATTTTAGTATAAAACTATATTTTACTATTTTTCCACTAACATCATTTCCTAGACATTTCCCTACTCTCTATAATTTTTTTTGTTAACAAATTTTAAATTTTGATATTATTTTAGATTTACAGAAGAGTCCCAAAGACAGTGCAAGAAAGAGTTCCTGGAAGTCTGCCCCCGAGCCTTCCTTAATGTTAACAATTTACTTTCTTCCTCTCAAAATATACTTATGTCTATCCTGTTTCCACTAACTAACCTGGAAAACTGACCCGTGGTGTGATGAGTCCGTGGACATTCTCAGCCTGAAACAGGGGGCTCCTGAGTTACAGTGCATTGGCATGGAGGAGTGGCAATTCTGGGTGAAAGAAAGCAGAGAGTCGTGGGTCAGGGGTTGCCCCTGGGCAGATGGGACGCTCTGGTCCCTACAGCTTAACTTGCCTATGGGAGCAGCTTCGGGCACTCCTGCAGAGGGGTCCTCCCTCCCTCAGATGGTTACGAGTGGTCGGCAGGTGTTTCTTCTTATGTGTTAGAAGAGTATTAAAGCTGAGTTTCTACACGATCTAGACCAGTTTAAACCCTGAGTCTGGTCCAACATTTACTGGCATTGCTCAAAGCCAATACTAAGTGATTTATGATCAGTTCTAAAGTACTCAGTTAAGTCACTTGGGTCCTCATAGATCATCCAAAGAAAACATCAAGTACTGGCAAAAGCCACCACTAATGATAGAAAAAACTACCCCAAGCCTCATTCCTAGATTCTCTGCTTGTTTCTTTTCATTTTCTGAAGTAACTTTTTCCTTTAAAAAACGATCTTGAGGGGCGCCTGGCTGGCTCAATCAGTTATGTGTCTGACTAAAGCTAGGGTCATGGTCCTGTGGTTCGTGAGTTCGAGCCCCGTGTTGGGCTCTCTGCTATCAGTGCAGATACCTCTTTGGGTCCTCTGTCTCCCTGTCTCTCTGCCCCTTCCTCCTCAAAAATAAATAAACATTAAAAAGGCACCCTTGATACTTATTTGTTCTGTCTTAGGAGCATTTTCAAGTTATGCCATTTGTGTGATCTGTGTGTTTCTTGTTTTATTGCATATTTTTGAGAATAAGATAGCATCATCTTCAGTTTACAGACTGCACAGTGCTCACCATGCTAACTTGCTATTACATGGCAAATGCTTTTTTTTTTTTCATTTAAACTTATTATCTCTATACTCTTTCCCTTGGAGAAGTTGTAGAGACTTTTCGTTTTGTCTGCTTTTAGCATGCAAATTCTAGTGCATATCTCCATCTGCTTCCTACAGAGTTCTACTTCAATAATTTCACTGCAAATTACAAAAAGCTAAAATTAAAATACCCACTCCCTGCCCCCACCCCCTAGTTTCTTTCTCTGATGCGCTGAATGGTATTCCTCCAGAATTCAAATATTGAACTCCCAGTGCCTCAGAATATGACTATTTGGAAATATGGTCTTTAAAGAGGCAATTAAGGTAAAATGAGGTCCAGTGGGTGGGCCCTAATCTCCTATGACTGGTTGTCCTTATAATAAGAGAAGATTGGGAGGTGGATAGGAACAGAGGGAAGACTATGTGAAGGCACAGAGAGAAGGTGGCCGTCCACGAGCCAAGAGGAGGCCTCAGAAGAAGCCAACACAAGGCAACACCTTGATTTTGGACTACTTGCCTGCAGAGCTGTGAGGATATAGATTTCTGTTGTTTCTGCCTCCAGCCTGAGTCTGCAGTACTATGTTATGGCACCCCAAGTAACCTAATATGCCTCCCCCGCCCCCATGAGTACGCTTTCTTTTTCTGAATTATAAGCTGGCTTTCCCAACATTCCCCCATATTTCTGCACCTTCTAGATTCTCTCAGGCATGTATATTAGGAAGTCTCTTTTCTAACATTCTCAACCCCTTTTATCATCATTAAATACTTATTTTGCTTTCTTTCCCTTTACTAGCAGTGCTGTTATTTGACTCTACTCATTGTTGATTCTTTTTGTTTTATTGTTTTGTTTGTAAGTAGGCTCTATGCCCAATGTGGGGCTTGAACTCATGACCCTGTGATTAAGAGTTGCATGCTCTTCCAAGTGGGCCAGACAGGCACCCTAATGTTGATTTTTATTTAATAGCCTTGCACATTTTTCTTAGTGTGCAGATTTCAGTATCAGATGTTTCTTTTATGATATGGTCCTATATGTACTCCGAGTACAACTTATACTACATGATTGACAATTTGATCACATCTTTTTATTGTTGCCTCTGTTGAAAGTGCCCCTTCTCTCCTCCAAGGCCTAGTAGTTTGTGGATCTAGACATATAACTACATGCCTTCTTTTTTTTTAATTTTAAAGTCTGTTTTGTTTTTTTTTTTTTTTAGTAATCTCTACACTGAACGTGGGGCTTGAACTCATGACCCTGAGATCAAGAGTCACATGCCCTACTGACTGAGCCAGCCAGGCGTCCCCATACTTTCCTTCTAGCCTTTCATCTGACTTATATGTCTGTTTGGGGCATATGTCCTTGACTTCCCTAGTCTCCACCTCCTAATCTGTATGTCTTCTCTGTTCTTACACCACCTGTCATTTAAAATACTGAACTGATATGGACTATCCCCATAACCAGATTGCTGCTTCTCCATATGGTATACCACACATACAGGTGGAAGATACGAAGGATTAACATAGGGTCATGTTAGAATTTTTGGTTTCATCTCAGTCTTTTACTAGCTTGTGACTTTAGGAGTGTCCTATAATTTTTTTTCAACTTCAACTCTAAGGTGAAGACAATAATAGTTAATTTCACTTAAGTATTATACAGAAAAATAGATTAAGTATGTGAAATATTCGTAGGGCACTAAGAAAGCAATATTTGGTGTTGTTTGTTGTTGTTGGCCTTGACATTTCCCATATTGTCTTTCATTGTCACTGGTCCTGTCTTCCCAAGTTTCTAGTAATCTCCTCAAGGGCCCAGATCATGGGTCATATATATTTTTCTGACTCCTACCACACCCAGTTGTTGTTTAATAAATACTGAATTTAAAAAAAAAAGCTATCCCCTAAAATCACAGTAGTTGAAAAGCCTTATAAGTAGGGTGATTATTCAATCTACTTCACATGGGATGGGGCTGGCTTACCCTTGTTATCCCTGCATAATAATAGCACCCCTGACTGTACTTTTTTAAAAAGTGGGCTTAATACCCAGTGCTGAGCCCAATGTGGGGCTTGAACTCATGACCCCGAGATCAAGACCTAAGCTGAGATCAAGAGTTGAACGCCCAACTAACTGAGCCCCCCAGGTGCCCCCAGATAACACATCTTAGGGTTGCCTTCCAGACGAATGACCCTGCTTAAGAAGAGCCATGGACATTGTTTCAGGAAGATAAGAGCGGCACGGGGATAAACTTTCTCTGAAGGAAGAAAAGTCTGAAGATGAAGAGAATTGAATCCAAGAGTAAAAAGTTCTGTTTAGGAGACTATTTCAGCTAATGGCTATTGAGATGCCTGTGGGTAAATTTATTTTCCTTAAATGTTCAGAGGTCAGATAAGATAAACCAGCTGCACTTTACTGCAAGCAATATTGCCAAGTTTAGTCTTGGAGTTTAACTTCTGGCAGACATGTTTGTATGCTGTACAGCTTGAATGCTACTAATTAGATGGTTTAAGTGTGTGTTGTTAAAAGTCAAGATGTAGTCTATATTCTGATTTTAAATAGTTTTTGTCTGTTTTTCATTGCCCATGTAATACATGTGCACAGTTTTGGTGGGCCTAGCTGAAATGGTGTCACATATAGAGAGTAAAAATAAGTCCCTCCATCCATCACCACTCATCCACTCAGTCTCCATCTTCCATAAGTAAAAAGCACAAAACAAAGGCTCAGTACAAATAAATTACTATTATTAAAACAATGCAGACTTGGGGTACTTGGGTGGCTCATTTCGTTGAGCGTTCAGACTCTTGATTTTGGCTCTGGTTGTGATCCCAGGGTTGTGAGGTTGAGCCCCATGTCAGGATCTGCACTGAGTGTGGAACCTGCTTGGGATTCTTTCTCTTCCTCTCTCTGCCCCTCTCCTCTGCTCTCACTTTTCCTCTGTCTCTCTTCAAAAGAAAATTAAAAAAATTGTAGACTAGCACCTGAGTGGCTTACTCAGTTAAGTGTTTGACTTCTGCTCAGGTCATGATCTTATGGTTCATGAATTCAAGCCTCGCATCAGGCTCTGTGCTGGATAGTTCAGAGCCTGGAGACTGCTTTGGATTCTATGTCTCCTTCTCTCTCTGCCCCTCCTCTGTTCACACTCTATCTCCATCTCTCTTGCTCTCAAGAATAAGCATTAACTAGTTGTTACTTAACCTTCTAATTTCTGTATAAGTCTAATTACATGAAACAGAAGTTGGTGTTTTGATTTTTTACTTTGCTTTTCTGTTTTGAGTGTCATTGCAACTACTGTATTGTAAAGGATGGAAAATAACTGCATATGTTTAAAAATATGAAACTTTATAAAGTAAAAAAGATAATAAAAATAAAAAAAATAATCAATAAAAAATTAATATGAAAAAAAAGTTAGATTATAAAAAAAATTTTTTTTAATTGCAGACTCCAAAAGTTTATATAGAATGATCACATGTGTATATATATATATATTTATATGTAAATGTATATAAACACACATACACATAAACTTTAATCATTTATGTATATCCATTAAAAACACATGGAGTGGGGGCACCTGGTTGGCTTAGTTGGTAGAACATGTGACTCTTGATCTCAGGGTTGTAAGTTTGAATCCCATGCTGGGTGTAGAGATTACTTGGAAAAACAAAATACAGTTAAATATACGTGGAGGGAGGGGCACCTGGTGGCTCAGTCAGTTATTTGTCTCTTGATCTCAACTCAGGTCATGATCTCGTGGTTTGTGAGAATGAGTCCTGTGTTGGGCTTTATGCTAACAGCCCAACTCTGTTAGTACAGAGCCTGCTTGGAATTCTCTCCCTGTCTCTCTGTCCCTCCCTGCCCTCAAAATAAGTAAATGAACTTAAAAAAATACATGGAGGAAAATACAAAAAAATTAATAGCAATTATTTCTGAGTGGTAGGGTGTTAGAATATTTTTACTTTATGTGTCATATTTTATACTGATTTTTCTAATACATATATTTCATAATCAGAAAATAGAAATCTTCATTTTTTTGTTTTAAAAAATTAGCAGAACTCAGTTTTACTTTACCCATAACTCATCTATTTAAAAGTTGTTTTATTTTCTCCCCCGCCAGCTGGGGAGGGGAAATGCTGCCAATGTTTTTGGTGCCAATAATTACTTCTACATATCAAATATATCTGTGTTCTAAAGCAAGGTAATCTTTTATCAGTAAGAATTGGATTTTATAAAAATAACAATTGAGATAGGGAATATCTGATCCAATGCCTAGAGGTTGAACCAGCACCAGACCACTATTTTATTTTGGAGTGAATTCGTCTGCACTAATTCTATTAACAACAACAACAAAAAATCTCAAATCTCTTTTCTGCCAAAGGAAATATTTGGCATGAGAAAAGGCCAGTTTATTTGGTTGATAGCATATTGTGATTTAATGAGTTAGAATGATAGTCTTTAGCTTTGTTTTTAATGAACTGACTGATTTTAGAGAAGAAAAAGAAAGTGCATGGAAGGGCTAGAAGAAAATATGTTTCCGGGCACTGACAGAAGAACTGCTTCAAGTATCTTCTGAGTGGCAAATCCTAACTGTCCAAGTCCTGATGTTTAGTTCCATGTGAACAAGTGCACAGGCACCTTAAGTCCTCATTTGCATAAGCTGAGTGCATCACCTTCTCCTTACACTTCTGCCCTCTATTCCTTGGTTCCCCAACATAAGAGCAAAACCTTCCTCCTCAACACCCAGATTAAAATAACCTCTCAGTATGGGTGGGAAGAATGGCGGAATGGGCACAACAGCTTCCCCTGGAAAGACATACTCCTGCCAAGATTCCACAGCTTGAATTTCATCGTGAGGAAACACGGGCAGTCGACAGAATAGCTGGCTAGCATCGTCAACAGTATCAAAAACAGGAAGGACAAGGGCTCAAGAGCTGAAACTGTTCCACATAAAGGAGACTAAGGAAACATGGAACTAAATGTACTGTGGAATCCTGGATGACACAGAAAGACATCAGTGTGATGTGTTTGGAGTCAGCTGATGAAGGTCAATAGGTAATTTTTGGTGCTATTTTATACTGTTTTGTAAGTCAGTTATTTCAAAGTGAAAATTAAAAAAAAATTAAACATCATGGGGTGCCTGGATGGCTCAGTTGGTTAAGCGACGGACTTCAGCTCACGTCATGATCTCACGATTCGTGAGTTTGAGCCCTGCATCGGGCTCTGTGTTGACAGCTCAGAGCCTGAAGTCTGCTTCAATTCTATGTCTTTCTCTCTCTCTGCACCTCCCCACTCATGCTCTGTATCTCTCTCAAAAATCAACATTAAAAAAATAAACATCATATAAAAAAGAACACCAATTTGCAGACTGTGCCCCACGCTAACGGAATGGCCACGTGAAGAAGGGAGGAGTGGACATGAACACCTGGCTTAGGAATGATGGCGCATGGAGGGCACGTGGGGAGTTGACCCTGGAAAGCAGGGCTAGAGTCAGATGTGGGGGGATTAAGTGTTACCCTGGAGAGCAAAGTTTAACCGCTAGAAAATTGGGCTTATGTGTAAAGGAGTGGATTCCCCTTCATTCTCTCCCCCCAAATTCTGAGAAGCATTTGCTTTTCTTAACAGCAAAAATTGCAAATCTTATTCTGTTATTTTCAATTGTGTAAGATGACAGTCAAGCCTAAAATGGTGTGCTGGTATAGAATTTAAAAATAATGTACAGAAAATGCATTTTGGAATAAAACATAGGTGTAGTAAAAAAAAAAAAAACAAACAACCCAAAACAAAATCTGAATCATTTTGATTTTACGTTCTTCTCCCTGCCTTCTTCCTGTCTCCTATTCTCCCATGTCCCATTTGTCACCTGCCGATTCTCTTTTTTTTAAGTTTTAATTTAAATTTCAGTTAGTTAACACATGGTGTAATATTAGTTTCAGATATAGAATTTAATGATTCAACATTTACAATACCTGATGCTTCTCATAACAAACGTACTCTTTAATCCCCAACATCTATTTAACCCATCCTGCCACCTTCCTCCCCTCTGGAAACCATCAGGTCTCTATAGTTAAGACTCTGCTTCTTGGTTTGCCTCTCTCTTTTCCCCCTTTATTAATTTGTTTTGTTTCTTAAATTCCACAAATAAGTGAAATCATATGGTATCTTTCTCTGACTTACTTCGCTTAGCATTATACTCTAGCTCCATCCATGTCATTGCAATTGGCAAGATTTCATTCTTTTTTGATTATTATGTAATATTCCGTTGTATATATTTACCACATCTTCTTTATCTATTATTCATTGGTTGATGGACATTTGCACTCTTTCCATAATTTGGCTATTGTTGGTAATGCCACTATAAACATCGGGTTACATGGACCCTTTGAATCAGTATTTTTGTGTCCTTTGGGTAAATATATAGTAGTGCAATTGCTGGATTGTAGGATAGTTCTATTTTTAACTTTTTGAGGAACCTTCATACTGTTTTCTATAGTGGCTGCACCAGTTTGCATTCCCACCAACAGTGTAAGAGGGTTCCCCTTTCTCTGTATCCTCACTGACAGTTGTTTCTTGTGTCATTAATTTTAGTTATTCTGACTGGATGAGGTGATATCTCATTGAAGTTTTGACTTGTATTTCCCTGGGGTGAGTGATGTTGAGCATTTCTTCATGCGTCTGTTGGCCATCTGGATGTCTTCTTTGGAAAAATGTCTATTCATGTCTTCTATATGTGAAATCTATATATTCTTTACTGAAGGATTAGGGTAACTTCAAAAGGACTGTACAGGGACACCTGGGTAGCTCCGTTGGTTAAGTGTCTGACTCTTGATT